>NC_136791.1:12258960-12443960 GCF_951216825.1 Electrona antarctica
ACGCGCACGCACGCGCGCACACACACATCATACTGTACAATACATGCACACCAAACCTGTATTTTCTGATAATTCTTAGCGTTTGTTTTAGTGCTCCTGTTCCCCTGACATCCTTGGTTTATACTAGGAAAGCTTTTAGATGTTTTATTCCGATATGTATAGGAAACATATCTGTACCATGAGAGTGTTCAGGTGGTGCAGGGGTAAACAACACCGTGCATGGAGACTGGAGATGGATTCCTCCACAGTGCCTCCGGCTTGGCCTGGTGATCCCTCCTTGTGGGATCACACAATAGACCTTTTTCACGGCAGCCATATAATATTGACATGAAATTGTATACGTTAAACACAGGTGTTTGTTACCTAGCAATGATGCTACGATTTAGTTCCATTTAGTATAGCACAGGCTTTGCAGTGAACCATCATGCACACTAGCAGCACTCTGACTCTGTCTGACCTTAAAGATGGAGTGCCGTGATTTGTTTCCACCCTAAAACATGATCATCAAGTCTTATTATTATATAAGGAGGTATAATTTTTTCAAAAAGGTTTACAGTATTTGTTAAAATGTTGTTTTATGTGGGCACCCCCACCAGTTCATTAAGTATGCCTGGTTTGCCTGGTGGGTGGTGATGGGTGGTGATCCACCTGAAGTTAAGCCGCACCCACAGCTGTAGTTGTATGATAAAGGGGGAGGGGTTACGGGAGGGGCTGATAGTGTGATGTCAATATATTACTGTTAATTTCATTGGCCCGTTTGACTGTCAAGGGTTCAGCCTCCAGGAAGAAACCCTAAATACAAAGTGAATACACCATTGCACATAAAAACGACTCCAGGGTGTCTAATAAAGTACTGTCACCTCATAGACACATGAAAAACTGGAAAAATACAAAGATTGTGGCACTCCCTCTTTAACCCATTTTGACCTGAGATCAGATTCTAAAAATGTCTTCTACATACTGACCTGGAAAAGCTATGTTTCTATGTCAGTGGTTCTTCGATTTTTCAAAAATAGCAGACCTACAAGCTCGTGGCGCGCTATAAGCTTGTAGATCTGCTATTTTTCAATAGCTAAAGCATGACATAATGCTAACACCAAAAGGGGTTCCCGCCCAGAATGGGGTTAAATGGATTGGAACCTGTTTAGTGTTTACTCTTTACCCATCTATTTCATGTCATAATGGCTGCTGTGAGGCCTATTGGCTGTCAGGGAACCTGTTCAGCAGGGAGTGGAACTGGGAGAGATAACGTCTTCCTCTGCACACATTACGGCACCCTTCTGGTGAAACTGCTCACTGTCAGGTGAAGAATAGTTGCGGGTGATTTTGTCCATGTGTATGAGATGTGGTTGTCTACATTCTCCACATGACCAACAACTAGGGTTTGGCAGTGACAAGGAATTTGGGAGGAATTGGCAATGACCGTGGAGAAAAACTAAACTAAAAACAATGAAATTACAATAAAATATATTAAAATAAGACATACAGAAAACCATACATTTATACTACCTGTCACTACCTGAATTGTTATGCGGTAAACCCCAATTCTCTGTACTGCAGAGCAGGTTAAAACAAACACTCAGAATTTGCAAATAATATTTTGACCCAGGTTTGGTAAACACGAACATGCACATTCAGATATTGCACCTATACACACACGCTATTGCACATGCACGCATGGATACACACACACACAAGGCTCCTGCAAGGTAAAGCAACGCGCCCTGGACTTCATATTCACGATGGCGACTGGCAACGATATGCATTGCACTGTACAGTAGGTGCAGGAACGTTCAGCTCTGCATCCGCCATCATTCTGGACTCCAACAACTGGTTGTGGCTGCTGGTGCTGCTGTTTTGTTGTTGCATCACACTCTGACCCCTACTTTGTCTTGTTTGACACGTTTATGCTGATGTCATGCTAAGGTTGCACTAAGGTTTAAAGCCTGCTCTGATTTACACTTAGTTCCAAAAAATTGCTGAGCCAAGCTCACAACGCATCGCAGTGTGACGTGTTGTAAGCATGTAGATCGGCTATTTTTGCTGCGCGACACTGTGTGTAACAAAGTAGTCAAGACAAGTCTTAGGATTGTTGGAATGGCAAATGTGTTTGTTTGCCCTGGATGTATAAATTGGTACTGGCTTCACAAGTCCCTCCTTTATGTTCTTGATTTGGTAAAGTGGTTTAACGGAGGGGTCAGTGGCCCTGACTGCTTATCGCTGTTGTCAGTCACTCGTTGTCTGGCCAACCTGTGAAGCCAAGGATGACAGTCTCCCAAAGACTCATGGGTAACGTAGTTCTGATGTTACCTGGTTGCTTGCCATTACAAACTGCTTATTAGCCTGCTTAGTCTGAATGTGTCAGACTAAGATCACTGCACACCACTATGCACATCACCGTATGGTACTAACTGCCAGGGATCCTGAGACCTAACCTTCAGCTACTTGTGGTGAGAAGGTGGCGGTGAGACTCTCTGGTCAGCCTTGTATCATCATTGCATCTCTGGCAAACAGGGCACATGGACTGAGGCTTGACTGAAAGCAACATGACAAGCAAAGCTTTGTCATGGGTGATGTGATGAACACGCACTAACTTGTATTCACGCTGCATGCAGCTCATCGCAGAACACAAACTAATTGTGTTTGTTTAATTGCTGTTACAATGGCTATGTTGCTTTTATTACAAAATCACTTTGCAATCTTAACATTTTAATGTATTTGGATAACAATGTTTTCATTATGTGTTTTGAGTTTTGACCATGCTAAACAAACTTTTTGGGGGTTATTGTTGAATAAACTAGTTCAAGATGAGGTACACAGAAAAATCCTGAGTGAGGGTCCATAAGTGCCCGCAAAGCACGAGTAATTTTTTCCACTATGAGGGATAACTTAACACTCAGGATTTTACTGTGTGTGTTCCCAGTGTGGTCTGAAAGAACTTGTCCAATACTTAAATCGTAGGGAAATGACATCATCGGAGCAGCCAAGCGGATGGCTCTGCTAATGGCTGAAATGTCTCGGCTGGTGCGT
Source organism: Electrona antarctica (assembly GCF_951216825.1). NCBI lineage: Eukaryota > Metazoa > Chordata > Actinopteri > Myctophiformes > Myctophidae > Electrona > Electrona antarctica. Next base: position 12,261,991 of record NC_136791.1, read on the forward strand.
GGTGGGAGCGGAAACAAGCGAGCGTTGATCCAGTGTGCCAAGGACATCGCCAAGGCCTCAGATGATGTGACGAAGCTGGCCAAAGAAGTGGCAAAGCAGTGCACCGACAGACGCATCAGAACAAACCTGCTTCAGGTATCAACATAAGCACACACTTCCGCAGCGCTTTACTGAGATAATGGTACATGACAATAGGGCTGCAACTATCGATCATTATCTTAGCGATTATTCTATTGGTTACTTTTTTGATGAATCGAGTAATGAAGAAGTACGTTGTATTTATTTTTATACCAAAACGAATCGATGCAAAAATATCTGACAAAAATAACTAAGCCCAGCAAACCAAATGAGTCAAATGACGTCATGATAACGTTATGATAACGTCCTCCAGTGACTCCGGTGACGTTCAGGACTAGGCCAGATCACAGCCCATATGGGGATGATCTTTACGTTCAGGACTAGGCCAGATCACAGCCCATATGGGGATGATCTTTACGAAATATGTCCCAAACCGCCCCCTAAGGTCTTCCACTGCTGGCCTGCTCGCTTTGCCTAAAAAAATGGCAATAAAAAAATACGGGGAAGCAGCTTTTTGCTTCTACGGGCCGACGGCGTGGAACAAACTCCCACTGTACCTTCGACAGGCAGCCTGTGTAGACATTTTTAAAGCTCAGCTCAAGACCCACTTCTACACCCTTGCTTTTAATTGATTTATTTGTCTTTTAAAAAAAATGTTATTCATGTCCTCACTGTATTGTTTATGCCCTGCCTTTCTTTTCTTTTTTGTGTAAAGCACTTTGAGCTGCATTTCATGTCATGAAAGGTGCTATACAAATAAAGTTTTATTATTATTATTATTATTTCCAGGACGTCTTCACCAGTTTAAATAATATAGCTTAAGTTGATCTGGCCTTGATCGGACACCCTATAGTACAAGACATGGACACAGTGATTGCAAAACACCTTCTAACATAATAACCCATGTTTGTCTTAACAAAGGTGTGTGAGCGCATCCCTACTATCAGCACTCAGTTGAAGATTCTCTCCACCGTCAAAGCCACCATGCTGGGACGAACCAACATCAGTGAAGAAGAGTCAGAACAGGTAAACATACACAATGACACAGGCATTACACATTACACAATCATTTTGTTGGCCAAGTGCAATCACACTGCTCTTTTAAGTAAACAAACAATCAAAGGACTAAGAAATCGCTGCTTCGGGTGGAAACAGTTAAAAACAGTTACTTTTCAACATTCAAATCCTGAAATGGCAAACAGCAGATTTACTGTACAAGCTCAGCGTGTGGATCTGCTGTTTATGCTACTTTTGTGTAACAAAGTGGGGCATTCATTTACAAAAAAAACATAAAGTTAAAATGTAGAGAAAAGAGCTTTCTGCCCAATAGCAATGAAATGCCAACTGTGGAGATTAGCTCCAGACAGCTCCAGACAGAGACACACATGCACGCACGCACGCACGCACGCACGCACTCACTCACTCACGCACGCACGCACGCACGCACGCACGCACGCACGCACGCACGCACGCACGCACACACACACACACACACACACAAGTTATATGTAACGTTGCTATTAGGTCTGAGCTCCGTGTTCCCGAATCCCGCTCACTGCCAAACTATCCTTGCTGTCTAGGCCACAGACATGTTGGTCCACAACGCCCAGAACCTGATGCAATCAGTGAAGGAGACCGTCAGAGAAGCAGAGGCAGCGTCTATCAAGATACGCACGGACGCAGGTTTCACGCTGCGCTGGGTCCGCAAGACCCCCTGGTACCAGTAGACCAACCAGGTAGCTCCGGCTGGCCACTCCTTGAGCCTGGAACCAACAACGAACAATTCCCAATACAGGTAGCACACAACGACCTCGTTGTTGGGATAACGAGTGATCACACAAACCTCCCGGAAGAGGAGGGTCTGTCACGTGGTGCTGGTGCAGGTGGGTTCCAACCATCCTTCACTGTCATCTGGATGTGTAACATCAGGGATTGTGTCACATGTCACATGGTACCATGACGGAGTGGGTCCGTACAGACCCCGATCGACGCCACTGGTTCCCAGGTCTGTAAAGGTGGCTGCACACTGGTGCGTTTTTTAGCTGCGTTTTGCAGATCCGAAAGTAGTATATGCTATCATTAACTGTCAGCCTATCACCAACACCCCACTAGACTAGACTAGACTGATCAAATAGACCCGAAAACACTTTATACGGACGAAATATTCGGTGCCAGTGTGCAAACTTAATTGACATAAAGTGAGGTTGATTATTTGTTTTACGTCCTCCAAAATTCGCTCCGATATTCGGCTGAAAAGAACACACCAGTGTGCAAACACCTTAACTCTGAGTGTACAGATGGAACCAAATTATCCATTTGGTCTCATTTGTACACTCTCAGTCTCAGAGTTACATTAACATTGATGATTTTACAGTGTATGTAGATTGGGCCAGAGATAAGAACTGTATCAAATGGGGTCCTAAAGGGTTGAGAATGACTGTGCTATGCCTCCCTTTATCTGTATGTATGGTCTTGCATAGGCTAATCAGAGACAGTTTTTAATATATATTTTTGGTATTTTGGGTTGTAAGAGTTTATCCAAATCCCAGGTATATATTTTTTGCATGAAAATGTTTTCTATTTTCTAAAGGTAAATTATGACATAAAGAGGTAAGCTCTCAGAGGACCTTAATTTACTTTTGGTTCAGTTTTATCCGTCAGACTTTCTTAATGTCTATTGTATATATTGTTTTATCATCTGCAACACTCAGTTATGGGCTTAATTCGCTGATTTTGCCACTTGTATATGTAACCTTTTTCCTGGCTGATCGCTCACATAAGCTCTCCTCTTTTCATGTTTACTTTTATTGATAACATTTTTGTTAATGGGAGATTGGTCAGAAAACTGAAAGGTGACACAACACACCAGATGCTGCTGTTTGTCAGGTGAAATATTTAGGTCAGGTACGTGATTTCATTGTTTTATTTTGAATTGAAGGACTGAAGGTTCTGAATTTGAATTATGGGTTGAAAATACAGTATAAATCCTTTTCAAAAGCCCATTATGCAATATTCATTCTTAAAGAATATTGAAAAATATAGTCCACAAATTTCACCCGACGGCATAGAAATGCATTAGGAGATAGTTACATTTGTGGTTGGTATCTTGTATTATGTATCATTTTATTTAAAGATTAACAATGAAAAATGCCAAAGGATATGATGTTATTATCATTAGACTAATACAGAAGAGAGCAATGTAAAGGAGTGTGGTTTGTTGTCAAGTGGGGATCATGGGGAGTCTGGTGCACCTGTGATGGATTGAGTTGATTACCTGTCAGGCTTTAAAAGACATCATTTTTGTCATCTTATGTCAAATAATTATGCTTCAGTGAATTGCATTTATGGTTTGCAGCTTCAGTTATTTCACAGAAATGTTTAAAACTAATAAACTAAATTAAACTTAGTAACCTAAGTAACCTCAGGCCAGTTTAGCTCCAACAAGTTTGTCACAATTCTAATCTGTTTACTGTAATAAGACTTAAGACATACGTAATACTGAAATAGCCTATTTGGCTGATTAAGGCCTGGGCTATACCTATATGGATCTTTTTTCAAACACAGATTTTTTTGTGCGTTTGGGCCTTTCAGCCACACACAAACAGCGTTTTCGGCCACTCAAACGGAGGTTTTTGAGTGTCATGCGAAACAGAGCTTTTGAGAAACGATGACGTCACCACTCATTAGCGCATATCATTTTTACTATGATATAGGAGAAAAATGCAGCTTGCGCCTGGAAACTACACAGATATCTATCCGATTGTTCATGTTTTTATATCACTGTGTTAATAAGTAACTTATCATTGTTGCATCAACTGCACCACGTCACCAGCGAGAAATCCAATATGAATTGTACTGGTGCGGAGGGCGAAGCTTGAATAATAGGTTAATTGCGGACCTATAGAGAAACTGTGGATAATGCGTGGCGTGGTGTGTGCATACTGCATAACCATGTGAAACTATATTCTTGTGCGTAAGCGTAGTTAGTCTGACAGCTACACCGGCGCACGCCACATGGATTTGAGAATCATGCATTTCCTCGCCTATTGTGACATCCCCTACGACGTGTACATTGCGATGAAACACGACGGTCAGTTGTGAGCTCAACAAGCTCACAACTGGTTGCGGACACGACACTTCTATAAGTCTGACTCTGCTATTATTTTCTGTGCAGGACTTGCCAGCAGATTTTTTTAATGTTTTTTTTTTTACTAGTTGAGAAACAGTGAGCTGAATGACCTGGTGACATTGATGACCGTCCATGCAGTCATTTAATAACTGTTATTAACTTTTCACTTTTTGGGGGCCCCTAAGCTTGAGCCTCCGTGTGACAACACCGCGGCCACGCGGAGGCTGAAGCTCAGGGGCCCCCCTAGCTCAGAGGCCCCTGGGCCTGGGCCCAACAGGCCCGTTGGATATTCCTCCCCTGCTTGCCAGAGCAATGATAAAGTGTCTATCATTGGGTGTATGAATCAGAATCATATTTTTAAATTATATGGAGACATTGGAGAGAGAAGATCGAGTGTCAGGATTTGGAGATTCACGCACATACTGTAGCATGACATGCTGACAGACAATGCAATGAGCATGTTCCACTTCCACACACAATTTAGGTGGCTTTTAAAATGGGGTACCGGTATTCATTTCCTTCATTAAAAAATATGATAGGCCTATGTATTTGGCACCTCATAAGTGTAAATCAAATAGCCTACAATTGAAACCTGCTACTGCAGTGATTTTCTCCTGTGTTCAATGCGTTTCTGCGTTTTTGTGTGAACACAGATATCTTTGTCGTATGGGCAGTGATTTATTTTTAAACGGAGGACGAAAATATCCGTTTTGCAAAAGATCCATATATTTATAGCCCAGGCCTTAATGTCTTTTAACCACTTGAGCCCTATTTTATACTTTGTTAATTAGCCCAATTAATTCCAGGTGCTTACTGCTGCTAGAGCATGCTCCAATTACAGCTAATGACAAACCAGAGATGCTCGGGAGTTACTCTTGAGGTTTATCATGTTCTAGCAGAAACAATTCATTGTTTTTATTCTGCTTTCATTATTTAAATGTACTGCTGAACTTCTGACCAATCTCTGTAACAGTTGAACTGTTTACTTTAGGACAGGGGTCTTCAACAGGGCACCCGGGACCCCTAGGGGGTATTTTATTTTGCATTAACCAGTGCCACTTGAACCCTAGCACCCCTATTCTGAGGAGAACTTTAGCCAAAGATAGCAGATCTACAAGCACACAAGTCAACACCTCACACTGCCTGGCTGCGAGGCATTGTGAGCTTGGGCTATTTTCAGCCAAGAGGTTTGGTGTAGAGGGAAAGAAGAACAGACAGAACAGAGTGAAAGGTCCAGTTTAAATGGTTAAATGTCTGAAAATACATATTAACATGAATCCACAGCGCTTGACAGTGCTGTCAAACAAGTCTATGAAGCTATCTATGAAATCTAGGAAAACGTTTTAATCTATCCCTGCTTCAACTTTCTCTCAGATAAGGGGTCCTTGGCCTGAAAAACGTTGAAGACCCCTGCTTTAGGACTTTTTCATAAATGCCAATGTTTTTTTTCTTTGTTTTTTTTGACAACCAACAGCAGCCCACTCTGGAACCTTCTCTGTGTGTTTAGTAGTCTGGATGCTGTCAAGCATTCTTTAGAGGATTTCCATGAGACCCCGGTGGTTTGTGAATAATGTGAAACTTTGTGTGATGTGGTGGCATGGCTTATGCCACTCTTATTACTTAATTTATAATTTTGAGAGGCAATTGTTTAAAAGTGTTTTGTCTGGAGCAAGTGAACAACACCATTAAAGCACCTTGCTAATAGCAGTTTATATACAGTCAGAGTATCGGTGATAATTAGATTTTTCTTGAACTTAGTTCAATCTACGCGAATATTTTTTTTATATATATATTTTCTTAAGATGTCAGTGTTAAAAACAAAAACAAAGCATCAAAGATTTGGATGATGGCCTCAGCAGCAGGTTTCGTCAAGCTGTGGACGGTATTAGCAGTGGTGGGCTGTCAGCCTGTCACCTGCATGGTGGTTAACTTAAGCTCTTCTGTCAAAAATGTTAAGAAATGTTCTAAACTAATTAAATTTGCTGATCTAAAAGCTCAGCCATTTTCAAAACATTTCTGACATGCTCAAAATACAATAGGGACACCAGGGTTAACGGCAGTGCTTTGGCTGTTGTGGCACAGATTTGTTTACTGCAATTTATTTATGTAATTATAGCCTACAGAGCATGTAGCAGTCACTGAGCTCTTGACTAAGACTGAGAGGGACACGATGTGATGGTGCTGCACGCAATGTTTCACACCCTGAATGTATTATGTATAATGATAAGTTATAGCCCTGCCAACACATCTGCTGTGCCTTGGATTAATAAAAGGACAATAATGAAGGCTCTGACTTGGTCATTCAATGCAATTGCCATTACAAATAAATTATTTTGACCTGGAATGGACAACCTTGTCGGAGTGTTGGCTGAAAAAGACTAAAGAGCACACAGTGACATCACATACACGCACTTTAGGGAGTAAAACTTTTCACACATTTAGATAAGGGATTGTGCAATACTGTGTAGAGTGAAAGGGTGTATTCCACATTAACACTCTTGGGGGTGCTTTTGCTAAACTAGATTGCCTGGAACAGTGTCAAGTATGACCAGCTAATTTAACGATGATTCATCTACAGTACACACTATTCCTTAAAAATGCTTAAGCTTATGTAGTTGACCAGGGTCTATGGACTATATCTTGTGCCACCTCTTGCCCCTTAAACTTATTTGCCATTTTTTACCATTTTGAAAAACCTTTTCAAATTGTTCAACTAGCCGATCTACATCGACACGTTGTGAGCTTGCAGATCGGTTATTTGAACTATTTGAAAGGGTTTTTCAAAATAGTAAAAAATTGCAAATAAGTTTAGGGATAAGATGGGACCCCATTTGTGGTTCTCTTTTTTCCCTCCACAACATTTCCTGTGCGAAAATAGATGATCTACAAACCCAACACATCGTGTTACGAGGTGTTTTGAACTTGTAGATCGGCTGATAGGGTTCATATGATTAACCAGTCTTAATAATAATTACAAAAAAACAAAAAAAACACCAACAATAAAACAGTGTGTAGATATTTATATTTCACCATGGCCAAATTTAGCCAATAGACACTAAACAAACTAAGGCCTCCTTGGTGTACTCTTGATAGTAAGCTGCACAAACACCTGCATTTAAGAATCAGCGTAACACACACTGCAGCCATTTAGTGAATAGTTTAGACATTCAATTCTCTAAAAAATAAACTTCATAATATAAAACTGTCTTTTTAAGTTATGCGACAATGTGTAAAAAACTAAAAACCTTTGCAAAAACTGACTTATCTGGCTGACTATGCTCAGGCAGCAAGCAAGAGAGGATTTCCAAGGCATGTAGGTACTGTGTCACAGTAGGTAGAACGCAAGTCCTGAGTGAGGTCATATTGTGACTATGGCAACACTCAGAACAGCGCTTGATCCATAAACGGGATAAGTGGTCCGAAAAAGAGGAGGAATGGTTTGCAGCGTACAAAAAAAACAAAAACAACATCAACAGTTATGCTGGGTTGCAGTGGGTTCACACTGGTGGCAACAAAGCAACAGGCTACAAGTCATTTTCAGTGGAAGCCTTCAACATGAAGCTTAAAAAAAAGTAACAGGCGTCAGATGTTTTCTGCGCTCCAATGAAGTAACCATAAATAATGTCTCCACCATTTTGACTTCCATTCTCTCCCCCCAGAATTTCTGCTCTCTTCTGTAAATGTGTGGCTGCAAGGGCGACACTGCAGAAAAGTATCTGGTATCTGACCATGGTTGTTGGTCGTTTTGTAGTTTTGTCACTGCTAGTGTGAACGCAGCATTAGCACTTCATGAACAAATGCACAAACAATACTGGTTATTAAGGCTTCCCTTTACAAGTCAAACAACACCATTCATTCACATATAATGTTATACACATAATAAATAACCATTAAGCAATTAATACCAGTGAGCTGGCGGCTATGAAAGGCTCGTCGTAAACCTGGCCCATATTTGGCACGTTGAATTGTTGTCTTTGGTGTTTTCAGTCTCTACTTATGTCCTCACTTGGAATTTCCCTGCTTTAGTCACATATTTGACCCCTTTAAAAGGTTTGTACTTCTCTCCGTACATATCAAGACGATTCACCTTCAGTCCTGCATCGGAACAAAGGTTAGAGAAGACACGAACATCAGCAATGTCATAAAATACAGAATTCCAGTGTAAAACCTTATGTTGTCCTACCTTCCAACACAGCAGAAATGCTACATCAGGTTGTAATGTTAACGCCCTATATATTGTACTTCGTTGTGTGATGAACAGTGAAAATAGCCCATCTGTTCAATTGGGCCAGGTTGAAAGTGGTTAAATTAATGTATAATGTTGTACAATTACAAAGATTTTTTTTATTTATTTTTTGTCGTTACTATTACAAATAAGACAGGGCACGGCAACTGAATTTGTCCAGCATAGTTCAACATCAAGGCAATTCAAATTGCTTTACACAAGGCCAGGCAAAAGAAATAGAGTAGGGGCTTTTGGAGGGCTGTAAAGACAACATATTTAAGTTAATACCACCAAGCTAGGGGTCAAAGTTAAAGGTCAATGGGTACCTGATATGGCCAGTTGCTGTATCTTCAGGTTAATGTTGAGTGAGGGGTTTTCCTCTGGTTTGGGGGCTCCTGCCTGTAGACTCAGACTGCCTTTCAGGTTAGGGAGCTTCTGCGGGTTCAGTTTGCCAATGTCCCACACCAGCACCTATCACAACAAAGACCACCATAATGCACTCCATTTTAAAGCCCGGGACGATGTTTGGGGTTTGAGAACATTAAACTTATAAGCAAACATAAATAAATACAAAAAACTTAGATCAAACATTTAAATGAGGTACAGCTGCTGCCCAATTAACTGCCGATATGTCATTAAAAAAGTAAAATAATGGCTGATATATCGGCCGTGCTCTAGTTTACACTGACTAATAGCTACAGTACCTTCGTGCTACTGTCATAGTTATAGTTCCCTTGTGTGGCTGTGAGGTTGGCACTCAACACAGCTTTAGGCATGTGGATGGTTATCATTAGCCCCTCCACCGGCTTTCCCATGGTCTGTTTGGGTCCAACAGTGATATCGAGGCGTCCACAGGAACCACTGTCAAAGAAGTTGATGCTCTGCTTTACATACACTGGGATGGCCACAAGACTGAGAAGGGAGACAAGGAACACCAATTATTTATCGGCGGCGGTGGTTCAGGGGTAGAGTGGCTGAATGGGTGAATGTAATGCACAATCTATGTAAAGCGCCTTGGATAAAGGCGCTATATAAATGCACCATTTACCATTTATCAAGGAACAACAATGAAGGTCTATAATCAGTTAGGCCTGAACTGATTGGATTTGTGTATTCAGACATTGTCTACCTATCTGTGTTGGTTGCTTTGTAACAAGCAAACATTTTCAGTGAGCGACAATGTCATACGACAAAGTATAGTTTCTGTGTCCAATGTCCAGACTGAGACACATCATTAAAAATCTGATTTGAATTGCATTTCAATCCATTTAGGAATGTAGGTTAAATTAAACTGTTTTTGCTGTTCAAAGTAGATAAAAATCACACCCGTGTGAACCCCCCCCCCTCATTAGCAGGCAACAGTGCAGCACTATCTCTCTCTGTTTCTCGCACAACAGCGCCACTTTTGCCCCTACTGGTACTCATAGTAACAGTCACATACATAGTCACATAGGTAGGTTAACACGGACATTGCTGTTCCTTGGAGTGGTTGCACCACTCAAAAATAAATTGATTCTAATGGGGAGAGGCCAAAAATCAGGTTTTAGGCTGTCCATCTGAACATAACCTTAGTGATTACATGGCAACATTTGAAACCTTGTTGACAAGCCTGTGAATATTTCCACAATTCTACAGTCATGCATTCCACAGCCAAGACACTCCTCGAAAGACAATAAGTACCAAAAGCTGTTGCCAAATGCCAACTAACACAATTAACATTCACATGTAGTCTTATTTCTGGCGAGAATTCATATTTGCCAAACACAAGGCCAAAGTGCCGTTCAAAATTCAAAAATTACTCAATGCCTTAATTGCTGATCTGATGCTCCCAGCATGGTTTCTGGGTTTGAAAACCGTAACTGGGTGCACAACTAGTTCGCGTGTGTATTGTATCATATCATGACCCTATGCATGGGTTCAAAATATAATCCTGACGTATAGTATGAGTGGGATTTGAACTTGTGAACTTACTTCTGTGCACTGACATGATAAGTCATGAGCGTGAAGTTTCCATCTGGGGGGACGAATGAGAGGACACGCTCAGACTCCCAGCGCTTGTACCTCACACAAGGATGGAAACTCACGTCATCAAGGAGACGGGGATTCTGCAGGTAAAGATCAAGATGTGATTTATTTGAACACACAGTTAAGTGTCCATAAAGGGGCCAAGAGGAAATTAACCCACCATAAACGAAAGCGTTAGGTCAGGCATCCCAGTGAGTTTAACGCAGGCCTCAATCGCACCCTGGATCTCTGCAAACACTGTAGTACCTGTACACCAGTCCCGTTAATTGAACAAAGCAGTTAGCTACATTTGAAATACTACTAAATCATCCTGAATCTCTGAAGGTCACCATGCAACTCCTTGGGTCCAAACAGTTAGTTAACGCTAAAACCATCTTGACCCTTTGGTGTGGTTTGGGCCATTGAATTCCATGCGTTGAATCACTAGGGTCAACGTGCAACAAGACATATCACACCACAGGGACAACGCTAAAACCATCTTGACCCTTTGGTGTGGTTAGGGCTTAAGGATGTGTCTCATCTGTACCTGATTTGTCCAGAATGGCATCTATTTCCTCTACCACGTCAAAATATGCCTCATTATTAGTGTATTTCACTCCAGCCCGCCTCCATGGAACAGTTGACAACGTACCAGTTGGTAATGTTTCCCCAACATGACTACTACCTGCAAAAAAAATGCATTCAGTACAAAGGTGGTTCTCATGAATGATTTGGGTGTACAAACTGTACAACTCGCATGAACTTTTAACAGTGGTACAGGTAGTGTTCTGAGGTAAACCTGTTTACCTGTGAGCGTATTTACAACCGTTCGCAGGATATTCGGAGGCCTAATCATCTCTTTGAGGACATTGGATTCAGTTGCCAGAGGAAACCCGTTGTCCAGCATCTCCTCTAGTAGCTCATACACTACCACCACGTTGTCCTTGATAATCACCTCGGAGCATTCTCCAAAGTAGTCCTGGAAATGACAAGCCCTGTTATTAATAATAAACTGACATGCTAATGAATCATTGTTGCAGAAATAGGTGCGACCAGTGTATATTTCATGTCGTATTCCTTGGAAAATAATTGGGTTGAAGATCAGTGGTCAGTATAAGAATGGTGAGAGCCAGGTCAAAAAAAAGTCAGTCATACGATTTGTCACACACGTTACCGCAGTGAAATTTGTTCTCCGCATTTGACCCATCTCTTGGAGCAGTGAGCCGCAGCCAAGGAGCGGTGAGCTGCAGCCGTGCCGCGCTCGGGAATCATTTGATTAGTAGATTTGACCCCCCAATCCAACCCTTTGATGCTGAGTGACAAGCAGGGGGGCATTGGGTGCCATTTTTAGTCTTTGGTATGACCCGGCCGGGGATCGAACCCCCGACCTCCCAGTTTCAGGGCGGACACTCTAACCACAAGGCCACTGTCTGGTCAACTGCCATTGATTCTCTCTTTTCAATGTGAAAAGGGTCTCATCCCTTTTAATAGTGCATGAGAGTCTATGGAAAATATGTGCCAACCCCCTATCTAAAATAAAAACAAACATCCTGTGTTGTACATTATTACCACCACACAGGTGTCAGGCTCGGGTTAGGGTCATCCTTTATGATTTTAAAATTCCCTCTTAACGGTTCCTATAGGGCAGTGGTTCTCAACCTTTTTATACCGAAGTACCACCTCAGAAAATAGACCGTAGGTGTGTTGTCATGCCCCTTTCAGCACGGCTGGAGAGCCTATTTCAACAAATTATTTGGTCAGAAGAACTACCTGTAGTAATATAAATATTTCATTCCACTTTTGTCTGTTTTCTCCTTTTTTGGGTGACTCCTGTGACCTGTGTACCACCAGAGGGGCGCTCAAGTACCACCAGGTTGAGAATCACTGCTAGAGGGGGTTCCCTTAGAAATCTGTAACTCTGAGACCCCTTTTCCACCGGTTGGTTCCTAATGGGAACCAGTTAGTCCATGAGCCAGAACTCCAAAATTAGAACGTTAATTATGAATTGAATGTGTAAAACCATACCTATATTAGATGGTTATCACCATGAAACTTCCCCAGTTGATTACTTACACAAAGACAATGATTTATTGTATTACAAATGAGGCATTATATAGGGAAAATATGCAAAAAGTAGAAAATATGAAAAAGCTACTACTGTGGAAGCGTTATCGTATTAATATACAATATTGATCCTATAAACAATTTAATATAGGTATAGTTTTACACACTCAATTCATAATGGACATTCCAATTTTGGAGCTCTGGCTCATGGACTAAGAAACAAAAATAACTGCCGGTGGAAAAGGGGTCTCAGTGTACAAATGGAACAACGGGTCCATTTGGTTCCATTTGTACCCTCTCAGAGTTATGGTGGTCCTCTTAAAATTAAACAACAACCACTAGTATGTCATTGTATAGATTAGATTCTATACTATGGAAGATGAGTCGTTCTTCCAGCCGAGACACGTTTTTTTTTGTTTTTAATATATTTTCCTTACTTAGTCAGATGACAATAAAAGCTTTTTAAATTCAACCGAGGGGAGTGCTTTGGAAGCCCACTTACCTAAGGGAAATAACTTCAAATGTGTTTCTATTGTAACCTCTCCAATGAGAACCTGTTTTTCAGTTACTAGTGACAACTATACGGACCACGCAGCGCTTCCTCTTCTCTCTATTCTCTGGTTCCTCAATGTTGGATTACGTTAGACCAGTATGTCTGACTATAACAAAGTTAGAACAATGACCTTCCACAGACAGACCTGAAACATCTCCGCCAGTCTGTGCAGGAACTCTATCACAAACAGCGGAGGAACCTCAGTCTGGATGACAGCTAGGAAGAACAGCTTGTCTCTGTATATACTGATAAGGTAATGGTGTGGCGTCTGAAGCACAGGTGGAACATTTTCTGGCTCCACTGCCTTCTCCTTTGCCTCGAAGAAGTAATCACACACACTCCGGCTGATGACACTTTTCCAGTGTTTCTCCAGGAAGATGTCTCCCGAATGATTAATCAGAAACAGACTGTGGATCATCTCAGCTGGAAGGAGAAACAATGCAGTGGTTTGTGTGTCAACAATGGGGTTTTATGGAGTGAATGTGAGAGAGCAAGAATGTGTGAGTGAGAAAATGCATGTCAGGGGGAGAAGGGGGTTAGAGGGAGAGAAAGAGAAATAACTTCACAACATAGTTTGATAATGCATTCAAAACACACTGCATTAGGACAGAAATTTGTGATTGGTTGATTTATTGTATACTTTATTAGGCAAAATGTAGACAGCATGTACAGTCAGACTTATGAGCTAAAAGGATAACTCAAAAAGGTCCAGGGGACTTGTTTCCAGTATCCACTGTGTCCTGACCTATGTAGAAACGATGTGTAAATATTGTCACCTGTCTACTGTTTGTCTAAAGTGCTGGAAAACCACAAACGTGACCAAAATGTAGCCTCCAGCTCAAGCTGAGATTCGGAAACTCTTCAAACTACAGATCAAATATTGAAAGTAAAGCAATATGCACCACACACAAAACATCCGTCGGACCACTTTCAAAGACCTCAATGGCAACAACTGGCCATCACCCATCATCTGGACACAGTATGTTTATTTTTAAATAGGCATATAAAAGTTTTACCTGCTGGAGGACTCTCGCCCGTGGCAGGAATGTAACTTTATTTGTGGCAAATATGGCAGAAGACGTGTCTGTCTGGACTTAGCTGCCTATAGCTAAGCCTGACTGCATTATGCACAGTTTACATAACGTAATAAAATTGTAAACTGATCATTTTGGAAACGTGGCCAAAAGCCGCACTTTTAGGAACGGGTGTTGGAAGTCTGCACATAACAAGATATTTCGAATTTCGAAATCGGAAGGGAATTGGAAGCTCAATTTATTTTTCGCCGAAACAAAGTTCAGAACTTTTAACTCAGGCATGTAAGCGGACGGCTACAACGTCTGTGGACCTATGCTGTGGAGTCGCAAAATAGCCGACCTACAAGCTCACAACCCGTCGCATCGCGACGGGTTGTGAGCTTGTAGATCGGCTATTTTCGACGCTCGGCTCAGTCGTACGACGGACTATAAACGGAGAACCGTGCGGTTGTTTCTTTCCATTCAGACAGTCATATCATCTCACATTAAGCGGGGATCGATACGCAGTGTTGATAAACCATGGCTTTTTCTGGAGAACCGAAGGCAAAGAAACTCAGACTGTCCTCGGAGAAAAAGAAGACAGAATCACCACCTAAAAAAACTCCTCCTCCCAGGCCTGCTGCTGCCAAAAAATTAAGGTGAAATGAAGCAAGGCGATAAGCGATCGATCTAACGGTTCTAGAATCTGGACCCCCGGGATTGAGACATGCTTTTATAGAACAGTACTACCGCGTCGTGCAAGGCGATGGATAATCAAAGCATCGTCTTTTATGCATGCATGCATATGCATGCCCGCTGGCCGTGGAATAGAAAACTGGATCAGATGGACTGATATATCTGGTTATTCTTGTTGAGGCATTTTACGCGCCGCGCGGGCGCGCCACATGCTGGAGCGTGTGTGAGATTCAAATGGCTGTGAAATGTTTATTGTTTACATCGTCGTGGTGCGACGATAGTAGTCTTTTGACTGAATGGGTCTTGTGTTCTCCAGATAGTTTCCCACTGTCCACCATGTCCTCCTTGTGTTTAAAGTCCAGGGCTGCACGTGTGCACCGGTGCGTGCATGACACGACCCCACGTGTCTTTTGTATGTAGTCGCCTCAGGGTCGTTGCCTTTCTTTGGGAAAAGCTTTGTTTTGTTTTGACGCGTCAGTTATGATTGAATTCAGCAGTCATCACGCGTCTCTTTGAGGATGATCGTGTTATTGAGCACTGCTAACCACAAACACAATTTTATTATTTCGCTACTACACGCAAATTGTCGAGCTACACAAAACTAGTCTACAAGCTCATGATGAACTTGAATTTGCCTAGTGATTGATCTGCTAAAATGTTGCACAATTTGTGGCAAAGTTGAAAAATGTCCCAAAATAGTAGCCTGGCTAATAAGACAGACTAATATCACACAACACTGTCGCGGGCCGGCAGGCAATTCTTTTTTTGCCAACGGCTGATTCGGTCTGGCTTATTAGCCAGGCTACCAAAATAGGACCACAGTTCTTCATGTGCTTTAGGAAATAAAAATGTTTCTGTCCTATCGTGAACTGTCTCAATGTCAACCGCCTAATATTCGTAGCAGTTTAGTTCTTGTTGCTGCTGTTAAGAGTTAAGACCTCTTGCATGATCCAACATGTTGGTGCTGAACTGCTGATAGATCAATATAGTGTTTCTCTCCGAAACTCCGAATATTATGCGTCTCCCGTACATCCATTCGAGTCGCTTTAAGCCTAATTAGTATAATTGGTTAAGAGACAACCAATCACTGGCCGAGTTCTGGTGTTCTGGTGCCCCTTTCTTCATGTGTAACCAATCAGATGTGTCCGTGTGGGAGGAGCTCTGCTACACGCACGCACACATCTATCCAAGCTCAAATTAGTGGTTTTTGAACACAGCTCTTTTTGGGCTTATTTTAGACTGTTCAGCAGGTCTGTCACTGTCCTGAGTGTTACTGATACAGAGAGACCATGTCAGCTGTAAGGTAAGAATACACTGACAGAAGTGAGGAACATTTTGATATTATTGCATATGATTATTGTCTAATACAGAAGGTTTTTATATAACTTAGCCTTGGATCAATCTAGGTCCAAGGCAAGTTATATCTGGTATTGACATGCCAGAGTATTTTGTTGCACCAGGTTAGTGTTCATGTAACAGCATGTTGAGAGTGTATGGTCTGAAACTCTGAAAAGCTTTATGCAAAGGGTGTGGCATCAAATTGAGCGTGAGGGTTTATTTACAACAAAATGCATTTAAAAACACATTCAAGCCTGCCTGATGGATATGCATATGCACTGCATGGCTGCTTAATCATCCCAATATGCATTGTTACATGGTAATTGCTAAAAGCTAATGATGAATTTTGCTGAAGAGGGTACAGTCAAAGATTAATCATAGTGCACATCCACTATGCATTATTATTGCTAGATTGCTGAGTGTGCAGAGGGGCACCTGTTGAGAGCTTTGTGTTTTGTGTTAACACAGTTGTTCCCATCAGGGTTGTTCTCAGACATTGTGGAAAGCCGGTAGAGACATCAAAGACAAAGAGGAGAGGTTCTGGTTATCCATTTGTGGAGAAGTTGTCTAAAAAGAAAGATGTATTTGTTTTGTTATTGAATAGCAAACCTAGAGAATAGTTGCTGCTTTTTGTGTTTCTGTTACAGGTATTGTTTTCACTAGAACTAGTTTTCACAGTTCACTGCCCTTGGTGTTTGAGGAAGAATTACGTTTGTAGACGCCTTACTGACTGCCATGTGCTTCTTCTACTATGTTGAAATGCTGGAACAAGTGATCCTTTTGGTGCACAGGACGCTTTTCTTTGACATCACAAGGTTATGATTTGCCACAATATTCAAACTCTCAGTTTGTTCCAGAAATCATTCAAACACACAGCCTAATGTTGCCTGGCTGTGAAAGTTATAACATGGTTATTTGCATGGCTGAATAATGTCTTCAGCACCATCTGTGTTCCCATCACTGTAGTACACAGACTGTGCTTAGATGTCACATGGTTAAAGTCGACGTGTGGTTAAGTCACATGGAAATGAAAATCTCTCTGTTCTGCAATGCCATTTCAAATGTTAGAATTAAACCTCAGGCATTTATTTTTGTATTGCCAAGAAAGTAGCCACCCTGCACAAAGTGCATGCACATTTTGGTGAAAGCTATTATGTAGGCTTTTATTTCATTTATGAACTTCAATTCAACACTTCTATTACCATTTCAGTGAGACATTGATTGTAAGCTCAAGACAAAACAATACAAATACACTATAGTATAAAACATATATATTTAAAAATAATTCTCCTTTAGTGATCCTGTCGTGTAGGTGGATAGATACTGTGTAAGTGTGTATAGTAGACCTTTATTAGGGGGGGGGGGGTTCAGTTGTCACAGCAGCACCACCGTATGAAACACAGGACAGATTAGAGTAAAGAGATGCATCTGTAAATTTCAAGATTAAAAACAGGTAGACGGGTATAGTAGTGTACAGGGATTAAAAACAAAGGGATTGGTTTAGTTCTGTCCTTATTACCTTGTGACCATTTTCCCTGAAGAAAGTGGGACACAAAGTGCATTGGCCAGGCTTCGAGAAAAGACTATTGTGTAGATGGCTGAGGCAGTTTTCTTTCTGGAGTGCATCCTGTTATCAGGTTCATGTTTTTACAATGCTAGGGGGCATTCAAATACATAATCATATTACATCTTTAAACAACATGAACCCTAGCGTCCATATTCTGAACATGTCTTGTCTGTGTTTTTCAGGCCTAATTCTCTCTTTGGAATGGGAAATCCTTTATTGGACATCTCAGCTGTGGTGGACAAGGACTTTTTGGACAAGTAAGTTAGCTAAATAGAATCCAAGAACCTGCAAAGATATTTGGTTTTCAGTGTGCATGAGTGCTAGATAAGAGGGAACTAAAAGACTCCAGATGCACCATCTTAATCTTTTTTTTCTTCTTTTTTTTTTCTTTCTTTTTTTACTTTTTATTGAATTTTAATCAAACATACGACTATGACAATTGACAATACATACAACAGAAACAAAACAAAACAAGACAATATACATACAATACACAAGGGGAGATATCTGCCTCTCTTCTCTATTGATGATCATAATACATAACTACCTCAAACAGGTGCATCTGCTTCTACAGGTTAAACAGATTTAACTGAATTTAAACAAAGTCAGGTCTTATGGTAGAGACATGAGTAATCCATCTAAACCAGTTATCTGTGAAGACTTCAACTTGACCTCTAAAGCTGAATGTAATTCTCTCCATAATAAATATACTATAGATTAAATCAATCCATTAATTTATAGTTGGTATAACATTTGTAAGCCACTTTTTTGTTAAGGCTTTTTTGGATGCCACCAGCAATACCCTCAGTAGATACTGATCCTGCTTTGCAAATTGAAGTCCTTCCAGATCTGCAAAATACATGGTTTTAAAATCAACAGGGATGTCAACACCAAAAACTGCTTCCAGGACATTGTGGACACTTCTCCAAAATGGAACCACAGAAGGGCTCATCTTAATCTTTTCAAACACATTTCTATGACTACTGTGGAGTGCCTCCACAGTAGTCATACTAGAACCTCAGACTACATCAGTACATAATGCTAAAGCGGAATCTTATTCATGGATTCTTGCATATCTCTGACCCCACATATGGCCTAAGACAGGGGTTCCCAAGCCTTTTTGGCCCAGGTACCCCTTGGGGGGAAGAATTATTTCCAGATACCCCCTCATCCTCGCAACACCGATAAGCATATTTGCAACCTTACATTTAGATGCCATTGGAACTATTTGTATTAAAACTTTCACAACACATTTTCACAACATTTATTTAAGATGCTAACTTAGAATAGATGTAAACCTATTTGACAGTGCAGAAACATAATTGCCTTCCTTGATGCATCAATTAAGGGTCAACAATCAGCTGGTCACAGACACTCAGCCTCTGCAGCACTCTAACTGAAAGTGTCTGTTTCATCTCTATCCCCAATCTACTGTATGTTCTATCCAAAGGCCCTTGAATGATGGAATATGATTAAGGATTACTGTGATTATGGTAAAGTCACATATCACACATACCATAGCCTAATTCACTGGCAAAAAAAAAAAACTTTGTTGAAAAAAAGAAAGAAAGAAAAAAAAAATATTTCGCGGACCCCCTGGCTATGGTCGTGGACCCCACTTTGGGAACCACTGGCCTAAGAGAGGAAAAGGTGTGTGTGGATAAGTGAAATGTAGTGTGAATGTCCTGGGTTGGGCAGAGGCACATCCTCTGCAGAGACAGTACTACCATTCCACTGACAACAGTTCAAATGTCACTGTGTATACACGTTTTTATCTCAATCTCTTTCTATCTCTCTCTTGACAAACCACACCATGATATGACTTCATCAGTCCTATCTATCGTATCATGGTGTGGTTTGTCATGTGCATAGAGACACTGTACGTGTGTCCCCTCTTCTGAACCATGTGGTACTAGTGACTATATAGTAACAGACTGTCATACTGTAAATTACTGGTAATATGATCTGTGTTCATTCCTATTTTCTCTACAGCAGTCAGAGCCTCAGTAGAATGGATCTGGTGCATGCAGCACTGATGCCTTATTTGTAAAATGTGCACAAATTCACTTAAGAACAAATCTAATCAACAGATCTAAAGTGGAGATAAAGTGATCTTTATTCCAAAGTCACTGACTTGCATGGATTTCTTTTCCGTTAATCAGCACGATATAACCTTTTGGAAATTAGCAAAGGTATGACTTTCATAGAATACATTATCAAATGTTGTGACACAGGGGAATTGTGCCCTCTTTGGGTTCTTGTCCTTGGGGAAGCGGGTTGATCAGGCCGGTCAGTGTAGGAGAGTTCTGCCCTGGTCTGGCCTGGTCCTCACAGTTGACTGGGTCAAAGGGTTTCTCCAGGCCCTAGATCAGAGTCCAGCCTCAGGCTGCTGCGTCAATGTGGGATGGATTAGTCGTCTGGCAGTTTTAATTCAATCTCACACAAGAATAAAGCGGAGCTTACACTTACAGTACATGGCACCAAATCTTCAAACAACCTTTATTTTTCACGGAAAGTATGTTTAGCATTGCCCAACACAATGATTCGACAGCTTAGTCCCATTCGTTTGTCTGAAGATGGTTTAGAGTGTGTCTGTGTATCTTACATTCCAAAAGTGTGTCCACTGCAGTGCCTGAATGTGACATAATATAAGAGAGTAATCTATGTAGAAGCTGCACGGCAGGCACTAATCTTGGATTGTGTGAATAAAGGTAATCAGTAAATGCAAGGGGATTTTGTTGTTAACAAATGAGGGCCACAGCAGGGACTTTGTCCAGTGACCTTTTTAGTTTATTGATTCACTAACTTTGAGAACTCAACCTCGCTTGGTTTCTTTTTGTCTTTTGCAGGTATGGACTGAAGAGCAACGATCAGATCCTGGCAGAGGACAAACACAAAGCCCTGTTAGTATTATTTTAGTTAAAAAATATATTGACAATGAACATTGGAACATATTTAAATGAAATTTGCATTTCTGTTTGCCCTTAGCAACAAACGTTGCACAGGGCGGATATGACAAATAACTTAAATATACAAAGAAATTACTAATATAAGCTGATCTACAAACAAGCTCACAACGTGGCCACGTATTTGCGTGTTGTGAGCTTGTACATTGTTTATTTTCGCATTGTTTTCCCCAAAATAAAATGGAAATATTATGACGATTATGCAAAATCATTGTGATTAACTCAAATAATTATGATCACCTGGCAATTATATAGACAGTAATTGTGACTTTTTGATTGATTGATTGAAAATTTTATTAACAGTTTGCAGAATTACAGTACATTTCAAGCACAAACTCAATACAAAGGCTGTTAACTGTGAGTGGACGACCCAATTAAGCATTACACTTGTTTACAACAGGGTCCACCATGTTCAATTCATCAAAACATTTAGAGACGTACAAATAGACACTTCTATATAGACAAAGAACAGTACAGGAATTCATCATAATGGAGGTAAAAAGGGAAAAGAAACATATACAGTGAGGGGAAAAAGGGGGGGGACCGGCCTAGTTGGTATCTTTCTTGTTATTGACAAAGAGTATATATGTTTAATTTTGCAGGTAATGTTAGAACTTGTATCTTGTAGATAGTTTTTACTCCCCTGTTCTGGAGTCAGCCAGACCAAACTCGCCACATTCAACCTCTGTTCCACAACGCCAGCCAATGAGCGAGCAGGAGATTCAGTACAGGGAACAAGCCTCCACCAATGATAAAGCAGGACACTACACCTCCCTTTCCCACTGTAGATTAGGACTAAAAGTACAGTAAACATTTGTGCACAATGCACATGTGTACGTGCATGCGTGTGCGCCAACTCTCTTGTGCCTGATTTAAGACATTCAGGTTGACTTAACTATGAAGTAGTATCCCATTAAAATAATACTTTTAAGGTCAAATACAGTATAATTAATTTAAAACAGAGTGAGGAATGCTGCTTGGGTTCAGTCATAGTGGCTTAACTCCCTATGAGTTGATAAGGACCCCAATGGAAACGAGCCATAGGCTCTTAGCAGACCTTGTATTGCACTATACTTTCCTGCTTTGCTTTCTGCAAACTGTTAATAAAGTATTCAATCAATCAATCAAATGACCAATGCATTTTGACACTTGGGTCAGCATAATTAATTACCTATTCAATCTACAAGCCGCTAAGAACGTGAGCATGTCAGTCAGTGTCTGTACTACAAGACATGAAGTTTACTCACGAACCCACAGTTATTCGTGCTGTGAAAGGACTATGGTGAAATGTTGAGGCGTCACACCTCAGATACATTCCCTATGAAACGCTGTGTAATAATTTATAGGAAACTAACAGAGTCCGGGAGGGCTAGGGCTCTCTGTCCATTATTCCCTCCTCCCAAATGTCTCTCTGCTCCTCTTCAAACTCTGGCTCTGTCTCAGGACCTTAGCAGCAGGCTGAGTTGTGAAGACCTGGTTACCACATTGCTCCGGGCGGCGCACCCCTTGCGCCTCCGCCTCCCAGTTCTTCTGCGTGTGTGTAGTGTCAACACACGCAGAGATGACAGATCAGAATCACACACACACACCCGCGCGCACGCAACACAATTTTGGTATGGAATGAACATAATATAATAATTAGGCCTGCATCGCTTTGCCTAAAACACTGAATTATGAAAAGGACCGCAATTGGAAAAAACCTGCCGATGGCTCCCATTTGTTGAAGAGAGATCCATAACATTTCAAATTATATTGTTATTATGCTTAAATTATCACTTTGGCTAAAACGCTGAATCCCGCGGATAAGTAGTAGGCTATGTACATATAACTACAGGCATTCATAACTACAGAGTAGACATTAATATAGCCTACCGCATAGGATTGTACAATTATATAGCCTACATTTAACAAACAAGCTTGATTGACATTTGTAAATGGGTAAACAAAAACTGCTAAAACCAAGGATAAAACCATAAAAAGCTTGTTTACATCAGGTATAAAGTAAAAGTAAAACGTGACAACCGTATGGAAAAAGGGGCAGAAGAACTGGGAGGCGGAGGCGCGGGGGTACGCTGCCCGGAGCAGTGTGGTAACCAGGTCTTCGCGGCTGAGTTAGTTTCCAATGGGGTGTCCCAATACTTGTGCACACACACTTATCTGTGTATAGGCTGATTTTTGGATAGCACAACAGTTAAGTTGGTGATGCTTCCTTTGGGCCTCAGAGGAACAGGAACTTCAAAGCAACAGTTCACTCAGGGTTATTTAAGAAGCACAACTTATTAAAATGCCCCCTATTGATGAAATACACCCGGCTGCCATCTTGCCAGCAAGGTGCTACCTAGGTGCAACTTCCCATAGACAGCCCATTCATCCAAAAAGAAAAGTCCTATTTAATTGTATTAAATAACTCACCAACATTGCAGCTGTACGAAAAGCTTGAATTATCGTCTTACTATCTGCTATAAGTGTTTGTTTCATAAAGAATCACCGTAGACATGTTATGAGCTACTTCCTGTCAAGAAATTCCTTGCAGATGATTATTTTTCTAAGTGTCAGAGTTTGGAAGCACTCGTTATCACTATCAGTAAACCATTAAAGCAACCTCCTGCTGCCTCCTGCATTATGTGCAAATTCTAAGTGATTGTCAACGAGCACTTCCAAACTCCAGCACTTAGAAAAAAATCATCTGCAAGGAATTTCTTGACGGAGTAGCTCATAACATGTCTACAGTGGATTTTTACAAATTGCAAATAGAAAGAGGATAATTCAAGCTTTCCGTACAGCTGCAATGTTGGTGAGTTTGACGTTATTTAATAGAATTATATAGTCTGTTTGGATGAATGGGCTGTCTATAGGAAGTTGCACCTTGCTGGCAAGATGGCAGCCGTGTTCAATGGTGGTTAAGCTTAAGGTATATGCTTAAGATTACTCTGCTGCCCTCTGCTGGACAGACATCTAGGACTGAAGGGATTTTTCTTGATAGTGGTGTGCAAGTGATAGATTTGGCACATAAGGAGGCATGAAGATAATAGTATACTGTAGTGTTTACTCTCGTATATTTATAATTATATTTCCTAACTGCCTCCTAGCCTATAGCGTTTACTCTCGTAATTGTATTTCATAACTGCCTCCTACCCTGTAGTGTTTACTCTTGTAATTATATTTCCTAACTGCCTCCTACCCTGTAGCGTTTACTCTTGTAATTATATTTCCTAACAGCCTCCTACCCCCATTGTTATGACTTGACGTGTGTGTGTGTGTGTGTGGTGTGTGTGTGTGTGTGTGTGTGTGTGTGTGTGTGTGTGTGTGTGTGTGTGTGTGTGTGTGTGTGTGTGTGTGTGTGTGTGTGTGTGTGTGTGTGTGTGTGTGTGTGTGCACACGCGTATGTGCGTGTGTGAGTAGATTTGAGGAGATTGTCAAGAAGTTCAAAGTTGAATACCATGCAGGAGGAGCTACACAGAACTCAATGAAGATTGCTCAGGTCAGTGAAACAGTTGAATAAACCTTTGCATAATGTCACTTTCTCAGTGCTCACACCTGTAATTCTGAAACAACTGTGGGCAGTGCTTAACAGTTGTCATGTCTTCTGTAGTGGATGATACAAGAGCCTCATAAGGTCTGCACGTTTTTCGGCTGCATCGGTAACGACAAGTTTGGAGAGATACTGAAGCAGAAGGCAGAGGAGGCTCATGTCGATGCCCACTACTATAACCAGGAGGAGGAGCCAACAGGAACATGTGCTGCTTGTATCACCGGAGCCAACAGGTATGCACATGAAATTACACACTTTGGTTTGTTACCTTTTATTCTTTGGTACTGTGGTCTCTGTCACTGCCAACCTAAACTATGTCTGTAGAGCAGGGGTGCCCACACATTTATGATGTGAGATCTACTTTCAAAATGACCAGCTCAACAAGATCTACCCACTGAAAAAATAAGTGTACCATTGCTGAAAATAGTTTAAATATATAATGTACCTGGGGGGGCTTTGGAATAGGGAATAGGGAGAAATTATGACAGGCAGTTTGCTGTCAAAATATGTCCCCCCTGTATTTAACTTAAACGCCCAATGCATTCTCAATGGCAATAGCACAAACTTTGCCATGCTACTAGTCCTACATACTTACACCTAGAAACCCCATTCAAACCTATTTAGGTTCATCTTACGGTGGACTGAAAAGAAATCTTTGAAATGTTTCATAGTTTTAGAAATATAGTGCTTTCAAATTTGAGAAATTCACAATGGGGCTCAATGGCAGATATTGGCACGTCAAAAAAGCACTTTCACCTAGAAACTCCATTCACACTTTTCATAATTCAGCTTACTGTGGAGACACATGCTGGAACTTTTTACTTTGAAATGATTTGTAGTTTCTGAGTTATTTAACTTAAACGCCCAATGCATTCTCAATGGCACTCTACAGTCACTGTAGAGGATGTAGACAACAACATCACGCAGTGCTCACAGTGGTCCACGCTACTTCCCTTAGCTCTCCTCCCTGCAGAACAGACACCTGTGCACCACCACGTAGGCAGTAGAAGTTGCTACTGCAGAAAGAAACAAGGACACAAGCCCCAGGTGTCTTCCCAGTTCCCACCCATGAACACTGCTTCGTTAGAGTGCTGGATTAAGCCCGTTTTATACTTTGTTGTATGCTGAACAAAGTTGTTGAAAATAGCAGCAACACAACCTCACAACACGTAACACATTGTGAGTTTGTAGTGACACTGTTGTATGATGATGTATAAAATCAAGCTCAGCCAGAGGTATCGCTGCCAGGATTCAAACCCAGATCTCTTCAGTGGCCATTTGAGTGTGGTGTCCTTGCGTTTGAATTCCAGCACAGTGTGTCAGGGCATCTACTGGGGCATGCCCGACACACCTGACTGCATCCGTCTGTAACTCTGGCTCTCTTGTGTCTCTCTCAGGTCTTTGGTAGCTAACCTAGCGGCTGCTAACGCCTATAAGAAGGACAAGCATCTAGACCTGGAAGAGAACTGGGGGCTGGTGGAGAAGGCTAAAGTCTACTACATTGCTGTGAGTAACACTGTACTGTAAAAAAAAAAAAAGAGATGCATTTTCATTCTGCCACAGATTGGCTTTACTTATTAACTGTTCATAGCCTATTGTAAAATAAATTCCATTGAGATATGAAAGTGAATTGCGAAAGCGAAATCCCTTGGGCCAGCAAATAACAGCCTCATGCCTCCTGATAACCCTCTCTGCCTCTACCCCCATTTGGTTGATTTTCAAATGTGTGTAGTAGACTGAAAGTATTATGATTAATTACTTCTTGAGGCAGCCGTGTACTGTATGCACATGATCAGGTTCTAATTAATTGTGTGGTTTCCATCCAGGGATTCTTCCTGACTGTCTCTTTGGAATCCATCCTGAAAGTGGCCAAACATGCCGCTGAAAACAACAAGCTGTTTTGTCTGAACCTCTCTGCACCCTTCATCTGCCAGTTCTTCAAGGACAACCTCATGCAGGTTCTACCCTACGTGGATGTGCTGTTTGGCAATGAGACGGTGAGGCAGACTTGAGCACTCACAGGACATGCTCCACATGTCCTCTTTATTAGCTAGACTCATACTTCTTGAAATGACAGGGGACTCTCCATGGACAAAATGACGTGTGTGTGTGTGTGTGTGTGTGTGTGTGTGTGTGTGTGTGTGTGTGTGTGTGTGTGTGTGTGTGTGTGTGTGTGTGTGTGTGTGTGTGTGTGTGTGTGTGTGTGTGTGTGTGTGTGTGTGTGTGTGTGTGTGTGTGTGTGTGTGTGTGTGTGTGTGTGTGTGTGTGTGTGTGTGTGTGTTCCGTGTTCCGTGTTCTGCCATGAAATCACTGTAGAATTTGATGATTATTGTGTAATTCTCATCAAAAACATTATTATTTGTCTTTATTTTTCTTTAGGAGGCAGCCGCGTTCGGCGATGAGCAAGGCTTTGAGGTGAGTGGACTGACATCTATAGATTCTATATATATATAGCCACAGCAATATTTTCATGTAATAGTTTTTACAATATGTTATATAATAGACTAAGGACGTTGAGGAGATTGCGAAGAAAGCTCAAGCACTACCTAAAAACAACAAGAAGAGGCAGAGGGTCGTAGTTTTCACTCAGGGGAAGGATGGAACAATTATGGCCCAAAGTAAGTCTCACATTCTCAGTTCTCTTTCACACTTTTCCTTTCTATTCTTGTTTTCCCTTAGATTTTCTTCTTCTCTTCCTTTCTCTCTCTCTGTTCTATCTCACTTTCTCTTGCTCTCCCTTTCCTTCTGTTAGATGCTTAACATTTCTCTTTGTCTACAGGTGACAAAGTAGAGACTTTCCCTGTGCTGAAAATCGACGCCAAGGACATTGTTGACACAAATGGTGCTGGAGATGCTTTTGTAGGAGGTGAGTCCTCCCTACATGATGAGTCGACAGACTCGACAACCTGTTGGGATATGTATTTTTAGTGTCTTGCATCACATGTTTCCATGTGTCCTGCAGGGTTTCTCTCTGAGCTGGTCCAGGAGAAGGCACTTGAACAGTCCGTGAGAGCGGGACACTACGCTGCTAACGTCATCATCAGACAAGCAGGATGCACCTTCCCTGACAAACCAGACTTCCATCAGGACCCCTGAACTCCTGGCCCAACTCTCCCCATCTCTTCTTCCTGATGTACCCCTCCCTCCGTTCATTACATAACTCTTATTCCGACCATCTGACACACCTTGTCTATATCTACCCAGCCCCACTCCCCAGTTTTAGTTTTTCTGGTAAATTAGCAACACATCCATGTTATTTATTTTTTCCCCGTCTATGCTTAAACTTCCTATGTGTGCGCGGGCGGCAGTGGCTCAGGGGTAGAGTGGCCGGAGGGGAACGTGAGGTTGCCAGTTCGATCCCGGGCTCCTCCAGAGTTGGTGTCAAAGTGTCCTTGAGCAAGACACTGAAACCCTAATTGCTCCCGATGTGCAAGTTGGTGCCTTGCATGGTTTCCCCTGCCATCGGTGTATGAATGTGTGTGTGAATGGGTGAATGTAATGCACAATCTATGTAAAGCATTTTGGATAGAAGCGCTACATAAATGCACCATTTACCATTTACCATTTTATACGTTTTCAAAAGTGTGCATTCTGACGCCTGTTCCTGTGTCCTCCACTTGGGGCCACTATGGGGCCACACAACCCATGGCCAACATTCAGGAGACTAGTTGAATCTGAATGATACTGAAAGGGAATAATGCTAATATTTCTACTCAGAGGGTCTGACTGGAAAATGTGGTTGTTGTATTTATGAATACCAATCAAGTCAGAGGATTCAGATTATCTGACTCCCCATGCATGGAGACAGTCAGCAGGCGAGCGCTGTTCCTTGAAAGGAGCACATCAACAGAGGCCAACATGATATATCAGATGTTAGGTACAATTAAGGATTGTGCATCAGGATGTGCATTGATACTTTTGTTTTTGAAAATGATTTTAATTATTAGATGTAAAATGTGTTGTTGTAACAGGCCAGTTGTGAAACGAGAGTTTCTTTTAAAACGCACACTTTTTAAAATGTTTTCACGTCTCACACTGTCGCACTAGTCATTACGTGGCCACCTCTTGAGTTGAGTTTCAAGTTCTTAGTGTCAGTGATACTGCAGGTTCAATCTTCATTATTGACTCTGTACCGTACCGTATGTCTCCTGTTTCAAACAGGTCTGGTCACAATACTATGTGCCTTTTTTGTTTAGTTAAGAATTATGTTTTTGTTGAAAAGGCCTGCAGGGTGAGGGTTGAACAACATCTAACACGTTCCTGAGTTTGTGGTTGTAATTCAGGGAAACCTGGCAGCTGGTCCAGAGACGGGCAGCTGCTGAGTCCCATACCCTTCACCTGTTACCAGTACAGGACTCCGATTCTCACAGAAACAACTACGCATACTGTATGTTCCAATATGAAAGGATACTTCCAGAGTGGACACTACCGTGTTTTGTGACAAGTTCGATTTTTATGAGAAGAGTTTGAATTATTTGGAATTCAGCCTGACACACAGCTGTCAACTACTTGATTACAAATGTCCTATACATTGTATACAGTGTTATTTGAAAAATGTCTGTGATACACAATAGTTCAAAAGATGTGACTTTTTTGTTGGTCAGTTGGTGCCAAATTCACATTTTAGCACAACTCTGTATTATGCCAGTGTTTGTCCCTAAATGCCTTTAAGTTGCCCTTCACAAAAGTACACTTGTTTTTCTGCTGCCTAAAACTGACGAATAAAAATGGTTCAAATATAATTATGTTCATCATTGCTGGGAGAAAACTGTACAACATGCCTTGCATGTAATAAAAAAAAGAAAAGCTGAGCCATAATTTTCCTCAATACAAGTTACCACAAATAAAGTGATTGTTTTACATTCTACTCTGCATTGAGCTCTGTTCAGAAATTCTTTAAATAATAGCACACGCTGAAACTTCAGTGTTAACACAACAACCTGCAAAATGTCAATCCCTATACATTTGCTGTTACATTGGTCATTCACAATGTTTTAATTTAAATGGGAATTATATGAAAGAAATGTCATTTGTGGGGGAAAAAACACCTCGATATAAATAAATACAGAGACATAAGCAAAAGAAGTTAAGACAAAACAAACCATGAAGTTACAAGTAAACATTTTCATATTATCACTGCGTTACTGTTACTTGTGTCTCTCTCTTTAGTCTCAGCCTCTCCTCCTGTAACGTTATGTCCAGAGTTCTGAGTTGTTTCAGGAAGCCATGGTTGGGCAGGATACAGCGGCGCTGACACACACGCTCGATAGCATCCACCACAGTCATGCCTTGTTCCATCATCAGGTATGCCAGGACCAAGGTTGCTGAGCGGCTCCGACCCATCACACAGTGTACCAGCACTTTGTCTAGAACACAAACCAGCACAAAACCATAGATTTAACCCATTATAGACCAGAGGCGGATTCTACAAATGCCTTCTAAATCGGTAGTTCTCAAACTATTTTGTAATTCAAAATGATTCAAGAATTTTCACAAATAATTCACAACTGCCCTTTGTGGGCAAATTGTTATGAACCCACGGATTGACAGTTTTTTAGGTATTTAGCAGATGCTCTTAGTCTTATCCAGAGCGACTTGAAAAGTGCAAAATGAGAGTAAATGGCATGAACCTTAGTCAACAAATTGTTGTTTGCCATTTATAATTTGGGTAAATGGTCTAGAGTGCAAAGAAAAGTTCTAAGTGCAAATTTAGAAAACATAAAAACCTAGCATTTGTCTAAACAACATACTGTAGGTATGTGTAGAAATGTCAATGCTATACATTACATTTATTGTTTCTATGGTCAAAACACATGGGTCCATATTAGATTCACAGAGATGTATGTAGAAAATGTTGCAACGACAGGCACCAAAACATATTTTCTCATGTTTGACCAGAATTATTTGTGAGACCTCTTCAGTCTCATGATCATCAGACATACCACACCTATCTATGAAACACCTGAAGCTGTTAGTATAGTAGTAGTACTTAAGCACCTACTCTGTTGCTGACTGAGTGCATTCTTGATGAACTGGGCTGCAGTGTAGAAGTGCTGGGAGATGTTGAAGGAGGGCGTGTCATCAGCCTCTACCCCCAAGTACTGGATGTTCATATCACTGTAGTAATCAGCACCGGTTATCACGTTATTAAACTTCCCCTCGGCCGCATTCAGGACGTGTGTTATTCTCATATCCTTCAGGCCAGGACCTTCCAGGGCAGTTTTCCTGTTGTCACACACAGATGGAGGAGCCCACAGTAAAATCACCTGTACAATTAGATGAGTGTACAAATGGACCCGTAACGGTCCATTTGTACACACTTGAATTGTACTGTTCACACAAATGTTTGAATATGAAAACGTGTGTGTGTGTGTGTGTGTGTGTGTGTGTGTGTGTGTGTGTGTGTGTGTGTGTGTGTGTGTGTGTGTGTGTCTGTGTCTGTGTCTGTGTCTGTGTGTCTAAGAATCTGTACAATATGCATATTTACTTACTGATCCCCTATATAGATATTAGGCCAGACCTCGTTTACATGTGCGTATTGAGGCAAAGAACCAGCCCAGAACATCTGCTCTAGGGTTAGAGCTCCTGGTGTGGCGTAGTCGCTGTCCGGGTCCACCTGCACTGCGGTGTACGGGTTCCTACCTCTGGACTTCACCACACAAGATGACATGATCACCTCTGATGTCCTATCCTTCACCACCCAACGACCAGCTCTACTTCAGATAGGGCTGTCATGATTACAAATTTAAGTTGACGGTTAATTGTCACACAATTTCACAAATAATTTCATTTTTTTGCATTGAACATTGGAACACAATGTGAATACAATTCTGTTTGCCTTTTAAGGCTTCGTAATCACAAATTGCACGGGCAGATATGACAAATAACTTAAATATACAAAGAAATCACTGACACATTTATCTTTTTCTGGTATGGGTACCAATACAACATAGTGGAAATACTTGATCTAAGCTTGTAGATCTGCTATTTTTGAAAAAGGCTTGAAATGTATTTTTCAACATGAAAACGATTGTGCAAAAATAATAATTGCGATTATCTAAAATTATTGTGTTTAGGCGTGTGGTGATAACTCTAGCAGGACCAAGAACATGCTGGTCTTAGAAAGACATGAATGGTCCGTACCGTACCGGTATATAGACATGTTTTCAGTTGTACTAAACCCTTTGTTCAAATCATTGGCAGTGTGACTCTTCATTAACTGCAAAAATGTGATGTCAGCACAACCCTGTTATAAATGCGGTTTTTATGTAATGCAGTAGAAATAAAGTGTAACTCACCTCTTCCCACAATGATTGATGCACTGAATCCTTTTACAATCAGCAGTTTTGCAAACAGAGGATTTCTGTGCTCGTCTGAGTTGGCCTACATGTGTGTTTGTGTGTGTGTAGAACTTGCTGCGTAAAATGCAGATCTGGAATGGGGACTGCACTCTCAGGCGCTATGTTTAAGGTGTGTATTTTTAGCCTTCTGAGACACAAGTTCTGACCTCCACAACGTCTCACTATTCATTGAGGTGAGTAGAGAGACTCAACACACACACACACACACGCGCGCACACACACACACACACACACACACACACACACACACACACACACACACACACACACACACACACGGTTGTTGTATTACTACTAGAGTTGTGAGCAGTAAGCACATCAACATATTAAGGCAGCAATTTTATGAATGGCATTTTTTGTCTCCCATGTTTGTTTTTCACAATGTGTCGCGCAGCGCCTAATCCTAACCCTAACCCCAACCTGAACATTTTCCTAATTGTAAGACTAACTCGATACCAAAGCAACCGTTAATCTTGTGAAGACCAGGAAATATTTCTTCACAATGTCTATTTCTCAAATTCTACTATCATTCAGACCTCAAAAGTAGGCTATAGTAATACAAGTGTACACACACACACACACACACACACACACACACACACACACGCGCGCAAGCGCAGGCGCACACACACGTGCGCGAGCACACGCACGCATGCGTGCGCACACACACACACACACACACACACACACACACACACACACACACACACACACATACGGTATGCACATGCACACACTGTTCACTCAGCCTGAGTAAAGTGAGCTGAGCCTTGTAATGTGACAATGGTTACTTTGAACATCCTGCGGATGTAATTATTACTGCATGTGGTAGTCATCCGGTTGAAAGCACCGCTGAGTGAAGAAGCACATTGCTGATGAGGAACATTTGACCTACAGTAACAGCGCAGCGTTGCAACAGCCATGTGTTATCATCATCAGAATGATGAGCAGACAGGTGCACTGACTGCAGCAGGGTGTCTTTGTCTCTTTTTAAAACTATTTATGACTCTTTAATTTACATCTTTAAGATCAAGGGTTGACAGCTCACTCGGTTGGTTTATTTTGGTCGGTTGTTGTCAGCATGGATCACGTTGAAAGTGGAACTGTTCAAAGATTTTAGTTCATGCTTTTTTTTCCTTTCAGATTGTTCAGTTTAGAGAGACATGCAGGAAATGAAAGGCAGAGAGAGGAGAGATACGCATGTGAGACCCATCCAGCTCACAGGGAGCATGTGGTCTGGCTGAGCCACCAGACACCCTGAGAGATGAACTTTGACCTCTTCCTATAACAGGTGAGGTGACATACTGTACAAAACCCATCTCAGTTTCAGTCAATATTACAACAATGAATGAATGAATGAACAAATGAATGAATGACTGATTGAACGAATGAATGAATGACAAAACCTGATGAGACCATACTACCAGAAAAATGTATTACACCAAAAATGCCAGCCGTGGTCATTTAACACTTCCTGCTCCAAGAATAACCTCCTTAAACAAACAGTTATTTATCTATCAATATCATTCTGGAATTTGTTACCATCCCACCAAAATAAATTATTTTTCAAGTAAATAATAGTAATCAAGACACAGTTGTTACAGCTGACCACATGACCGGAATCTTAATCTTATTTTGTTGTATTCATTTTGTAGAATGTATTATAATGATGTATTTTCATGTTTTTTGTATGTATCTTATAGACCAGGAATCCTAGTGTCGCCCTGCATGGCATCAGCTAATGGGGATCCATTTAATAAACAACAACAATAAACACAGATCGTAAACGCTGTCCATGGTCTCCTGGAGCCTGCCCCAGGACTTTGTTTTCATGTGAAAACTGGGTCACGATTCTACAGGGACATGTTGGTGGATTCTTATGGACTGGAGGCTAGTGTTCCTCCTCACTCCTTTCTTCTATGCAACAGTGAGATACGTATACATTAGAGCTGTACTGGCCATGGGAGGCAAGTCCATGATACTTATAATTCTTATTAGTGGGAGAAAAAAAACATTCTGCTAACTTTATTCTTTTTACATGTCATAATGCATTCAAGTGTAGAACAACAAACATTAACACCATAGCTATAATGAAGACAGTGTGATATAATAACACTGAGCATCTGCAACAACACAGGATAGCAAAGAAAACAGACATTTGGGTCCTCTTTTAGAACATAGTTAGGTCGTGTCATGAGGTGTTTTTAGGGTGCAAGCAGGGAAGGCATCAGGATGAAGGTGGTAAGATGTCAGGCGAGTCCACTTGCAACAAACTTGAAAAAGCCTTTCCATCTCTAGTGGTCAAATATGCCCAAGGGTCAGGGAGCAATTCTCAAATGCTTCTGCCTAACAATCTGTAATTCGTCGGAAGCTCAGAAAATGAGTAGAAAATAAAGCGCATGTTCCCCCCACACGCACGCACGCACGCACGCACGCACACACACACACACACACACACACACAGTGGTTTTATTTAACTCTACGGTGCAATTATGTAAATACTTCTATAAATCTAATTAGTCTATAGGGCCAGATAGCTGCTTGGCAGAAATGGAAATTCAAAACATATATTTTAAAGAGACTTTAAATCTTCCCAGTCGGTCTCATTGTCAGTAATCATATTATGTACAGAAGTATAATCTCAAAGAGTTTAGCAAAGGTGACAAGAGAACTAATTACATCCCTTGGGGAAGGATTCATTAGCAGAAACAGTGGAGGCAGATGACTGGCCCCTGGGCCAGTTAGCTTTCAAGGCCCAAAGTACAATATTTGTCTTTGAAATATCAGGCATGCAAATGCACTATTACTGTCATATACAGTATATAGGAATATAGGAAGGGTTAATGGCCCCTGGGCCCCGGCCCCACTGTCTATAATCCGTCCGTGAGTGCAGGGGGTAAAACCAGAACATGTCAGAGGAGAGGACACAGCCTCCTCCTGCGTGTCAGCTGTCTGTCAAGGGTGAGGAGGAGCGACAGGAACCTTTTGTTGGGGTAGATGGCACGTTTTTGGGTCACTTGCTTGATGGCATCAGAGACAGAGAGGCGCTGCCGAAGCATCAAGAATGCTAGCACCAAAGTGGCAGAGCGACTGACTCCCATGATGCAGTGCACAAACACCTTTCCTGCACAAAGGGTTGAAGGATTAGAAGGTGTATAGATGTAAACAGATTGTCATCAATAAACTGCGTTGTTTAATGTTGAAACAGAAGCGGACATGATGGCACATGGCAGATACAGCACGACAAGCCCTGATGTAGATGTGTGTGCACACGCACACATCATATCATACCGTCTTTGCTCTTCAGGCCCTTCTGTATGAAGTCAGCTGCAGATTTGACGTACTGACTGAGGTCAAACTGGTCTGAATCCTCTGCTGGAATGCCACAGTAGACACACATGTTCCCATAGTAACTCTGGTCACCAATGCTGCCTTGTTTGGAATGGGCTGCATTCAGAACATGAGTGATGCCAAGTTTACGTAACGCACTTCTGTTCTGAGCTATGGCCCTGGGAAACAGACAAGAAACACGGGTGAGAGAGGAACATTACAAACTACATGAAACAGTTTAATTAAATATTATTAATTAATTAATATGCAGCCTATATAGAAAGACAGTTTGAGTACCAAAGTACCAAAAGTACAGCACTTCCTGTACCCTGCCAGAAGTCAGAGGGGGTGGGACTGTAAGTGTAATAATTCCTTGAGGTGTGTAAACAGGTGAGACACTCACACATTTCCTATGTATAGGTTGGGCCAGACCTCGTCGACCGACGTGAGCTCCAGTCTACAGGAATCCAGGATATACTCCAGTTCTTTAATGAGCGCAAAGTCCTGTGGCTGAGTTCTCCCAGACATCTTCAGAGAGACAGTGCTTCCCAATGTAACTGTTACTCCACTGTCTGTGTGTGTGTGTGTGTGTGTGTGTGTGTGTGTGTGTGTGTGTGTGTGTGTGTGTGTGTGTGTGTGTGTGTGTGTGTGTGTGTGTGTGTGTGTGTGTGTGTGTGTGTGTGCGTGCAGTCTGACAGTGAGAGATATGAGCAGCTGGCCATTTCCGAATCCTGGTTAGCTCCAAAATTAGCTGCTGGCTCAGTGTGTTCCCTCCCACTAGTTATATGTTCTTTGCTATTAAATCGATTGTGCTCACTCCTCAGTGATGCCGAGGACATCATGTGAAGATTGAGCTGTCACCACTGAGGATGGTTATATCAGGACAGTTTTCTGTGTATAGTGGTACAGTAGAGTAGTAGGGGACCTGGCTGGCCAGTGCGGATACAGGCTCACAATGGTGACAGTGGTACCGTACAACTGGTGACTGAAAACTGTAACTACCGGTTTTACACACAATCTTGTATGGTGTAAATTATACCTGCTTAACCATTCATCATTCTTCATCACTCTTTAAACCATGTGCATTAAAAGAGCTCTGTCTGTATGGAGGCATGATTTATTTTGCCATCTATCATGTGAGAATCAGTGTTAGGGGGGGGGGGGGGGGGGGGGGGTATGCATTATATAAGTAACACATTACATAATAATGTCACTTGTTATGATCATAATATAAACTTTATATATATATTTTTTTATTTTTTCCTTATAATGAATTCATGCATATTAATCACTATACAGTTTCTCTCATTACACTTTTATGGCGTGGCACCAAAGTGGCACCAAAGTCCGTCCATCCGTTCGTCCGTCTGTCTCCGTCCGTCCGTCCGTCCATCCGTATGTCCGTACGTGTGTATGTATGTGAACTTCCCCAATACTGACGGGCGTGGTCCTCATTGTTCAAATAGAGGGGTGTTGGGCTGGGTCCATCTCCTTGTGTCTGTTCCTCTGTAGTTTTTGGTCCAGGGTAATAAGCTGTTTAAGGAAGCCTCTGTTAGGGAAAACCCAGCGCCTCTGCTGTACGGCCCGTACAGAGCTCAGAAGACTGAGGTGGTGATGGATCATGAGGTACGCTAGGACCAATGCAGCTGACCGACTCACACCCACGGCGCAGTGCACCAGCACCTTACCTGGAAAACAGAACAGCTACATTTACAGTGAGTACGTTAAAGTATACAGTACAGTTGTTGTTAAAGTGTAAGAATGTATGTGATGCATTGTGGTACCTCCTGATGTCAAAGCCTGGTGAATGAATTCAGCAGCAGGGTAGAAGAAAGGTGAAAGGTCAAATGTTGGCAGGTCATTGGCCGGAACGCCGTAGTATGTCACTGTTGTACCGTAGAAGTCATCGCTGCCTTTACAGCACATTTTACCATGGGCTGCATTCAAAACATGAGTGATTCCCAACTGCCACAGGCCATACTTGTCATGAGACATATACCTGGTAGAAATAACATACATCATCGCATCAATAACTAGAAAGGGGCACTCGCCAGGCCTGTGCACATCACATGTGTAGATAAAGTTAACAGTGGTCTCTAATATGTGTGTCTGTGTTTTTGTCTGTGTGCATTCATATGTTGGTCGCTGTGGGTGTGTGTGTAAGGAATTGTAAAACTTGTGGCAGAATAAGCTTAATTTTTTAAGCTAAGGTTTTCTCTGTTTCAGCCAAAGTGTACAAATGTGGGAATGTCTTCCATAGCCAGTGTACACGAAATGTTTGGTGCTGATTGTTCCAGTAGTTTTCCAGATTAGCCGAAAACACACGCACGCACGCACGCACACACACACACACACACACACACACACACACACACACACACACACACACACACACACACACACACACACACACACACACACACACACACACACACACACACACACACACACACACACACACACACACACGGATGAAAACAAAATCTCTGTGCCGGATTTCTGCCTGGCGGAGATAACAAATCAGACAACACACTTCACAGTCTATTACAATGCAGGACACTCACATGTCTCCTAGATACAAGTTCGGCCACACCTCGTCTCCATGGCGACAGGAGGATTGTGCTGAATGTAAGACCTGCTCCAGTTCCATTAGCGATGGGCTCTTCCACATACACTCCTTCTCACTCATGCTCTTCACCTTCCCTCCTGACTCGTCTTGCATCTCCTTTCTCACTTCTGACACGCCGCTCATTGCAGAGTCCATCATCAAAGTAGCGAGTAGCCTTAATAATATACAAAGGAAAGGTTTTCTTTTGCCTTAAAACTAAATCACACAACACAAAAACCGCACTTGGTTCTGTGAAAACACAACAACATTTCAGCTGTTGCAGCAACAGACTCACAGTCTCCGACTGTCAAAGACAGGTGTTGCAGGTCGTGTCAGGCAGCAGGAGAGGACTCGGGTACCAGATATTTCCACGTAACTCACAACATCAATAGGAAAGCTGTCGCCTGTATGAGATAGCAAATTAAGAAGCTACTATATTCCACAACACACCTCTGTTTTGGACTTGGACACATGCAAATTATGCAATATAACGGCGAGGCTGTTGTAGACAAAGGTCAAGTTACCAGCAGATTTGGACACATGCAAATGGTGCAATCTAACGGCTAGGCTGTTCTAGACAAAGGTCAAATTACTAGCAAGATGTCATGATCCAAGCAAGAAAGATCCAAGTAGCAACCATACTCCCATGCACGTGGAGGCGCTGTTTTCCCAGGCATTCTTTGAACGGTTGTTTTACTGTCCACCATATGACTCTTCCTGTTTGGCATGTTGTTGCCAAGTTGTCGCCTATGGTTGTCGCTCTATGAAGTTGTCAGAAGCATGTTGGGATTGTTGGCAATGAAATACTTCAATTGTGAGCCACTTGTTGCTTTAAACAAGTTAGTCCACCTAAACAGACAACACAAGCACAGTCCTGAGTCCTCGGAGTGGCACTAGTCTCTTGGTAAGGCGTTTTACAGAAACTAGGCTGTGGCTTTTAGATGTTTTCAAATGTGTTTTTACTTTTAGGCGAATGGCTAAATGACTGTCGAGTTTGTGAGGTGACAGATGTGATGTAAACGGGGGTGCGCATCCTCGTACAGTAATTTCTGTAGAAAAACAACACATGTACATATTTTTTAGATTTAGTTGTAGTTTAGTCTTTGGGCTGTCTGAAATCACTCACTATCGTGTCATCATTCTTTTTGATTGATTGATTGATTACTTTATAAACAGTTTGGAGAAAAAAGCACAGGAAAGTACAGTTCAATACAAGGTCTGCTAAGAGGATTTAAATGAAACCCAAGAAAGCCTATAGCTTCCTGCTCAATTCAGTGATTAGATCACTATAGGCCTATATAGTAATTACTGTCAGTACTAACTGAATTGTACTAGTATAAGTTACACATATTCAGTCCATTATGTAGGGGGGCATAACCACTATTATAGTGAGTGAGTACAGTAGGGAGCAATGTAGCCTAGTAGAATGCCTTTGATATTATATACAGTACATGTTGTGATTTACATATACACAGCCAGAACACACCCTCTGTGATATTTCATATAATTCCATCCATAGAGACATGACATCTATATGTAATATCACATGGCTATGGCTAGGAGTAATGAATGAATGGTTTTGAACAGCCTTGGTTATGGTTTATGTTATTTCATATCCCTAAATGAATATCCTCCTTGTATGTGTCATTGTCATATTGGAACGTATGAGGTCAAGTCACACAATGTAATGAGTATTACTCTCTCTCTTTCTCTCATGTCTCTCTCTCTCACACCCACACACACACGCACGCGCACGTGCATGCGGGAGAGAGCTGTGTCACACAGCTGTGTCACCGTCTTATGTGACTCACTACTGTACTGTAAGCCTCACAGACACGCTGACATGGCTAGACGGACACCGTAGAGACTAGGCTACATGCTGTTATTGTGGTTGTGAGGTTGGCTGAAGGAAATGGCTAGTGTATATGAGGGAGAACAGAACAACTCCTCTGAGGTCAATTAGTTGAGTTAGGATTTGTTAATAAAGGTTTAACAGATTGATTCACTTGGGCTAGTTGCTACACCCACACGCCCATGTAACTACTAAAGCATTTACTGCTGCTGTTCTAAACGTATTTACTCAATGTCTCTACTAGGATATAATAACCCCAGGCATGCAGTGAATGTGTCTCTGCCTATAATTAACTGAACCATCACTCATGTCATCTCTGTTGTTAGGAGTAACAAAGGAACTTCTGGGAATTTGTAAAGAATCGTACATGTAAATGGCAATTTAAAAGCCTAAACAATGTCCCACGGGTCACTCATTGTCAAGAAGATAATTGATTGTGGAGTAATTTTAGTAATATTCTGTTCTTTCTTATCAATATACCTGGCTTACTGTACTGTGAAGTCGATATGGATAAAGAGTGTCTGCCAAATGCCTAAATTGTAAATTGTGTACCACAGACGAAAAACAGTCTAAGTCCAAATTTCATTCTGACCCCTCCACGAAAAGGCCTCGTTGTCCTGAACCCTTATCTATCATTTATACATTATGGATCAATAGTGTGGACTTCGTCTGTGGCATTCAATTATAAAATGACCTGGGCACTGCAGTGTTCACATTCAGCTGTGGGCAAGCTGTGAGTGCTTGCTTATCCTGGCAGACTTTGGAGCTGTGGTGAACCCTTGCTTATCAGCAGGTCGAAGTACAGTAAAAGAGCAGGGCTGATTGTCTCATCAGTAGGACTAGGGAAGTCCTGCTGTTTGAGTGGAACATACGGTATCACTTCACCTCCACCCAGCCAGGCACTGGAATTATTGACTGTGCTGGATTACTGACTGAGGATCTGCGGAACAGCTAATTTGGTCAGTTTTATATTTACGTTTGTATTTATTTGTATAGATGGCAATGATCACCAAACCAGAAAGTCTAGATGTAATACATAGTTTGAATTATACAGCACTGTTTTTTACATCTAATTTGGAGAAGTTCTGGTAAGTTCTGGCAGACTTTATAAACTGTTTAAAAAATATATTTTTATAGATGTCGTCCCAGTACTTACATGCCTACTGTACAGTTAACTGAGCTGTTGCTGTAATAACACCAAATAGCTTACACACCACTACTGTAGGTCAAACTGGTAAGTACCGTATGCTAACAAGCTGTGTTAGTCACCAGCAGATTACCTCTCACAGAGACCGAGTGAGATCTTCTCTACTGTACCAACAGTATGGGTGGGTCAGTGTGAATTGAATTGTGTGCGATGTTGCTGAATCTATTCTCTGTCTCTGCTTTGGGTCTTACAGTCTGTGCATCTTCTGCCTCTCTTCTTATGTGCAGGGGCATGGATTCACCGGAGGTGATGGTGAGCACCTGGAGCTGTGAGCAAGTGGCCCGATGGCTGAGGGAAGAAGGCTTCGGGGAGTATGTAGTGCTGCTGTGTACAACGCACCGTCTGGACGGCACCAGCCTTTTGTCGCTGACTGAAGCAGACTTACGCGGCCCCCCGCTGGGTCTCAGCGTGCTGGGCGACATCAAGAGGCTGGCCTTAGCCCTTAGGCGGCTCCAGAGCCAGAACCAGGCCCAGATGGAGGAGCTTGGTCTCGGCTCCACAGACAGCCTGACGCCAGTCGGGGCCTCGGTGGCGTCAGCAGGCCCTGAATGTGGGCGTAACGGGGCCGACAGGAGGTGTAACGGGGGTGAGCACTCGTGTAATGGAACTGAGCTTCGCCTGAGGAATATTGACAGACAGAACAGTTATGATTCGGGTGACGCGCCGTGTCACACACACTCCAATGGGAGGTGCAGGCAGCACCACCTGGCAGGCCGTCTGGACCCAGAGCTGTGGAAGACGGCCATGAGCTCCATCTATGTTATGCTTGTGTTTGGATTCACATCGTTCGTCATGGTCCTCGTGCACGAACGCGTGCCTGACATGAGGACATACCCGCCACTGCCGGACATATTTCTGGACAGGTACAGTTACAGTATAAAATGTATGGTACCCCGTTTGTGCTTCCTTCATGCCGTTGGGTGGCGTTGTTCATTTTTATAAGTAAGTAGCCTTGCTGAGCCATGGGGCCCATAGGGCAGGAGCCTATCTCCTGTTTCTGTAGTCTGAGGCACCTTGATGTACAAGTACACCCCCTGGACATGACACTAGTATGTCGCAGGGACTTACCCCCAAACCAACCCTTGATGCTGAGTGTCAAGCAGGGAGGCACTGTCTTTGGTATGACCCGGCCGGGAATTGAACCCCGACCTCCCAATCTCAGGGCGGACACTCTAACCACAAGGTCACTGAGCTCATTTTTATAGCAGTGAGGTAAATGTTGGATTGAAGATTCCACCCCCACCCCCCCCATGTCGAGCAATAATCAAGACATCAGTGTTCAAGTCCATGGTAGGTGATATCTAATCTACATGCTGATACTGTTGTTTTTCAGTGTTCCTAGAATCCCCTGGGCCTTCGCCATGGCTGAGGCCTGTGGTCTGATCCTGTGTTACATAT
Source organism: Electrona antarctica (assembly GCF_951216825.1). Classification (NCBI taxonomy): domain Eukaryota; kingdom Metazoa; phylum Chordata; class Actinopteri; order Myctophiformes; family Myctophidae; genus Electrona; species Electrona antarctica. The sequence goes on from NC_136791.1 coordinate 12,303,912, forward strand.
TTATTTTGATCCTGCTGCTTCATAAACATAGGTAACTCACGACTGCACTGTAATTATGAATACTGTAGACATTACAAGACAAACAACATATCATCAATATTATTGGACTTATACTACTACTTACTAGAATTTGTGTAGTTCCATTGTTTATGTTTACACAGATTTCTTAATGCATGCACAATGAATTCTCAGTTTATTTCAACTGTACTTAAAAATAAAATAAAATACAATGTTTATTATATTATATTATCAGACAAATTTGCTTTTAATATTACTCATTTAAGTGTATTTCTCTCTCTCTCTCTCAGATCCATTCTGTTTAGACGTCTGTGTTCTTTGATGGGAACAGTATTTCTTCTCCGTAGTTTCACCATGTTCGTCACGTCCCTCTCTGTACCTGGTCAACATCTACAGTGTGCCAGTAAGGTAGGCAGGCACAACACACACACAAACGCACGCATCCACGCACGCACGCACGCACGCACGAGTGCTCGCACACACACACACACACACACACACACACACACACACACACACACACACACACACACACACACATACAGGTAATAAATTATTCTTTTAGTAGACTTACTGTATGCTTGTTATCTTTGAATCAGCGATTATAACAGTGTTATGAAAATGTTACAGCATGTGGTGTATGTTTGTACCATAGACGTACGATGATACGTGGGGAAAGCTCCAGAGGGCGCTGGCGATCTGGAGTGGCTTTGGGATGACCCTGACAGGGGTTCATACCTGTGGGGACTACATGTTCAGTGGACACACCGTTGTCATCACCATGCTGAACTTCTTTGTCACCGAGTGTGAGTCCTAAATTAATGACTTGTGTGTTTTGAAAAAGCTGTTTCTTTTGTAATTTGCATATGGTATAAGACTCTTCAGCCTAATTTATACTTAATCGTGAGACAGTGTTTCTCTCCGGAAAATAAACGGATGAGATATCGGATTTCACCGCTGCTTACTGTTATCGTTGTGTCCCACAGACACGCCACGGAGCTGGAATCTGATCCACACCATCTCCTGGGTGTTGAACTTGTTTGGGATCTTTTTCATCCTGGCGGCTCATGAGCACTATTCCATTGACGTGTTCATAGCCTTCTACATCACCACACGTCTTTTCCTCTACTACCACACCTTGGCCAACACTCGCGCCTACCAGCACAGCCGACGAGCACGCATATGGTTCCCCATGTTCTCTTTCTTTGAGTGCAATGTCAACGGACCAGTACCCAACCAGTACCATTGGCCCTTCAGTAGACCTGCATTCATGAAGACTCTGATTGGCTGACATATCACATTGAAAGACTCGTAGAGATCATATTATGTCATAATTATAATATAGAGGATATTGTAATTATAATATAATTTTCTGTAGCCTGAAATTGATTCACAGCAAAGTGGTCCTTTGTTGAGAGTGGTTGCTAGTATTTTTATATTATTTATGAACAGATGGTGTTTACACTAATCTTATCCTGCGTTGTGTGAGGTTTATTAGAGGACAATAACTTATTCCTCTATTTCAGAGAGACAAGTCAGTCACACCTGCCTTTTAATTACTTTATTCACTTTATTAATTTGTTGTATGGCCCACAGTGGTGACACAGTGTGGGGTTTAATAATGTGGGATGTCAATTGCATTAATTATATTTTCAAGAAATGGAAAGGCTACACCATAGTTAAATAGTTGACAGGTTTTGGAGTTGTTGCCACAGTTTTCTTTGCTATGAAACAGTTGAGGGGTGGGGTTTTTTTATTTTTTATTTTTTGCATTTGGGTGTTCACTGTAGAACTGTTTTCACCAGACATACTTGAACTTTATGTATGGGGCGGCAGTGGTTCAGGGGGTAGAGTCACTGGTAGAGTGGCTGGATGCATATGGGAACCGCAAGGTTCAATCCCGGGCTCCCCCAGAGTTGGTGTCGAAGTGTCCTTGAGCAAGACTCTGAACCCCTAATTGCTCCTGATGTGCAGGTTGGTGACTTACATGGTTTCCTCCGCCATCGGTGTATGAATGGGTGAATGGAATAATCTATGTAAAGCGCTTTGGATAAAAGCACTATATTGATGCAAGATTTACCATTTATTTATGAAATACTGAAAGTGTTTTATTTGACCACATCAATATCATTCGAAAAAAGAAGGAAAGACAGAAAATCCAGGATATGTTCTATTTTGCCAATTAACTGTATTATTATTTTTTATTTTTATTTTCATAATTTATTTATCATGGAATTTCACTTCCATGTTTTTATGATTTTGTATTTTGCTTTATAGTATGAAGACTTAAACTTCATACTTATTTGTTTTAATATGGTCTGTAGACCATGGGTACCATAATAAGAATCAGAATTAATGTATTGAATACTTTATTGAACACGCCAAATGGATGACACAACAAGCCAGATGCTTGTTTCCATTGTGGTCCATACATTGCCATGGAATACAAGAGTTAAAGTATCCATTTAGGTTTAGATTTCATTTTTCAATCATGAGCTTTCTTAATACTTGCATCACTAATAACCTCATTAACAAACCAAACATTTGGATCATGGCTTTTCAGGGGTATCTTATGAGAAACACGTCTCTGCTATCTCATTGTTCCTACTCTATAGCCGCCCAGTCTACTGAAAGTTATTTTATTTTGTTAATACTTTTTGTATGGATTATTAGCCTTTTGGCTCAACAATAAAAGGTTTACTAAAGTAACTGTGTGTGTGTGTGTGTGTGTGTGTGTGTGAGCTGCGTGCTGTTCCTGACATAGGTCACATTTGGTGTTTCCAATGTACAATTATATTAATCTGCACAGATAACTCATCTGATATCACTTTCTGGATAAACAACTGGAACACTTTTCAATAATATTTGATAACTAATCTCTCACAGACAGGTTATGAAGTGTGTGACGGACCCGTTCTCTATTAATGGGAAATGTAAACAAGTGCAGCTGATTTACGAGGGTAGTAGTTACAGTAAGTGTTAATATTGATATTGATGCTTGCCTAACTGGTCGATATGTAAGCATCAGGTCATTGTAAAGAGTCTCTCGGCTATGAACATTTTTAGATGCTGCATATTTGCAGTGCAATTCCTACCTAATATGATTAATACTACAGTATATGTTTCAACAGGGTGTGCCCACTGTGTACGTGCCTTAGGCTACTAACTGGCCCTAAGAACTAGTAATATAGAGAAGGCTAGAAGGAATGCACACACATATATAAAGGCTGCATCTGAGAGTTCTCAGAAACTTCAGCTCCTTGTCTAAGGTCACATCAATACTCAGGATGGTGAGTACTGTACATATCTGGCATTGTGAGTCTAGTGAAGACTTTTCAATGTACACACTATAGGCTACAGCATTGTGATGAGTAATTCCTCTTTTTTTTTACACAGGATGTGATTGATTGATTGATATATAGAATGCATATATTATCTGCCAAAAAGTTATTTATTATTATTATTATAATATGTTTTTGATACTATTTCAGAATTCCCTCCCAGTGATCGTTGTTTTTCTGGGGCTGGTTGTGCTGTGTCAGTCCTCCTGCTTCATCAACAGGCTAAAGATAACAGACATATTCCACCTTCCAACAGGTGAGTTCAGCCCCAACAGTCAACAGTGGAATAGATAGTGTTAATTACTACCGTCATTTACGTCTAATTTATACTTTATCATACAGCAGTGTTGCTCGCTGATTGTTCTTATTCTTTTTTTTTTTACTGATTTTCTAAATCAGTTATTTCTACTGAGTGACATGACAACGTTAGTAGGCCTATTAAATTATGCTTAAGTTAAACGTTACACATTGGAATGGCATGAGCAGTGGAAAATAAGGAAAGGCTCTTCTGTGTTCGCTAGAGGCTGAGGAGATTGGTGTCAGGTTGAGCCATTATTTGACTGGACATGAGGTGTTCCAGTTGCTGTACTTTATGCCGCCTGACTCAAAATGTACCAAATGGACACACATTCACATGCATACTGTAGTGCCCTGGTTCCCAAACACTGGGTCGGGACCCATTTGTGGGTCGCGGACACATTTTTATGGGTCCCCTTATTTTTTGTTTCCTACATTTTCAAAAATCGTTCCCAAAAAGCAACATTTTTCATTAATTGAAAACAAGTTTTCAGTAATTTAAAGAAATCAAATACAAATCTAAGACATTTTATAAATTAGAAAACAAATGTTTTCTAGTGAATATAGTAGCCGATCTACAAGCTCATAGCGGTGCGAAGCGACGCGTTGTGAGCTTGTAGATCTGTTATTTTCACAAGTTTGGGTCCGGGGAGACATCACATTTCTCTTTTGGGTCACGGGTAAAAAGGTTTGGGAACAGTGTGTATACGGTACACCACTGGTTTTCAAAGTCCGTTCCGGGGACCGTGAGGGGGTTCCAGGCGGTCAAGAACAGTTTAAACACTTTGAGAACCACAGCAGTACACACAGAATTATCCAGAGCAACACCTGGATATGTAGCCTAGGTGTATTATATTATGTGTTATTCTTTGTGTTCAGGTTGTGTGGATAAGGACAGCAAGGAGCACGCCTTTGGCTCTCACTGGACAACTAAAGACTGCTTGGCATGCTCCTGTTCAATGCGAGGCATGAGCTGTTGCACCAAGTAAGACTTTTCTCTCCTTCGAACTCAATCAAATCCCACTAACATATAACCCTTTATCAAACAGTGTTTTTGTTCTTGACTATGTGGATTGTGTGCTTATATATTTTGATGGTGGCTTCTTGTTAGGTTTCTTATATCTTAACTCTGTTTCATTCATAGGCTTCCATCACAATCCTCGATGAGCATTCCTGCAAAGTGTGAGATAATTGTGAATAAAGCGACCTGTTCTTATAAGATAGCATGTAAATAAGCTAATAGCTGTTAATGGCTGATTGGACCAATTAGACCCACAATGGAACTAAATGCTCTCAATCATTCCCTGAATTCTGATTCTTCAGTATGCATGTGAATAATTTATATTACTGTAAATTGTCACAGATTTATGCTACTGTTAGGCCTACAGGGCCAATAAAGGTCAAATCTACAACTTATTTGAATATAGTGTGTGTTTTCTGTCATTTTCAACATGTATAGTTTGTTAGTTTGATCAGTATAATGGGGTTCTAGCTCTGCAAGCGATTTATCAACCTAATGACATCTTACAAACACTGACTTGTGCAGCAACAGGTATTCTAGTGGATGCTTCCATCTGTTTGAAAAGAGGTGACACCTTGAAGTCAGGTACATTTTGGACAAATTGCACTTGGATGTTCACTGTCACAGTAATAATAATAATAATAAAGCTTTATTTATATAGCACCTTTTAAGAACAAGTCACAAAGTGCTTAACAGAAATATATAGAGAAAACATGGATCAAAAAGGCATAGAATACAATAAAGACATTTGTCAATAGAACATAATAGAAGATAATAATACAAAATAAAAGAATCACATGGGTGATGGGCTAAATGCAGCTCTGTAAAAATGAGTCTTTAGGAGCGATTTAAAATGTGACACAGACTCGGCAAGCCTGATCTCCAGGGGCAGGGCGTTCCAGAGTGACGGTGCCCGGATCGCAAATGCCCAGTCACCTACAGTTTTTTTGCAGCCTGATTTTATGGTCAGAAGGGTCGATCCGGATGATCTCAGTACGCGAGCTGGATCGTAAGGGTCGAGTAAGTCAGATAGGTATGCTGGAGAAAGACCGGATCTAGCTTTGAATGTGAATAAGAGTAATTTAAAATCAATTCTGTAGGAAACAGGGAGCCAATGTAGGGAGGCCAGAATAGGGGTAATGTGGTCGAATTTTCTGGAGCCTGTTAGGAGGCGAGCTGCAGCATTCTGAATGAGTTGTAAGCGGTTGATCGATTTTTTTGAGAGGCAGGAGTATAGGGAATTACAGTAGTCGACACGGGAGTAAATTAATGCGTGGATAACTTTTGTGAGGTCGGGACGGGAAAGAAAGGGTTTGATTTTGGCTATGTTTCGAAGGTGGTAAAATGAAGACTGGATGACTTTCGTTACGTGACCCTTGAGGGAGAGGTCAGAATCCAGAGTGACACCCAGGTTTCTGGCTGCAGATGAGATATTGGGACGTAGGGGGCCAAGGCTAAGTTCTAAACGTGCTCTGTCAGATGGTGGGCCAAATAGTAGGACTTCAGTTTTGGATTCATTAAGTTGGAGAAAGTTGTTTGTCATCCAAGCCTTGATGTCAGCTAGGCATGAGTGCAGTATGGCTATGCTGGAAGTGTCGTGTGGATTGATGGGGAGATAAAGCTGTGTCGTCGGCATAACAGTGAAAATTAAGATTGTGTTTCCGTATAATGTTGCCAAGTGGGAGCATATACAGGGAGAACAAGATGGGGCCGAGAATTGAGCCCTGGGGGACACCACAGTGTAAAGTGGCTTTGGATGAGGTGGATTCACCAATGCGGACTGAGAAACATCTATCACTTAAATATGAAGCAAACCAATTCAGGGCTGTGCCCGAAATGCCCACATATTTCTCCAGACGGTTTAAGAGCGTTATATGGTCGATGGTATCAAATGCTGCTGTTAAATCTAGGAGAACTAGGACGGAGCAATTTCCAGAGTCCGTAGTTAGGAGATCATTGACCACCTTTAAGAGGGTTGTTTCCGTGCTGTGGAGGGCACGGAAACCAGACTGGAATTTTTCGAACAGGCTGTTCAAATAGCCTGTGAGCTTGGTGAAGACAACTTTTTCCAGAACTTTGGACAGAAACGGTAATTTTGAAATTGGTCTGAAATTGCTCAGTACAGAGGGGTCGAGGTTTGTTTTTTTAAGGAGGGGCGAGACTAGTGCAGCTTTGAAAAGGGGGGGAACAGATCCAGAGGACAAGGAACTGTTAATAATGGAAATATTGCAAGAGTAGTTCCTCTCTATAAAAAGGGTAGCAAGTTGGACCCTGGGAACTACCGCCCTGTGTCCATCCTTTGTTCCATCTCAAAGGTCATAGAGAGACTAGTATATGAACAGATAAATTCATATCTGCTTAATAACAAGCTTCTTTTTGAATTCCAGTCAGGCTTCAGAAAATCTCACTCCACTGATACATGTCTGTTATACTTGACTGATAGCATCAGACGTGAGGTTGACTCAGGCAAGTACTGCGGCATGGTCATGCTGGACCTTCAAAAGGCTTTTGACACTGTGAACCACTCCATACTGCTAAACAAGCTGAAGGCAATCGGTTTTGATGGCCCATCGTTAAACTGGGTGAGATCTTACCTTGAGGGAAGGAAACAGGTGGTCGATGTGAATGGTACCCTGTCTACTTCCCTCCCAGTAGAGTGTGGGGTCCCCCAAGGGAGCATCCTAGGGCCTCTACTGTTTCTAATTTATGTAAACGACATGAACTCGGCATGTAAATGCAATCTGTTCTTGTTCGCAGACGACTCAGCTCTCCTGGTCTCGGACAAAGATAAGTCGCAGGTCGAGAGAGTACTCAGCACAGAGCTCGGTAGCATCTGTCTTTGGCTCTCCGACAACAAATTGTCACTGCACCTTGGGAAAACTGAGTCTATTCTGTTTGGTTCAAGTCATAACCTCAACAAGTCCCCGGGCTTCACAGTTAGAGTGGGTGACAGTGTGGTCACAAATAGGGAAGAGGTCACTTACTTGGGTTGTATACTAGATAACAAACTCACGGGTGAAAAAATGGCAATGAAAGTGATCTCAAAGGTCAACCAGAGAACTCGTTTCTTGGGCAGGATATCCCCTTATGTCAACAGCAGTGCTATGAGGATCTTGGCCGGTGCCCTCATCCAGTGCCACTTTGACTATGCTTGTACTTCATGGTACAGAGGTATCTCCAAGCTATTGAAAACAAAGCTGCAGACCTCCCAAAACAAGCTTGTAAGGTTACTACTAAAATTGAACCCCAGGTCTCATCTTACCTCTGCCCACTTTAGTAGCCTGGGATGGCTAAGAGTGGAGGAGAGAGTATCTCAGCTCTCATTGTGTCTGGTCTTCAAGATCCTAGATGCCTCTGTTCCTAAGTACCTGCTGGGCTACCTGCCCAGAGTGAGGGATGCTCACAGGTACTCAACCAGAGGAAGTCCATATGATCTAGTTCCCCCCAGTTTCAGGACACTCAAGGGAAAAAATGCTTTTTACTACGCAGCCACTACTCTGTGGAATGCACTCCCTCCAGCCCTGAAATCCCTAAATTCTATTGCAAGATTTAGGAAAGACCTGAAATCATGGCTCCATCTACACACTAACTGGTCATAGTTAGCTTCCGACCCTGGATAGCCCATCTCCCATGCTCTGGACTATTCTCTCAGGGTACCTCTTGTCCTATGTATATAGCTCCCAGCCTTATATATAAGGATTATTTATTATATGTTCCATGGTTGTTTTTGTTTGTACAGTATGTTTGTGTATAGTTTCATGTTTCAAAGTGGACCACAATGGAAACAAGCGAAGGCTTTTTTGTGTCTAAGTCCATTTGGCGTTTTTTAAAATGATGTCATTTTCTGTAATTTTCTTAAACTGCCAATAAAGTATTCTATCTATCTATCTATAAAGGATATGGGGACCAACGGTGGGAAAGATTTCCTTAAGAAGGGAGGTGGGGACAATATCTAGGGGGCAGGAGGAGGATTTCATGTGGGTGATGATGTTTTGAAGGTTTGCAAGGGATATCTGGCCAAGAGAGCAGAGGGAGGCAATGGGGGTGACAGAAGCAATGACCGCTCTGCTGCACATAGAGGCAGTTGAAAAGGGCTGTGCAGTGGCCAGCTGAGACCTAATTGAGTCGATCTTATTAGTGAAGAAGGTTAAAAATTGCTCACAGCAGTCAGGGGAAGCCTCAATGCGGGTCTGGGGACCTCCGGTAACCTGCTCAATAGTCCTGAACAGGGACTATTGAGTCCCTGTTCAGGACTCAATAGTCCTGAAGTAGGAAGTGTTCTTTTGACTAGACACATTTTGACTTTATGTATGACACTGAAATGTATTATATATTGTTTTTAATTTGATAAACATCAGGACTTGATTTCAAATTCAAACAAAATCAAAATGTTATTATATAGTATAGTAATGCTTCTCACCAAATGTTATTAATTGTGATAAATGTAATTTTAATGCTTAAAATCTTGAAATCAATTGTGTCCCTGACTTTACTGTCCCCCCTGTTACCCTGATGCAAATCCACATGTAAATGTCCCCTGACTAGTTCTTGGATAAAGCGCCTTGGATAAAGGTGCTATATAAATGCACCATTTACCATTTATCCAAATGACTTCAGAAAGTAGCATATATTTTTGATAGGAAACCCTACACAAGAAGTATAAATTGCCTTTCCCCCCCAATGTTTTAGGTTGCATTACTGATGTGGTAAAGAGGAAATTGATACATTTTCATAATTCTGAAAATATGGTTGATAAATATATTAAAATCTTACTCTGTGTTCACATTGTGATACCATATTCTTCATTACATGAGAAGTAATGGCCATCTTTAGCATAAAATATCCCCCTGTTGTCCCCCTGTTACAGTGTAAATGGATATTTATATGGAACATTTGAAATAATGCATTAAGCTGGACAAATGTGTTTTTCTGACAGCTGAACATGTCCTCTTTCAGAAAAAAGAAAGAAAATATTTTGTTTTGAAAAGGTTACTAGGCTGAAATGGTCCGGAAAAGTAGGAATGACCCCAGACTTCAGACACACATGACCACAAATGGAAGCAGTATATGTAGTGTTTTCATAATCATAATCTTTTTCAAACAAACCTCCATTCTGTGTTCTCTGTTCTTCAGTGTGTACACATCCACCTAAAGCGGTTTATTTTACAATGATCTTACATCTCTTGGTATATTCGCCCCCAACTGTGAGCTGGTTGTGGATTATTATGACTCAGTCTGTGTTCTGCCAACATGGTGATTAAATCAGAAAACACAAAGGGGTTTCCTACTTTTCTTTATCTAAACCCATGTGGTTACACATTGCTACAGTCTGTTGATGTTATATCTTATCCGAAATAGATAATTCTAATACAGGAAAAACCTAAAGCATATTTTGAATTGAGTTTGCATTTATTCCTCGTTCCAGTGTCTTCATAGGCCTACAAAGTGCTTCTCATATGGATATAGTAGCATCGTGTCATATTCACAGTTGTCTGATTGTGCATTAATAGTTAATCTATAGTCTAAAATGTACAAATGTTTATTCAGTTAGAACATGCACATGTCTAGTGTGAATGTCAGACAAGTCTATTTATTTATTTTAAAATCGTATTCTTATTTTTATTCATATCACTATACCCTTACCTGTACCTGTCCTGTGTTCATGCTTATGCTGTTGCTGCTATGACACAGGTGCATTTCCACATGGGGTTCAATACATCTTTTCTTATCTCATTTTTATTTTATTCACAAGGTATAGTTCAATAGTTTCACCACTGGGTGTCAGTATAGCTAGTCATTTGGAGACATCAAAGGCTCCTACAAGCCATTAACAGACATGTTCAAGGTGCTTCTATTCATACAAACACCCTGGCTTGTGTCTCGTTTTGCTCTCTGGACCACTCACTCTGGATTCACTCACATTGTCAGTCATCTTGTCATCCTTTGTCACCATTTCCCCACAAATCTACCAGGTTAGTGCTGTGCAATTGAACTATTTATCAGTCAAAATGGTCTTTGTTGTGGACAATCAGTATACATTTCTCATTTTTTAATTTTCTCTAATCAATTAAATGCTGAATCTGTCAAATCTGAATCTGTTCACTTGTAGGTTGTGCAGTTGTTGAAGATTATTATTGTTATTATGAGTAGGCTAGTAGCCTATATTATTAATATCTTTCATATACCGTAGGCTACATTCACAAATATTTTTCATACATTCAAACCATGTATGATATTCAATACTATTTAGAATTTAGTAAAGCTGAAATGCTGGATGAAGTGTTGGTGAATAGTTAATAATTACTGGCAAAAAGCCTAATATGATATCACATGGTCTTTAAAAGTGTGAATAGTGTGTGAGGTACTGTATGTGAAACAGCTACATTGGGTAGCTGAAAGCAGGTCAGATTTCCATCCTACATACTGTATACCAGTGGTTCTTGGGGGTCCTTTACATTTTCATGTAACAGACCCTGGACCCCCAAATGAAACGCACGTACTATTTGGCCACGGCCCCCCATCTGAAAATATTTTGTTTCAGAGACTCCATACAAGGTTTGTGTTATTAAAATGTTTTTTTTTTTACACAGCAGATCTACAAGTTCAAAACGCATCGCATAATGATGAGCTTGTAGATCTGCTATTTTCAAACACACCATAACTAATAATTTTGCTGTGGACACCATAACCCCCCCAGGGACCCCTGGGGGTCCCCAGTCCCCACTTTGAGAACCAATGCTATATACAGTGCATGGACTACACACACACACACACACACACAGGGCTGGCTCGTATATATAGGCCACATAGGTCATGGCCTAGGGCGGCAGATTGCCCAGGGCGGCAGTTAGGGCCGCCCTGGCCCTAACTGCTGCCTAACTGCTGCCTACAGAATGTAAGCTTTCATATGATGTATTGTTCATTGAAATTGGAAAATATTTTAAAAGGATATGACCCTTTGAAACTTGTTGAACCAGAAAACCCAAAGTAGGAAAATTGCCCTGAAAAGATTTCAAAGGAGAGAAAAAATATATCCGGCCTAGGGCGCCAAATTGCTTAAGGCCGGCCCTGCGCGCACTGTGCAGGACACACACACACACACACACACACACACACACACACACACACACACACACACACACACACACACACACACACACACACACACACACACACACACACACACACACACACACACACACACACCTTGTTAAGGAGATACAGACTCATGGTCTGCTGATGGTTTGTTTATAATTGAATAAGGGTCTCTCATGGGTAAAACAGTGTTTTTAATGTCTCTCACTCGGTCTGTTTAATTTCCAGACATACATAGATTCTGGAGTCTGATTCACCGCTCTTTTTCTATGGTGAGTAAAAGAAGTCATTGGTTTCTATATCACCTGCCGTATTAGCCCATTTCTATAGCCATCCGAGCAGATGACTCATGACTGAGACATATATTCAGCTGTTAATAAGTTGCTTTTCAGAACACAGAATCAGCAGATGTCATCTCATTAGAGAAATGTCTTTCACACATTTGTCCATTAACCAGGCACAGAAGACCATGATATTTGTTGGCACGTCACAGAGGACTCTTGACTGGCTGATATGAAATGAACAAGCTAGAAAGACATGAGTGAGACTGAATAACGTCAGGTCATGCTGCCCTTCTGCTGCAGAGGTTGTTTTGCTGTCATTATTAGTGGAAAGTAACTAAGTACATGTACTGGTACTGTACTTAAGTACAAATATAAGGTGCTTTTACTGTAATTGAGGATTTCATGCAATGTTCTATACTAATACTAATGTATTTCTACTCCACATATCAGAGGCAAATATTGTAGGCTACTATATTGTACTCCATGACACCTTATTGGTTATTTTGGATATTTAGAATATTATTACAAAACATACATTCAAAAAAATAGCAGGTCTACAAGCTTGTAGATTACGATTTTGACACATTTTGAAAATGGGATAAGGGGACATTCTGTACATTTTGAGTACTTTGAGTGAGTAAGGACTTTAGTTGTATAGATAGAGTATTTCTACAGTTTCTATCTTCTGTAGGAGAAAACTATCGCACACCTAGCAATCAGGCGTATGCACAGGTGCGTAGGCCAGTGGACATCAAAGAAAGCAATAAGGTACACCCGCACACTGTGTATCTGCTCGGCACAAGAGTATTGTCTTATTTAATGAAAATTAAATAAGACAATACTCTTGTGCCGAGCAGATACACAGTGTGTGGGTGTACCTTATTGCTTTCTTCTCTACAGTTTCTATCTTGAAAAAAGAATTGTTCTTATAAGTTAATACTATAGACATGGATTAGATGACCATTGAATAAAGTAACATTTATAGCTGCTCCTATACCGAATTCCCTCCTCGATGTTGTAAGATGATAAGAGCGCTCCTCACTTCACACGGGTGTGATTGTTTTTTGTTCCACTATGGACGTTTTTATTGGACTTTATTATCTGCAAACCATATGCATCACTGGCAGTAGTGAACTGAAACTGTTCATAAAGAGATGGCTCATGGAAGCTGCCTCAAATCCCTCTATGGCCTATTATGTCCATGCAGTTTACCTGACTTATGGGGCTTTATTTATTTTACTTTCTATATACATTACATTGTATATAGATTTACATTTATTTCTTTATTCTGCACTTTAGACACTGTTAGATCTGATGTAGAATGTGTAAACAGGGTGATTTTCTCCAGATTGCAGATTTTCACAGCATGCCTCTGCACTGAAAGGAAACAAGGCTGGGGGGAGGGCGGGCACGGTGGCACAGTTGGTAGTGCTGTCGCCTCACAGCTAGAAGGTCCTGGGTTCGATTCCCACTCGGGACGCTGTGGGTGCTGGCGGCGTGCCTCCTCCTCCTCCTCCCACCTCATCAGTGCCCATACCCGAAGGCGGGGTTGGCAAAAGGGCCTTTCTATGTGGAGTTTGCATGTTCTCCCTGTGTCCCCTAGGGTAGGTACCCTCACAAAAAACATGCAGTAATCCTGGTCTCTAAACTGCCTCCCCCTGGCCAGCCGCCCCGCCTGATGGAGGGGAAAGGAACTGGTTGGAATAACGTGTTCCTTCCACGTGCTACGTCCAACCAGGGAAACTCCCCCCTGTCAGGTGTAAAGGAGCAACTTGGACACTCAGGCATGAAGGAAGCATGAGTTCAAGTCCGTTGCTCTCCCCATGTCCCCCATATACAGTATGGGGACTAGGTTGGCGGAGGGTGTGTAGAGCCCAGGATCACATTAGATAATTGACACAGGGGTGAAAAATGGGTTACAAAATCGTGGGATAAAAATTATAGAGAAAAAAAAAAGGAAACAAGGCTGGGACCATTTTATTAGTCTGGCAATAGCCATTCCTCCTTATTCTGAAATCTTGAAAAAGATGTTGCACTTTTCAGAGAATAAAGACCTTTGAGACGAGAAAGGCCAATCATTTAAATGCATAAATGGAGATGATCTTTTAAATCAGAATATAGTAAGACAAACAACTGTTGATTGATTAATTAATACACATTATGACAAACCAACATCAGCAAATGATTAAGCTGATTTTGAAAAGCACACTCATTTGTATTTTGTATTCATCATCATCACAAGCGTGAAGCTACATTTCATCTATGGAATTATAATAATTATTTGTCAATTGCATTTGCACCTGCTGTGACTCACTCATTCAGTCCTATATTCTCTCATTCCAACTGTGTTACCATCCTCAAGAGAAACTCGTTACCACGGGGCGTGCATGCATTATCGCGTCCTATATGGCCATAGCTGCCTGGGGGCCATGCAGTTATATTACCCCTGCCTCCCCCTCTCTCCATCCCTCGACAGGCATCAATTTGCCTATCGAGAGAACAGGGGCACTGATGACGCCATTTCCTCCGACCCTACACTGTGCACTCACTCACCTGGACAAGAGCAACACTCACGTACGGATGCTGTTTATCGACTTCAGTTCGGCATTCAACACTATCATCCCATCCAAACTCATCACTAAGCTTGGTGACCTTGTGGCAACCAAGGACCTGGACATCACTCCCTCCATCTGTAACTGGATCCTCGACTTCCTCACGGACAGACCCCAGTCTGTTAGGATAGGCAACCTCACCTCCTCCACCCTAACCCTGAGCACTGGTGTCCCACAAGGCTGTGTGCTGAGCCCCCTTCTTTACTCCCTCTTCACCCACGACTGCACCCCTATGCACGGCACCAATACCATAATCAAGTTCGCTGATGACACAACGGTGGTGGGTCTCATCAAAGACAACGATGAGACGGCCTACAGGGAGGAGATCCAGCATCTGGCGTTGTGGTGTGCCGATAACAACCTGGCGTTGAACACCAAGAAGACCAAGGAGCTCATCGTGGACTTCAGGAGGACTAGGGCTGTCACTCACGCTCCCATTCACATCAACGGAGCAGAGGTCGAACGGGTCCCCAACTTTAAATTCCTGGGGGTCCACATCTCTGAGGACCTCTCCTGGACCCTCAACACCGCGTCTCTGGTCAAGAAGGCCCACCAGCGTCTATTCTTCTTGAGGAGAAAGCACACCTATCTCCTCAGATACTGGGGAATTTCTACCGCTGTGCCATCGAGAGCATCCTCACGTACTGCACCACGGTCTGGTACGGAAACTGTACAGCCTCTGACCGGAAGGCACTGCAGAGGGTGGTGAAAACTGCCCAACGCATCACCGGAACATCTCTCCCTGTCATTAAGTCCATCTATGACAGACGGTGCCTGAGGAAGGCTCATATCATCATAAAGGACCCCTCTCACCCCAACCACAGTCTGTTTGCCCTCCTCCCCTCTGGGAGACGTTATAGGAACCTTGGTTCCAAGTCCAGCAGACTTAGGAACAGCTTCTTCCCCTCCACTGTCATCTACCTAAACTCCTCATCCACTCCTCTCCTCCCTCCAGTGTCAGCCCCCAACCCATCCACCATCCCTGTCGAGACTCTAGACTCATCCTAGTCTTGCACTATGTGGACTCGTGTGATATGGCCACTGGACTTGTGGAATATGGTCTCTGGACCTTAGTTTAGCACTTTGTGCATTGGGCCACGTGCAATAAGGGCTACGTGCAATATGGACAGATCATGTTTTTTCTCTTCCTTCTCATATCCTTATTTATTTATTTATTTAAATGACTACTGCTCAGCCCATATCTACTGTTACTACTGTACTACTGTATTAATGTATCCTCCTCCTTACTGACATGTTTGCACTATTGGTGAGATGCGAAAATACTTTTCGCTGTGCTGTACTTGTACTGTACATTGACAATAAATTGAATCTCATCTCATCTCGTCTGTCTCTTTGCAACCCCCCGTTCCCCCATCTCACCGGTGGTGTAAACTAGTAACTAAGTACATTTGCTTAAGTACTGTACTTAAGTACAATTTGGAGGTATCTGTACTTTACTTGAGTATTTCTAATTTCCAGTACTTTTACTTCTACTCCACTACATCTCAGAGGCAAATATTGTACGTTTACTCCACTACATTTAATGCGTCACAATGCGTCACAATATGTCGCATAGCGACATATTGTGAGCTTGTAGATCTGCTACTTTGAAAAGATTTGTATATATTTTTTGAAATGAGACATTCTGCTTAATGAGTACTTTTACTTTAGGTACTTTAAGTACATTTTTATGCCAATACTTTTGTACTTTTACTCAATTACATTTTGAATTCCGGACGTGTATTTCTAAATTGCAGTATTGATACTTTTACTCAAGTAAAACATTTGAGTAATTTTTCTACCAATGCATCTCTCTCTCTCTCTCTTTCCCCCTCACTCAGATGGATATCGCCAGCCGGCTTGGATGGGTGGTTTGATCCTAGTACGTGGCATTGTAGTCTTGCTGTGATGTCCTGGAGAGGGAGTACAAACCAGTCTCTTGCATTTGGCCCCATGCCTGTCCCCTTCAACAAAACCTTTCAACCTCCTCTTCCATGGGAGGTGGGCAGAACCAGCGGCCAGTCGGCGCAGGGGGAAGAGTGGACTGGAAACAAGACTCAGTCCCTCACTGACCCCTTTGTGCCGGTTGAAGATGACTGGTGCCATATGTCACCTGTCCTCGCAGTGTCTGTAGTGGTTTGTTATTGCATTACAATGGTTCTGGGGCTGATGGGAAACATCTGCCTCATCCACATCATAGTCCATAGCAGGGAGAGGGTCAATGTTACCAGTATCTTTATCTGTAATCTGTCAATCTCTGACATCGTCATATGTGTCTGTTGCCTCCCATCCACTGTTGTTTACACACTAATGGACCACTGGGTGCTTGGGTCAGTACTGTGCAGACTGGTTCCATTCATCCAGTGTGTGTCTGTGAGTGTATCTGTGTTGTCTCTGCTATTCATTGCTCTGGAAAGACACCAGTTGATCATCAATCCTTCTGGGTGGAAACCCAGCGTTCCACAAGCTTATATGTGTGTTGTTCTCATCTGGATGCTTGCTTGCTTCACTTCCCTGCCATTCCTAGTTGTTCATCTGCTTACAGACAAGCCCTATGCTGACATTACCCAGCCAAAGTTCCAAGCACATCGTCCGCCATCTCCCTACCCCCAGCCTCATCCCAACACATCACTGATACAGCCTGCAGGCGTGTATTCTAATTCATCTGTGGTTTCTAATTCAGACCACACTGTGTTTTATCATGCCCCCACGTCTGCCCATCTGGAAGCATGTCTGGAGCAGTGGGCATCGCAGCAACAGAAGCTGGCTTACACCATGTGGCTCCTGCTGTTCCAGTACTGTGGCCCATTTCTGCTGGTGCTGTTCTGTTACGTCCGGGTGTTCGTCCGCCTGCGGCACCGCAAAGACATGCTGGATCGTGCCAGAATCCCGGAGAGCCAGCACATGATTCAAACTCGGCGAATCAACATCATGCTGGTCGCCCTGATTACTGCCTTCGCCGTCTGCTGGCTGCCACTCACCTTCTTCAATGCGGTGGCAGACTGGAACTATGAGGCCCTGCCCGTCTGCCACCACAACCTGCTGTTTTCCCTCTGCCACCTGCTGGCCATGTCCTCCACCTGCATCAACCCCGTCATCTATGGCTTCCTCAACTCCAATTTCCGCCCGGAGGTCAGAGAAGCGCTGCTGCAGTGTCGCTGTAGCCCAACGCTGGAGGAAGAGCACGACCCTTTCCACTTGTCCACCGTGCACATGGAGATGTCCCGAGGCAGCTCCATGCATTGTAGGAGCCACTCTGTGTGATATGCACAAATGCACTGTACAATCCTGAGTGTTAATTTAACTCAGAGTGTACGAATGGAACACATTTGTTCCATTTGTACACATGGGCAGTGGCAGAGGTGGAGCAGCCACTCGGGAAACGGAAGGTTCCCACTTCCCAGTTCAATCCCCTGAGTTAATGTCCAAGTAGTCTCACGTGGCCAGATCTGTTGCCTCCAGCAATTTTCAAATGCTTTCCGACCTCCATCATACAGTCTGGAGAACGGAAGCTCTGATGAGCAAGCGATGAAGTGGAAGTGAAGCCTCCTCCCCACTTCCGTTTTGTCTACAGTTGCGTGAATTTATCCTAATGTAAATTGAAATCATCTAAGCATATATAGCTTGCTGCTTAGCAGAAGTTGATAAAAAACAAACACATTTTAATAATTTTAAAGTTATTTAAAAATATACGGAAATGCCAGCTTGTGTATTTCCAGACTCTATAGCATTCAGAGATTGTGGATATTAAAGTTGTCTGGCTACGCAAGACTAGTGTCCAAAGTGTCTTTGAGCAACACACTAAAACTCCTACTGCTCCCAACAAGCCTTGCATGATTTCCTGTGCCGTTGGTGTGTGAATGTAGGTTGCACTTTGGATAAAGGCACCATTTTATTTTTCTGCCTAAAATTGGTTTAGCTTTGATTATGTAGAATGTATATGAAGTTTGTGTCAGAAGTGTACTCTGAAATATTAGTTGTATTATATAGCTTTGACTTAAAAAAAAAAAAAGTGTAGCACTGTGATTCATATTTAAATGTCAATGCAATACATTGAAAGGTTACCCTCTAAACTAACAATAAATTATTACAAAACATATCTGTGACCAGTGGCAGTTTGTTTTAATCAACACTTTAATGACTATAAATATGTGATGGCAAATATTGTAAGAATATTGCTTGTCTCCTACTGCTCCCAACAAGCGAGGAAAACTCATTTTGAGTAAACGGCTTTTAAAGAATTGTATTGTAAAATTCCAAAACGTTTTATTTGAAGCCACTATTTTGAGACAAAATATCTCATCCAAACCTTGGCAACAACATCTGGACCTCGAGCTGACTGTGGTTTGATCCAAATATGGTCACTTCCTTTGTACCAACAACCAATCATGCAAATTGAGAGGGTGGATTTTCACCCAGCAAAACGAGCTGTCATTGGCTAAAATAAACTACTAAAATAAACATCTAAATCTGCGTTTTGAATGTTTATTTTGCTTTAGTTTGAAAGAAAACATGTTTAAGAAGCAAAATAGCAAAAACAAATCATGATTTCACCTACCATGTCTCGCCTTAAATTAGGCATGTTGAATGTCTTTTGTATGTTGTATTTCATTGTTAATTTTATATCTATGATGTTATTGTGAATTTAGTGTAACAATTTCTTCATTGAAGACAAAAAATGTCAATGGCTGTCAATGAACCTCAATGAATAAAATGTTTAGAGACAGTGGGGAAGGACTAACCTGACTCCGCCAGATGGGTCAGCAGCAGGTTCTAGCAGCTTCTAGCAGCAGCTTCTAGCTTCTAGCTGCTGCTGATTGGCCAGGCCGTTTTGTGGCCGGGCATCAAGTCTGCCTGAGAGTTCCCAGATGGGAGCAGGAGGGGGGAACCCAGTGTACTCTCTGCTGCCCCATCTGGCGGAGTCAGGTTAGGGAAGGACTCCAGCTTGTTCAATTGAATTCTAATATGTTTACACAATGCTTTATAAGACAATTCAATGGACTTTCAATTATGTTACATGGCAGGAAAACATTAACAGTCGGAAGACAAATGTGAAGTTGACATTGTGAATATGGCCTTTAATCAGTCTTTAATTGTATTCTAATTGTATGCTTTCTGCTGTAGGCTAATTAAATACATTTTCATTTTTCATACTGTACACACTATAACTCACACTTTAAAGCAACATTAATGTGTTTCTAAAGTGGCTGTGGTCTGTGGATGTGTTTGGTTCTGGACTTGTTTTGTGGACAGAAAAACAGTCTTTACTGTGATGAGAAAGTATAATTACCTGGAGAATGCAATTAATTATCCAAATTTTGTTGTTTTGAAAAATATAACAAAATTGAAATATTGGGTTCTATGATTTCTGTGTGTAGGCTATTATCCATGTTGCACAATGAGGTTTTGAGGCATGTTGATGCTCTCATGTCGGGGGAAAAATGAAATAAATGTATTACAAGATGTATTTATCAGCGAGATGATGTCTTACGTTGTCATTGTATGCCCTAAATAAACATTTAACCCATTCAGGAGGGGAACCCCTTTTGGTGTTTTAGCCATTATGTTATACGTTAGTTATTGAAAAATAGCAGATCTACAAGTTCATAGAGCTTGTAGATCAGATCTGCTATTTCTGAAAAATCGTGAAAATGTGGTGCAAATCTTTGAATATATATTCTTTCAGAGCTAACGTTGCATACTGTAGGTTTTTTAGTGTGGATTTTAGTCAGGATTTAGAAGACATTTTGTAGAATCTGGTCTCAGTCTTAAATGGGTTAAAGTCCATAGACTTGGCTGGCATAAAATGACATCATAACTACCCTAAACAACCATTAAAGTCCATAGACTTGGCTGGCACGAATTATATCATAATTTACCTTAAACAAACATTAAAGTCCATAGACTTGGCTGGCACGAATTACATAATAATTTACCCTAAACAAACATTAAAGTCCATAGACTTGGCTGGCATAAAATTACATCATAACTACCCTAAACAACCATTAAAGTCCATAGACTTGGCTGGCACGAATTACATCATAATTTACCCTAAACAACCATTAAAGTCCATAGACTTGGCTGGCACGAATTACATCATAATTTACCTTAAACAAGCATTAATAATCCATAGACTTGGCTGGCCTAACTTGGCTGGCCTATGACATAATTTCGGAAAGCTATGGATTGGAGGGGCTGGCGCCTCAATTTAACAATGAGTACAGTACGTTCCGTAATGCAATTCCAATAGTGAAAGCTGTCACCAAGTCATTGGCTTTCTTGGGTTTTAAATCCTCTTAGCAGACCTTGTATTGAACTATACTTTCCTGTACTAATCAATCAATCAATCAATCAATCAATCAAAAATAATGATATATGATAACTAGGACATTCAGAAAAGAGCTGGCCAACAGTGGGGGTGGTAAAAAAAAGAATAACAAAATAAATTAAACAAATAAATAAACAAATAAGTAAAATAAATAAACAAATAAAATATTTAAATTAAAACACTAAATACTGTTATACTGTGCATATATAGGCCTATATACACACACACACACACACACACACACACACACACACACACACACACACACACAACCGTATATATATACTGTATACACAGTACATATACATACACCGTATATACAGTACAGTATGTATAAACCAGTATAAAAACAAAAAAATAAAACAAAATAGAAAAGAAAAACATAAAAGATGAGCTCAGCCATATCGACACCGTGAAGAACGTTCCCCCAAAGCTGTGGGCAACGGCTTTCCTACAATTTATGTGAAATCCTTAAATGCCATGAACAAAAAGAACAATGTAGTACTTCAAAACAATGAGGATATCAGATAAACATCAAACCTAGCATCTGTCTAAACATGCTACACAACACTTGTGGTTCAGCAAAACAAATTACATAACAAAGACATGTGAACATATAACCAGTATGTATAATCAGCAGAGTATAATCTATCAGATATGGTGATAAGACGGGACTTCTGCCCTTCCCACACTGGCCCGGGTCCCCTGGGTACAGGTGGATGGCCTCCAGATCTCTCTCCACTCCGTTTTGGGGACAAGGGGTGTCCTTCATCACTTTCTTCTCCCTCTCAACCTGCACCTGCTTGTTCCTCTTCTCCACGTCCATTATCTTAAACATATATAGACCATATTCACACAGCGGCCATCAAGCCATTAAGTTAATGAAATTGTTGCTGCCCTGCTTTTTCAATGCAGAATGCCAACACACCATGTGAATATGGTCTATAGCTTTCTCCTCCCTCTGAGAAACCTTCACCATCTACCTCAATTTCATCTTTCCATTCATTTCGATTGTCTCACCTCTCCAAGCCTTCAGTTCTCTTCTCTTCCTCCAGCATTTTCTCCTCTTCCTCCATCGCATATTCTCCAACTCTGATGCCTCCTTGACTGTGGTGTTTTCAGAAGTCATCTTGCAGTCACCCATGTGCGTTTCCATTTCTTTGATAAGTTGCTTTTTCCTGCCGAACAAAATCTTTAAAATAAGTTGATTTCTATGTGTCACCTTCTGCGGTGCATCCTGCCATATCGGTTTATATAAAATTGAAATTCTTTACAACAAATTAAATTAAAACAGGAATCCAGGTGCCAGGTGAAAATTAAACAATTAATGTATATATACACATACATTTTGTATCTCGTATCCTGATGTCTTACTGGAGTCTGAGGTTCCACTTTTATTCTTATCTAGAAGAGTCTGTCTTGTGTGTTTATTGTCTGCATGTATCGTGTCCATTTACCTTTGTCAACAGACCTTTAATCTTTTCTTTTTTTCAAGACGATAAGCGAGTTCAAGTCTCAGTAACCAGCATTAGCCAGGTTATTGCATGGGTGAAATAGGCTCTCTCTGTCCATCTCTCTCCCTCTCTCCCTGTCTCCCCTTCCATCCTCTCCAAAGCGATGCGTTGTGAGCTTGCAGATGCTATGTTCGCCCCAGACTAGGGATGATAGACAGCACGTCCGATGCAGAATGGCGAGCGCGGTGTCTCGCCGAGCCCCCGTCTAAGGGAGGGGCTGCACTCCTGGTAGATAAAGTTGTAGAGGCTGACAGGGCACCTGCTGTGGCATAATGCACATACAGCGGTGTAGTACTTGTCCAGGAGATCAAACACCTCCCCAATCGTGATGTTCCTCTCCGCGATGAACGTGTGCATGCTGTGGATGTCTGTCATGAGCTTGTTGTCACCAAAGGTGAAATAGGCTAAATCCCGTCCTGCCTCAGAAGCTGCTAAGATCTGGAGCAGAGCTTTAAGTCGGGCGTCCCCCCCAAAGACTCCACAGCCCCAGCTCCCTGTGGCCACAGGTGGGAGATTACTTACCCCAGGGCGGTCAAAGCCACAGTAGGCCTTATTAAGCTCTCTGGTGATCCTGGTTAGGTGAAATTGTTCCATGAAGCTGCGGAACTTCAGTGCATCAATGGCCACAATTTCTGTGCATCTTCTCTGCCAGCTATCTCTTATAATTGTGTCATCGTGGCTGCCGACGCATTCAAAACTATCTGCAAAGCCTGTGTATTCACTGTACTGCTGCGTACCTGTGATGATGAGGCACTCATCGTGGTCCAGGGTCTCGGTGAAGAGGCGGGACAGGATGAGCTCAGGGTTGATCAGGAAACGGATCTCCTCTTGAACCAGCCCGGAACCCAACACGCCCCCTCCCACAAACTTGTTGGCAAAATCCACCTGGAGCATTCCGTGGCCACCGTCCTCTATGGTCGATTTACAAGAAATTTGCAGCTTTGAAAACAAATTGTTTGAGTGTTTCCAGTTGGGAGGTCTATCTAAAGTTTTTCTTTGGAATGTTATTAGACCAGTAGGCATGTTCTCAGTGACACTTTCGAAATAGCACATCAGGGCCTTGAGCTTCTCAATCTTCTTTGGAGAGCCCCCTTCAAACACCTTGAAGAAGTTGATGTCTGGGTAGGTGGCGTACTCACCCTTTCCGTAGCTGCGACTGGGGAAGGTGCAAAAGAAGGCATTGGCCAGCAAGCACGCCACCTGCTCCTGAGACATGGTGATGGAGTGTTCCATCCCTTTCTTAAGGAAGGGAATGGGCTTGGTACACAGCTCAGGGGCTCTCAGTGCTAATTTCACCATGTTTGGCAGCAACACACCCATTAGGTGATCTGCAGCATCCGGTTGCAGGACTTTGTTACAGTACAAATCCCATGCTGTGAAGTCCCATTTCACCATGGCATTTGTGGGATTGTATTTCGTTATTGCATTCTTCACTATTAGCGAACTTGTAAATCTCACTGTCAACATTTTCCTGATAAATTGCCATCGGCCCTGACGCTTCAGGTCTCCTGTTTGCTCATTTAACACTGACAACAGGCTCTTCTCTGAACAGGGCATCTGTATATTATCATCATCCCATACATCCTGAAACATGCTGGGATATGGAACAGGAACTTTACCATCTTGAAGAAGGTCTGTCCTTATCATGACTGTGTGCTGGCCAGGTGAATCCCTCAGCCGAGGAAGAGATGGGGCACATACCGGCACTTTTTGCATCGCAGTGGGGAAGACCATGTTGTATACTTGTTGAGGATCTGCAAGCTGAGTTTGGGAGGGCACTATATAGAGATCATTAGTGACGTGCTGTGACGTAACCAGCCTTGTCCATAATTTATCGAGTTACGCATTTCAATGGTGATCCTTCAATGGTGATCCCTCTGCAGGGTCACGGTGGCACAGTCGGTATAGTGCTGTCGCCTCACAGCTAGAAGGTCCTGGGTTCGATTCCCGCTGGGATGTACGCTGTGGGCACTAGGGGCGTGTTCCCTCCTCCACGTCATCAGTGCTCATACCCGAGGCGGGGTTGGCAAAAGGGCCTTTCTGTGTGGAGTTTGCATGTTCTCCCCGTGTCCCCTAGGGTAGGTACCCTCACAAAAACAATTTACAATTTAGGCATTTAGCAGACGCTCTTAATCCAGAGCGATTTACATTAAGCAATAACAAAAGCATGGCATACATCACATATATAAAAAGTAGTTATCATGAATCATGCGTAAACTAAGAACGTAACAGTGGAGTATCTATGTAAACTATACATACTATACTATATCATATATTATACATGTGTACTATAAAGTGCTATGATGCCGTAATCCTGGTCTCTAAACTATACCTCCCCCTGGCTAGCCGGGGCGCCTGATGGAGGGGAAAGGAACTGGTCGGAATAACGTGTTCCTTCCAAGCGCTACGTCCAGCCGGGGAAACTCTCCCCTGTCAGGTGAAAAGAAGCAGCTTGGACTCCTCATCCATAGAAGGAAGCATGAGTCAGTCCGCTGCCCCCCCAGGTTGGCAGAGGAAGTGTAGCGCCCAGGATTACATTAGATAATTGACACTGGGTGAAAAAAATGGGTTACAAAAATGTGGGATAAAACATAAAACAATAGTGATCATGGCCCTGAGGATATTGGGCCCCCAAGTAATAGGGAATGCAAGGCTGATGTCATAGTAGGCTGTCACGCCTACCGGCGCCATTGTGACTGTGATGGCCTACAAGCCCCACTACATATTAGATCTGCATCAAGTGTATAAAGTTGGTGTTTGAGTGTTTAGTGCACGGTGCTAGAGCTCTTTCAGTTCGCCAAAATGGGATTTATTAAGCCTACTTGAGTAGCCTATACTGTTGTGTGAAATACAACAAGTAGGCTTCTCACCATAAACAAGGTCAGAATAAAGGGGATAAAATAAATAATGGACTAACGTTTCACGGCGCATTCTCACTGCCGCCTGAGTGACTCTCTCTCTCTTGCACTATATTATGGATATATAACTATTCTCTCCCTCTCTCTGTCTGTCTCTCTCTCTCATATCTCACACACGTTATACATTCGCGTCTGTGAGTAGATCGGCGACCCGTTTCCTACCTGCTGCTCCATCTGTCTGTCAAACCACCACCTCGGTCATTTCATTATTTAATATCTCCGACCGACGGCGACAGTCAATGAGAGTCAAGCTCGGCTATATTAGGTAGCTAACACAACAAACTAGCCTGCAACATAAAACCTCTATTTATTTACTGCAGAGAGAACACATGTTTGCAGTTTGCCTGATGATCACTTGTCAGTTGTCACTCTTGTGGTGTTTCCCCATCTCCCTTCTTCCATAAGGATATAATAATATTGTATTATGTCCATGTGCGTCATGCACAACTCCACTCATCTAGTAAGTTGTAAACATTGCCAACATGCATCGCGCCTCTTTTATCTAGCTGTGTGTTACCATAGTTGTTTTACTTTACACACACACACACACACACACACACACACGATTCTGCATCGATGTGGTGATGTGACATAATCGATGCGTTTGCTGTTGATTTTCCTCTGAAGGCATTCCAGCCTTCCAGGCAATGTTACCTGTTAGCTAAGCTTCATGCGTTAGCTTTCTGTTTCTTTCTGAGTCTGACTGGGACAGCGACTAGTCTGGGACAGATCGAGTGACTGAGACTCTGAGAGTCATAAAGTCATTATTTTGTAAGAACAATTTCAAAGCGGAGATTTGATTCAGAGAGTCTCTTGCTCTCTTCATCTGTGATTTACAACAGCTGGTCATCACAATACATCGCGGATGCGTTCGCGCACCTCTCCCGTACACTATCAGTAACCTCAGTGGTTAATTTAACTCTGAGTCAGAGTTAAATGAACACTCGTGTTTTTAGTGTGTAAAAACCTCAATGAGAAGTGCCCTTCTCAGAAAGTCCCTAGTATAATTAGGGTAAGCTATACTATATTTGTATTGTCCATTTTATTTTCTTGACAAGTGACAAAGCACCCATAGGTTTTAGTTCTGCTTGGGGGGAAAACAGTGTCATAGGACTTGAAATAATAAATATGTTCATTCAGTCAGAACTATTCTGGGTTTTGTAAATAGTCATGATAATGAATAATGATATACTGTATTTGGTTAAGTCAAAGCTATGTTAAATCCATCTTTGCCCACTACTAGTATTTGTTACCGTCAGGTGTGCTAATACTACACAGATTAATATACATTTACAAATAGCCTATATCTTTATATATATTTGAATGTATTATCAGTTATCGGTATCGGTCTTGAGAAGCAGGATGTTATCAATATCGGTTAAAAAAAGTAATGGTGATGGGCCATGGTGGTCTGCTGGCCCTGCAATATGAGTACTTTTACTTTTAGTACTTTAAGTACATTTTCAATTCCATACTTTTACTTGTAACGGAGTAGTTCTAAATTGAAGTATTGGTACTTTTACTTAAGTAAAACAACTGAGTACTTTTTCCACCACTGTATGCCTATCCGTTGGCCAGGTATAGTAGTGACTCATCACAGCCAAAATGGCACACCCCCCGAATTTGCATACCAAAGGTGCGAGGTTTGCAAGCCCTATTGGCAAAAAACCAACATTTTATATTAAAATTTGAACCCAGGACCTTGTGAGGCGACAGCACTACTTTAGACAGCTGGTGGATGGAAATGAAGCTCCACCCACGCGGCAACTTGCAGCGTCGGCCAGAAAACTGGAAACTCTTCTCCGACGCTGCAAATTGCCACGTGGGTGGAGCTTCATTTCCATCCTCCTGTCTAAAAACCTGGAAGAGACGCCTGCCGCTCGCGGCTTTTGGCATCTTCGTGACTGGATGCAGTGTCTCTGGGCGAATCCAGACAGTAGGCCTAGATTCACGAAGATGCCAAATGCCGCTTGCGGCAGGAGTCTCTTCCTGGTTTTTACTTTTAGACAGCTGGTGGATGGAAATTAAGCTCCACCCACGCTGCAACTTCGCCAGAAAACCGGAAACGCTTTGCCGAAGCTGAAAGTTGCAGCGTGGGTGGAGCTTTGAGCGGAGAACGGCCGCGCCTAGATGCTCAAGTCTGGCAACACCTTCTCAGGGTAATAATAATAATAAAATAATAATAATAATAAAACTTTATTTGTATAGCACCTTTCATGACATGAAATGCAGCTCAAAGTGCTTTACAGAGCAATGGAGGAAAAAAAAAGAAAAGAAAAGCAAGGCATGAACATTAAAAAAACTCTCCCTGAGACATTAAGCATGTCTCTCCCTGAGACATTAAGCATGTCTCTCCTTTAAGCACGCTTGGGCGTCAAGGCGCAGCAAAAAGCCGCTCGTGGCAGGCGTCTCTTCCGGGTTTTTAGATAGCTGGTGGATGGAAATGATGCTCCACCCACACGGCAGAATGCCATGTGTTTTTCGTGCAAAACTAATGCTTTGATTGATTGATTGATTGATTGATTGATTGAAAGAACAGATTTGAGAATTACAGTAGGCCTACATTTCTTTTCAAGCTTAAACTTAACTGTGGACGACACAATAAAGCATTAGACTTGTTGTTTACAAATTACTATAGGGTCCACCATGTTCAATTCATCATAACATTTAGAGACGTACAAATATACACTTCTATATAGCCATAAACAGGGAATCATATAGAGGAGGTGCAATGGATTAAGAATCATGAATAGCCTAATGAAAACTCCCTAGTTTGACACATCACATGCATGCTACATAATACTGAAATTTTGAAAATTTGCCTTATCTAGGTTGTTAATGGTACACTAACTTTCAATCTCTAGTTGATTTACCTTGATCCACATAATACAAACAATTCAGGTAGAAAAAACAGCACAGACAACAAGAACAGAAAATAAACAAAACAGGACAAACAAACAAACAAACAGAAAGACAATGCAATGCAATGCAATGCAATAATACAACAATAATATCAGGGTTCGGAAATGCGCACCGGGAGCGCACTCGCCTGTATGTGGACCATAGGTTTCCCGGTCATGAATCCACGGGTCCGCCTGTAGTCCCTCCTCTTACCACTAGGGCCCAGTAGCCTCGGTCCCAGGCTCACTTAACTGCGAAAAAGAAGAGCCTGGTCACAACCTAGGACAAATGAGCTATCTAAGGCAGGACTTCCGCCGTGTAACCCCCCCCCGGAAGTTAACGTTTTTTGACCAATCGCCGCGTTGTGTTCCCGAAAATGTATTCCCGCTGAAATGATCATTGGGTGGGGACTAGTAAACACAGCCGCACCGCGTGACGTAGTTATCTTACACGCAACACTTCCGCCACTTCCGCTGATAGTCTTTTCAGCGTAGGTCCTGCCCAGGGTGAGGGCCCAGTGCTTCAACGTT
Organism: Electrona antarctica; assembly: GCF_951216825.1. Lineage (NCBI taxonomy): Eukaryota > Metazoa > Chordata > Actinopteri > Myctophiformes > Myctophidae > Electrona > Electrona antarctica. The sequence continues at coordinate 12,332,771 of NC_136791.1, forward strand.
GGAGTGTCTCATCTCACTGGCCCCTTGGGATGTGGACAATGTGGACGAGAAAATCGGCTACCCCAAATCACGCCCACTGCTAAAGGGGAAGTGATGTCACTTACCAGTCTGCCAATCATTTCCTTACCTTCCACACACAGTTTTCGATAGACTGCAGGCGGGAGAGAGATGTTAAATTCAACAGTAAGTTACACCAACTCACCAAGTAACTACGTAAGTAAAAGTGTTTTCTAATCGTTTAGCGGATCTATAAGATGTTGTTTACACTCATCATATGTGGATACAGTTTTGTGTTATAGTGGATATACTCTAAGGTATAATCTCATTATTAATACGGAAGTAATATAGCCTAGTAGCTAAGCAGCTAGCCAAACAAACAACGAGTCCAACTCTTTCATAACGGTAACAGGTGCACGATCGCCCCTTTTCCACCTAGCCCCACTACTCTACCTAGCTGTAAATAACAAACATAAATTCATGTTGGTGATTATATAAAAGGTATTATATTCATTTATAATTGTTAAGTTCACTCTGTATATGGAAGAAATGTGTTTAATAAAACGAAATGGACTGCTAGAAGGTCCTAAATTAACTTAATTAAGCAGTCACCGTCTCATGTTATTCTTCCTTGATTCGACTACTATACAATCAAATACATCTGTATACTAACTAGCTAATAACTAACCAACCAACTAACTAACGTCACGGTCTTTAATCACCCTTTTTCATACCTTTTCTTCTACAAGTAGATCTTTAGTGGTTAAATTAGAACACAGTCAGTGTGTCAACATCTTAAAATGCAACTTTTTTTTAATAATGATTAGGTCCAGATTAGATCCATGTTTGTCTTGGACTCCATTTTACTGTTATGTTGACAAGGTTATTTGACTGATGTTGCTATTGCTTGCTGCTATAGTAATTCTTCACCAGCCTTTTTCTTATCTTATCCATCAGCTTTATTATTGTTTCTCTGTTGCACACTATTGCAAACCATACCATACTTGACTTTGCTGCTTGTACCTGTATGAGTAGTATTAGTGACAAATAAACCTTGATCCTTTAGTCAGACATGCACCTGATGTTATATTTGCACTTTGCAGCCTGATCCACGTGACGGATGCACTCCTTCTCGACTTATCTCTACTAGCAGACTCACTCACATATGCACATTACTTCCAAGTAAGTTCCACTAACTGCTCTAGTAAACCAGGCTTTAGCATATTCACAGTCACACATTGAATTATTACAATGTAATTTGATATAATTATGTAACTTTAGTTTACATCCACCGGCTGTTTATGATGTAAGATTCCCACTCGTCAAATAACATACAGAATGTATATAATTGTATTGCATATATATTTATTATAGTGGGTATATATGATTGTTTAGTTTTAGTTTTTGAAGGGCGCTAGCCTAGCCTCTCCAACGCCTGGCTGTAGGCCCTTTTTGAAACTAGCCCCTCGCCACTCGCCCCACACTTCCACTCGGTTTGAGTATAGATATAAATAATAAACCAGGATTCCCCTCCCATCCATTGCCGTCTCTTTTATATATCTATGATCAAACCAAGTGTGTAGGGTGAGTGGCGAGGAGATAGTTTCAAAAAGGGTGTGTGTGTACCCCTTGTGACGTCATGTGGCCGCAAAGTCTATGGACTTTTTGAGTGGTGCAAACCACTCCAACAACCAGCTTTGTCTGTACCCGTGTGTGTACCTGTGTACGTGGCCCCACGTACAGGTGAGCATGGTTGCTATGGTTGGTGTGTGACGTCACTGCACCACTCAGTTCACACGGGTGTGATTTTTAATTTACTATGACATACTGGGTGCCCCTGGCCCCAAAGGTCACCCCTCACTGTTTTCTTTTTTATAATGTCCTGATATTTTCTTCGGTAGTGGGGTCTGTCATGGTCTTGCTGATCTTCTGAAAGCATGAACATTAGGAATATTTCCTAAAGAAGTAGATCTTTTATTGTTTTCTCCTCCCCCCCATGTAAACTATGTGTCTTTGAAAATAACTATATAAATTTGTGTTATTAATACGTCTGTGACTGTGTGGTATGAATGGTGATTACAGGTTCATGTATTCGTTTGTTCGAGGCCAGTAATGATGACTACAGGCAGTGCCAGTAGGTGTCCAGATTTTCTCAAAGGTAATAATGGTCCGGGAGACAAACGGGGAGAAGGGCGCACACCAGTATTGGTGAGGTGCTAATGGCCTTGGGCAGTAAACATAGTTCAGTCAGACAACTCACGAATAGATTTAACCAATATTTATTATAGAATGAGAATACACGTGTGCATATAATAATTTATCTTGGCGTTCGGCTCTGCTACATTTTTCTCCCTGCTCGGCACAATTAAACATTAAGAGCAGGGAGATAGATATACAATACAACCCCCCATGGGGAACATAAATAACATAACCCACCGGTGGTGCTGGGGTGGTCGTGGGAGCAAACATCACATAACAACAACCAGGAACCGCCTTTTTGAAACCGCCTTCTCGCCACTCGCCCTACACACTTGGTATGCGCGTTCACGTGAGGCTGCGCCATATTAAGTGCCGTCCGAAACCAAGCAGCCTTGAGTGGAAGTGGCTTGGTTTCAAAAATGGGTCATGGTCAGCTGACTACCACATCAGTGAATGACATTGAATACACCCACAGGCCCTTTCTGAAACCAGTCCCTTGACTTGAAGTGCTCTCGGGAGGTTCCCTCGTCAGGAAGTGCCCCTCCAGCTGAATCAAGTTCCCTTGATTAGGGTGTTGGGTATAAAAAACTGTTTGGAAATACACTCGCCATCCTTGTGCAGAAACAGGAAACAGACACCATTCGTTGCCATGGTTACCATCATGCAATTGTGTTACCTGTTATTTTGTTTGTACAGTTATATTGCATTACATCGTGTATGTTTTTGTGACATGTGGATTTCATTCATATGGAAAAAAGAAATACAGCGTGACTGTCAAAAATGACATGTCATATACATCCATGGTGTTTATAAATCATTGTGTTAAAAGTTGTTTTGTTTGTGGTTTCATTTATAGTTTTTTCACGGTGGGGTAAATAAAGAGCCCTTGTGAACATCAGTTGGAGCGTTGTCTATTCTGCATCAGATGAAGATTGTTTAGGAGGAGTTTATTTATCATTTATTTGTGGTGGTACTTACATTTGTAGGTTGCGGTTTCCATGGACAGAGAGCAGGGCTGCACAAGGCAATCGAGTCTAGATCGGCACAGACTCGCTCTTGAGGGCTTTATAAGCCACTTCCACTCAAGGCTGCTTGGTTTCGGACGACACTTAATATGGCGCAGCCTCACGCATATCGAGGGCAAGTGTGTAGGGCGAGTGGCAAGGAGCTGGTTTCAGAAAGGGGGACATAGTAATGCAGGATATTTATAACCCCTTGAGTATATGAATGTACCCTTGAGCACGGCATGAAACCCCTCGAGTAGATCTGACTGAACTAACTCCGCAAGCTACATACCTGTATTGTAAAAATAAGAAAAAGGCTGCACACTCATAGCTGTCTCAATGGTCTGGGATGGACTTGAACCCTGATGAACTACGATACACGTACTACTATTTTTTTCATTCTCTTCTGTCAACAGATGTGGTCGCATATGTTGATGTCTGGTCGTTGGACAAAACCGACAACTATTCAAAGTCATTCATCCAGCAGTTGCAAGAAATGGGAGCCCAGGTGAGTCCATACACATGTAGTGCAGAACATGGATACTATGTTTAGTCTTATTTCATACTTTGTCGTATGGCTGTGTTTTGCTAGTCTGTCTGTTTGTGGGTTTTATAAATAGATAACCAAAAGTATTAACAAGAGCTTGTCTAAATAATATTTACAGTGAATCCATTGGAACACAGGTTATTTTTACATCCTGAAGAGTAATAAATGGTGCATTTATATCCAATGGTGGTAGTTTTATCCAAAGCGCTTAACATAGATTGTGCATTACATTCACACCATGCAAGGCACCAATCTGCACAAATTGGGAGCAATTAGGTGTTCAGAGTCTTGCTCAAGGACACTTCAACACTAACTCTGGGAGAGCCTGGGATCGAACTGGGAACCTCACGGTTTACAACTGGCTGTTCTTTTTTTTTTTTGGCAACTTATTTTTATTGTCATTGCCGGGGTAAACAATACATTTTATACACAAGCACAGCATAGCATCAATAGGTTCGTTCTCAATACAAAATTCACATTGTCTCCCCAAGGAGACAGCAGCAACATTAAAGTAACACATTTGAAAAAATAATAATCATAAATAATTATACTAACAATAATAAAGTGAAGAAATGTAAACATGAAAGACAACATCTGATCAAGTTATTCAGTCAACGGACATGAAAGGAAAGAGGATGATAAATAGTAGATGCGAGTTACAGAACGTACCATACATATTTTTATAGACAGTCACACAATGTGCATCTACCCACATATTGTACAATCATATATCACATTAAACATTCATAATCTCTTTGTAGAAATACATCTTGCCCCAGCAAGCCGAATGACGTCATGATGACGTTATGATGACGTCCTCCGGTGACATTCAGGACGTTCAGGACTAGGCCAGATCACAGCCCATATAGGGATGATATTTACATCATTTCCAGGACGTCTTCACCAGTTGAAATATTATAGCGTATTCTGGGTCAGATCTGACTAGTTATGATATGACTTAAGTTGATCTGGCCTCGATCTGACTCTCTCTGATTCATCCAGGGATGTCCTAGCCTGGATCCAGCCCAAAGACCCCGCCCACTCTCTGAGTGGACTGCATCTCTTGGTCTGGTGTTGCGCTGTGAACCTATAATTTCTTCGGTACAAAAATGTATTATCCAATGAGAATCGGTGGTGGGGGGGTGGGTCTAACGAACAACCAATCAGCGCCGAGTCCCGTTTTCAGCGTCATCACGCAGCGCAACACACAGAGGGTTGAGGGAAATTCTAATCCCCTCCCCCTTGAAATCGCTCAGACAGGAGACAATGTCAGACTGAAGCTTCAAGAAAGCTACAGTCTGATAATCAGGCTAGGGATGTCCGTCTTAGTGGGCAGAATTTATGTTGGCTGAAATCAGGTGATATTCTGGGCCAGATCTGACTAGTCTTGGTTTCACTTGATCTGGCCCCAATCGAGATGTCACCAATTCGTCCAGGTCCTGACCGTGCTTGCTGGGCATGGTAATGTTAATGTTCGATGCGTGCGAAGGGTGTCCATTTCTTAATACATTTTTCATTTTGTAGCCTCACCAAATAAGTAATTTCTTCCATGTCTCTAATTTCTTTTACTTTATTCAGCCATTGTTCGTGGGTTGGAGGGTGTTTTCCTAGTCAATTTATTGTGATAGTCTTCTTGGCCCGTTGTTAACAATACCTGGAGGAGGGATACCTTTTTCCTACCTTCAAAACCAGTCGGCACTACTCCTAGAATAGCTGTCTTGAAATCGTGTGGTATCTGAGTGTCAAACACTCTACAACTGGCTGTTCTACTGGCCACTCTACCCCTGAGCTACTGCCGCCCCCGTTGGCAATAATATACTTTCTGTCTTTAAATTTCTCAGGTAACCAAGTCATTCAATAAGAAAGTTACCCATGTAGTCTTCAAGAATGGACATCACGCTACATGGACTAAAGCCAAAAAAAACGGTGTCAGGCTTGTTTCAGTCCTGTGGGTTGCCAGGTAATCTGGTTTAGATTTTTTCAACTCAACCGTTATTTTTTGTGTTGTGTGATTTACATTTTTGCATCCTTGATTATGCCCATTAAATAATACTTGCTAATGTTTTTGGGGAAATTATTTTCAGATGTAAAGATGATGGTGAACATGTGGATGAAGAGTTATACCCAGCCTTAAATGATGACATCAAGACCGTGCTCAACAAAAAGAAAGTAAGTACTAACTATATCGGATTTAAAGTGGCTGTAAAGTAGTAGTAATATGTATTCTCAGTTTATCACACCACAGAATGTGTTATTAACCAACCAGCCAAATTAGACTGTAATGGCCGTTTTCCTTGTCAGGTTGTCGACCTCTCCTATAGGTCGTATGTATCATTGTTGTCGGTAATCAGGCATCACTGTCGCGTCTTCAATGAACTTAATCCCAAGGTAGAGCTCGTGCATGGCTAAGCAGTCATGGGCGTAAGGAATATGTATTTTATTTTCACCTGGTTTTTCATAATTGTTCCTTTTTGTTTCTTGTAGCATCGTTGCATGCAACCAGGAGAGGAAACAACCCCTGATAGTGACAAGCGCATGAAAAAGAAGCTCGACAAGATGATTAAAGGCCTAATGCCAAAACCACCTTTTGGTAAGAGACGAGTAGGGCTTCATAACTCCTTTTCACATCTAAGATTCCAAACTGTTGAAGATGAAGATAAGGCCCAATCACGATGATACCTAACTGTTCCAGATACATTGTTGCAGATAAAACATTTTGCTATATGAGTGTACTGCGTTGAGCAAAACGTTCTATCAGCTGTCAGGACCTGTTGCAGGGAGATCACATTAAATGACTGCTTAGTTTCATCAAAAGTGCCTTTTCCTCTGAATACATCCGTTAGCGTGACGAGAGCGAGCAAGCCACTCTTCATTGTTTGCTCACGTCGTGCTAACGGATGTATTTCAGCAAACAAACCTGAAGAAGGCAATTTGTTTGTCGAAACGTTGGTAACCCAATAAAAGGTTATTTTTGGCATCGTGACTACGAGCTGTGCGACCTCTCCTTTCCATTTTAACGGATGTATTTCAGTCACAATCCTTACCTGCTGTGAGCAACATTGATCTGAGCAGCAGTCTTTTGCTGCGACTGTTTTTAGTGACCTTTTTTTTTGGGCTGCCCGTGTATTGTTTGAAATCTGCACACTTGGCTGCCTTTTCAAGTTTCGCAATAATGCAATTGCAATCAACAAAACGGCAATAGTACTGTACACAGTTCTGTATTCATGTCATGATTTATTTTCCCCTCAGTGCCTGAATATGTGTCTCCATATATTATTGATCATGAACATGGAATAGTCTACAGCCCCTCATGGAAAAGGTCAGAGACTATGGAAGAAAGGTTGAGAGAAATGAAAGCACAAAGGGAAAACCTCTCACCCACAGGTATGATCAACCAGAATTTACTAGCTAAAATCCATGTTAACCTTTGTCAGTGAGATTATTGCATTTTTGCAACAGTTAGAACTAAAACCTGTGTGACATGCCTCATCAGTATGATGTATTTTATACTTTTCAGCCTCACAGATGGTAGAATCTGGCTCATCTGGACCGCAGCCTTCTCTTGGGAGTACACCAACCTTCTTAGAGTTACTTGGTAAGAACTGATGATGGCATTGTTTCTGGACATTGGTACTAGTGTTGAAAGCATGTGAGTTCTGTTGACAGTCCTTCACTTGTTGCTGTTACCTTCTAAACAATTCTCTTCTAAAAACTTGATTTCTTCATTTGAATTGGGGAACAGCATTTTGGGAAAGCAAAGGCTTTGCATTTTTTCCAGCTGACATCTTTAGTTTCAGGTTGTAGCAAGTCTGTGTTGCCAGCCACCTCTCTGGCTTGGGTTCCTCTGACACTCTGATACAGGCAGATGGTTAAAGCTAGTGATGTGTGGGTCAGGTTTTTTCATAACCCACCCGCCCCGGGAGCCCAACCCGTCCCGCAAAACAATATATGAATCGACGACCCGCCCACCACGCAAAACACAAAACATAGTCTACCGACCGGCTTTTCAACACCCAGCAAGTCCAGTCCGTTCAATTGCTTTCGAGAGAGAGGGGACTGGGCCATTTCCCCAACAATTTACCTCTGTAGCATTTCGTTCAAAAATTTCCGATTGTTAGGCCTACTCCCACTATGGGCCCTTCGGGAGCATCGCAGCTCTAAAATTCATGTTCAATGCCATGATTGCCATCTGTTTCCAAGTCATATTGTAGTAGGCTACAGTCAACAGTAGCCTGCTAATAGGCTGCTTATTAATGAAATAATCAACGATCGTGCCCTGCGATTGTCGTTCCGCTGTGATTTAGTATTTTGAGTTTAACCATGTATAACACAATGAAATAACCAAATAAATATAGGCTACATTTCAAATGGCTTCTCGAACAGCTGAAAACGGAAGTTGGTCAGTGGATGTAGGCCATATTAAGGCTCATACATAGTCTGGATTTTCGGTGGTGAGCTGACCACTGGAGCTGAAATAACGTTGAGCGGTGGTGAGTAAAAACAGAGAGAAGGGCTGGAGCGGTGGCGGTGGTTTGCTCTTCACCGCGGCTCGTGACGTCATGTTGTAGTTCGGTGGTCACCTAACCACCGAAAAGGTATGAGCCTTTAGGCTAGGCTACTCATGTCTGATGATGTCTCTCTTTGTTTAGCCTATAAATAATCACAGAGATTGCATCGATCAGTCATATTTATTCAGTGTCCATAAGCATATGAACAAAGAGGCTGCGGTCAAAAGAAAAGCTTCCCCTTCATCCACTCTTATGAGAGGGGGCGAGATTCAGCCCCATACAGGTTCGGTTTTAAGATAGACAATTCATATTTTCAGTCCTTTATAATTGTGTACAATACATGAGAGAACATTAAACAACATTAATTACAGTGAGTGTCCTGTAGTGCTGAAAACGAATATTCCATATTCGAAAGAATATTAGGAAATCAAAAAATAAACAATAACCAAATGTAAAAATTGAAGGTTCAAATTAAAATTAAGCTTTACTTAATCATATGACGGTGCCGTGTGTAAACGAGAGCCGAGTTAAAAGTCCACAATGCGACGCGTTGTGAGCTTGTAGATTAGTTGTATTTGCCACACGACACCGGCATACAATGAAGAATAAATCGGCTGCCTCGCACTGCTCTGCCTGCCTGTTAAATTCACCGCCACCAGGGGCCGCCAAAAGTCCCAGACCGCCACCATATGTATTGTTTTTAATTTTATATATTTTTATTTTTTTCAAAAAAAAATCTAAAAGAAAAAAATATATATTTTTTTTCTTCCCGATGTTAAAAAACTCGAAAAACACGTCCTTGGCGTCGCTAGGCAGTTTTGACTTTAACTTGCTCGGTATTAGAAAGCAGTAAAAACACATTTAATCACACAATGTTACTTTGATTAACAAATGATAATGGGTCAAGGTTAAACGGTGATTCATCTGGTCGTGAAGGCACAGACAGTTTACAGTGAGACTCGACGACCGACAACACGATGTAAAAACAATGCATGGATTCTTGTTTCTCGCGTTAAAGCACTCTGACACATGTATCTTGTAGCCTACCTTAATTTGATTTAAATTAAAAACAAATGCATTGCTTTGATTATTTCCCGTTTCATGTCGAGGTAAGAACTTCTATCACAGCAGGCTCAGCACGATCGTTGGAGCGATGCGATCTGTTCCACAAATAAGTCCCGGGCTTGTATGTAAACTAAACCATACATGTACAAAAATTAGTGTATTAAGATTATTATGAATCCTTCAATTGCCTCTCTCAAAGAGCAAGAGAGAGGCAGAGAGAGAGACAGAATAGGAGAGGGAGAGAAGGTACCGGAATGCTTTTCTTTTTTGCTTTGTTTTGGGTGGGGGGGTTTGACCTGCCCTGCCCGCCCCGCGATAATTGTGCTGAAACCTTGACTCGTTGGCTCACACATCACTGGTTCAAACACATCAGAGTGGCAAGATGATACAAGCCAAAGCAGATGTGCTGTTATGAAAGAGGCTCTCTTTTTCAGTATGTGTGGGGATGACACCCTGCACAGTATCCAATTCGTTTTGAATCAGGCCAACTGCTTAAATCTGCCAGAATCCAGACTACTTGGCTGTCATCTGTCAGTTCTTTGGAAGCCACAGAAATAAAAAACAAAAATAACAGCATGCCGAGACAGAGTGTCTCTCTCCGAATGTGCGTGGGGAGGATGACTGATTTGGTGTGTAGTCCCACCTAGCCCAGAGTCCAATTATCTTGACCCAGGACCAGTATACAGTTATATAGGTGCAGGGTACTTAAAAAACGTAAAAAAATGAAGACCACAAAATGTTATAGAATTTGTACAATGTACATTCTTTGTTTTATGACAAACAAAAAGACGACAGAAGAAAAAGAACAAATAAGACTGATAAGAGGAAAAGAAAACCCTCAATCCCTCCCACTCCCACCCATACTGCTCAGTGACATTACATAAAATAGAGTAGGTGCAAGGTACATTTAGTAACAGTCCTGATCTAGACTTGGCAGCTGCCTATTTGCTATAATCAGTTAAGAGATGTTTTCTCTAGAGATGCTATTGATTTTTTTTAAACCATATATTTTTTTGTTAATACAGAAGAGCAATCTGATGAAGAATCCAGCGCTTCTGCTGCTACTAAAGTCGCTCATTCTTCTGAGGGATATCGGTCCGAAGAGAAAAGGCTACACGGTGATGGTGACCATTGCGATCTCAATCTACCCCTTGGAAAAGAGTCTTATAGTGATGTCCCAAAACAGAAAGACATGCAGAAGCCTTGGCTGTCACCTTGTAGTGATGTCCCAAAACACAAGTCAATGGCATGTTTGACACCCTCAGATGAAAGTCTTAAACAAAGCAAAAAGCCAAGAAGGACTTCAACCAAAAGTGATCAATTTCAGAAAGAAATGTTCTGTTCCCCAAAAATCCCATGCCCAGATGTCAGTGAAGGCAGTAAATGGGGTGGAAGAACAAGGCAAACACGCCTATCATTTTCTAGCCCTATTCCAGAAAATGCTAAAACCATGCAATCTCCTATAGAAAATAACGATTTGAGTTCATTGATTTGCACTTCAGTCCCATCCATCTCTGGTAAGGCTGTTGTCAATCAAGAACAAATTAAAGGAATTGTGTCGCAACCATCAAAAGTGGATCAGCAAGCAGCTAACAAACCCAGACACTCATTTTCTTTGTTACTTTCTTCCACTAAAGCAAAAACAAATCCTAGTATTACCTTAAGTTCAGTTGATCCGGATGACGACGTATTTGAAGACTATTTCTCTGTCGCTAGCCACCACCCTACACCGAACACAATTTTGCTAGGATCTTGCAAAAAGAAAAGATATTCAGAAACCACAGTGCCTGAAAAAAAGAAACAGGATAAAAGTACCAAAAAGTCCTGCCATGAGACTAACGGTGTAACCCAAAAGCTTCCTCACCAAGAGATCCAAGCGGACAGTCATGGTACCACTGTAGATTCTGTGACTGGAAATGCAAGAACATTGCCATTCATGGGCAAGGGTGAATTTTCAGCACAATCTGTCAAACGGAGAAGAACATTATCTACACAACCAAACGAAGATATCTGTTCAATAATGGCTGGTGCATCATTTGGCCAGCAGAAGAAATCCGATGTCAAAGTCCGTTCTCAAACCAGGGAATGTAAGTAGTCTGGGGAAATTAGGAAAGAACATGAATTATAATGTGCCAATTGGAAATTGATGACTTGAGTGTTTGCATAATAGTAATAGTATAATCTTGATGCAAAAGTCAACTATTACTTATAACTTTGGTTAGCAACTGTGATTTTTATTTTATTGAGATTGAACAATCTAATGAAATGTGACTAGCTTTACTAACCGTAAGTACTCTATTTAAATGATGGTAACATAGCTATGTTCACTCAGCCCACACCCCAACTCTACCCAACCTCTTCCCTAATCCCAACCTTAAACTGAGGAAATGTAGGGCTGATAGTACGTATGACTGGTCCTGAAATTATCCACATGGGCTTACCCCCTGCATCTTTGTGCTGAAACTAAAACTGATGAATAGATATTGCACCCGAACTGATTTCAGTTTATGTGCAATATATTTTTAATATTTTTTTATTCTGTTTCCCATAACATAATGAACCTCATTATATATTTGAGCTGTATATAAGATTATTATTTTTATTGTTGTGTATTAACTAAGATTTCTTGAAAGACTGGATGTGATTTTTATGGCAGATCATTTAATTTATATAAACATGAAATAAACACGTTTCTGTCTTTTTTTTAGAGTACTGAATGGTCTGATTTTCCATATAAATTACACCGGGTGCAGAACTCTATTAGATTGTTTATTAACATAGTTTTTAGCATCTGCTTGTTTCAAGTAGGTTGCTTGTGCCACTGAACGCAATACAACTTGCACCAACACATTTAAATGATGAAGGAAATCATATAAAAGGCAAGACTGCAACATGTCTGCAACAATATCTGGATTGTTCTGATTGAAGCTGTGTGTGCCACCCATGTGGTACTCCCAAGTATATGAAAACAAATGCTTAGAAGCACTGTTTATATCTTTATGGGACCTCCATAAACAATAATACACAGTGCACCTGCTGTGTGTTTACTTGGCATTGTTTCCAATTTTTCAGTTGTAGGTGGAGGAACTGAACATGCTGTTGTAGCTGGTCGCACTGACAGCATTTCTGAAAACATACAGAAAACACGGGTGAAAAGTGTTGAAGGTGACAAAGGAAACAAGGTAATATATTACTACATTATATGGTTATGGTGTCTTAATTTATTACACAATTTGGAAGGTAAAACCTGTGTTTTCAAATGGAAGATGGTTACAGCCGGCCATGCCCATGGGTGCTTTTGTATTACTTTAAAAAAGAAATCATTCTAATTAAACCTGGATTTCCTTTTTTCAACTGCATTTAGTCAACTTTTACTGCAGATAATTAGTTTCCATACCACATTTTTTTTTTTTTATCTTAATGAGCGATTTTCTGAAACCATATTTGCTGTTTTCTGTGATGAAAAACAGTGAGAACGCTAATCCTTGGTTTATGAGTGGAATACCATGATGCAGACAATGCAATTGCGCATGATCAAATTCACCTGTAACCATAACTTAATACATTTAAAATCACAGTAAATACACTGTAAAATTCTGATGTTTCGGTTTTAGATTAAGCATGACATGGTTTTACCTTTTCTCTGTCATACAGACTTTGTATTGGGGCTATTGTAGAAAGTCCTCTGTGTAATTCTGCTACTTTAATGCAATGTTTGTCTAAAACATACATATTTGTGGTATTTTCAGCTGGTTGCACGTTGGGTTCTTTCATTGTAATGCTCTCTTGGTTTCCTTTCTGTCATCAACAACATCCACATCATTGCTTGTGAAATGCACCTGGGCTCAGTTTGTTTTTGTTGTATTTCCTAACCTCAGCAAAAGTTTCTTAGCTTACTAGTATGCTTCTTCTGAATCTTTTGTGATGACACCTGTGCATATTCATTTTATTTTTATTTTTTTCACAGTTTTGTTTATTCAAGATTTCAGGGTATACAGTAAATCAAATAATATGACAATATACCGGTATGTGACACACCCATACAGAACATACCAAAAAGATAACATGTACATATAAATGTCATGACCACCATATGCAAAATATTGTGGAAGGATAAAAGAAAAGGAAATTGTATAGTCCTATGCTAACAGGGAAGTGACACTGATAGTTACAAACCACATAATAACCTGAATCAAGTTTTGAAACAAAAACAAGACAAACGTGTGACAAGACACAACATGGCATGGTCATTGGTCACCCCTCCAAAACATAATGGACGTGGCAGTGCACCCACACATGGTTCCTAATAATAAATATACTGAACAACCCAGCTGCATCGAAATTTATGTCTAGCAAGCTCAGATTCAGGTTTAAACTCATTCAATCTGGAATAGTTTGGAACTGCAAGTCATTTACCAGTGCGAGGAAGGGGCCCCGTGTGTCTTCAAATTTGGATACCGAGCCTCTAAAAAAATAAAGTGGAGTACATCTCTAATCCAGTGAAGATGGGTTGGGGAGCAGAGGACTTCCATTTCATCAGAATTAGACGCCTAGCTAAGAGAGTGGTAAAGGCCACCAAATGAGCTTTGTATTTTGGCAGTAGTAGAGTAGGGGGAGAAATTCAGAAAATAGCCGTCATTACATTTGGTTCAAATGGTATCCCAACACTCCTTGACATAGTGTCAAAGATCTCAGTCCAATATCTACGTAAAGAAGGGCATGACCAAAACATGTATATACAGTACGTGGCAGGGCCGAATGACACCTATCACACAGGATTTAAAATGATCAGTAAAGGGAGCACACAAGAGATTGAACCCTGAAGTTCAGCTAATTAGGTATAATGTTATAACTTACAGTATATTTTGTGATTCAGAAGAGGGTGAATGAGCTGAATTATGGATATATTGAATGTCAATGTTTATACACTGTCACACTCCCCTGACCTTCAGGTAATTTGCAACCCATAGGGACCACCCGCATCAGTTATGTGACACATACATGATTACATTACAATATACTTTACATGATTACATTTATTTACAATATACTTTACATAATCAAACAAAGAATGTGATACAAGCATACCATACAAAATGCATAGTTAAGTTACAACAACCCAATACAAAATCCTGTAATTAACTAGTCATGTATCACAGTTTTCTCATAAGATTGATTGATCAAACTAACACAAACACATCTTCTGTTCCATTAATCTGAAGGAATTGCATATCCTTCCAGCCAGATTGAAAATATGCAGCAAAAGCCATTTGAACTGTCCAAATATATTTGATCAGCAAATGCATAACATTGCATGAATAGAATCATGTTGGTGTGTGGAGAACCCCAAGCGATCGAGGAGGCTGCGTCATACACTAAAGAATTTCCTCCATTTGTGCTCGGAGGCCATGCTACAGTTCACACCGACTCTTTGTCTGGCATTTTGTGCAACTCATTCTTCAATGCTTGCCTTGTGTTGTTGCCAGAACACGACCACTGTTTAGGATAAGCCCAAATACCCCTTTGTGGAACCTCCAAAGGAGCAGGCCATATTATCAGATGTTTAGCTTTTATTGTGCAAATATGAAATTAGCTTATTTTCTGGCCTCATTTTAGCATTCCCCTGGTGTTGGAAGGCTCCATGACAGGAAAGAGCCGGTGGCCCTGTCTGTAACCGCGGTGTTCAGGTGCTAATGATGGTCAGTTGTTGTATTGTGGCCAAAGTGCAAGAGATGGATGGACCATAGTCACCAGAAATTCAAACTTACAGTTCCGTTTCAATAGCCCTGAACATGTTTTTCTCTGCCTGTGGCCTTGGAGTTTCATTTCCTCTCTGGTCTGCAAGCAAACAGCTGTGAATCCCCGTACTTCTCCATGATATGCCTATATAAAGTGTGTGTGTATATATATATATATATATATTGCCAAGAGCTTTATTTGTTTACAATTGTATACTGAATTGCACAGAATGCGCAAACAACACTTTTCTCAACTCCAATTCAGGGTTTTATTTATGCTTTGTCAATGCAAATCAAATGTCTGTTGTGCGACAAAGATTTGAGCTTTGAATAGTCTTTTTTTAGAAGGAAGAGCTGCCTGGAAACATGTTATTTAAATACTGTATGTGAATGATTTATTATCTGATTCCTATTTCTCCTTCAGCTCAAAGCCAGACTTTTACGTGTGGTGGTCAGTAACTGCTCCTTGTGTCACATACTGAATGAGGATAGTGATCTATTTCCAAACCTATCACATAGTTTAGTGTATCAATGAAACCATCAGGATCACAAATTGAGTGTCCTAATTACTTTAAATTGAAAGTTTGGGAGTGAAATTGTTTGAGAAATTGTGTTTTGTCATGCATTTCTTCTTTTTAATAGGGCGTGTATGTGACTTTCTTACAGACTATGAGAACGTTGGTCATGACAAGTCTGTCAACTGAGTAAGTATGTCAGACATTTACATTATTTACCCAGTAACACCTTTTGCCGTATAATTTGGTTTTGGAATGAATCTTTCTCTCTCTCCGTCCATTTAATGACTCCTGTAGTCAGCAGAGCACAGTAATTCAGGTGGTTAAAGCTCTTGGAAGGTTCACGATCGTGGACCAGGTATGTGAGAGTACAACCCATGTGGTGTCCGGACGTCCACGACGCACCGTAAATGTTCTTCTAGGCATTGCCCGTGGCTGCTGGATTCTGTCTTTTGAATGGGTATGTAGCTCATTTAGGTAGCTAAATAATCTCACCGAACCCTTGCTTTGTGTTTGGTTCGGACTGAAAACATGGTTAATACATTTTTACTTTCCCCTCGATAGATTCTGTGGTGTTTGGAGAAAAGACAGTGGGTTCCAGAGGAGCCATATGAACTCAAGGACAGTTTCCCAGCAGCAACTGTGAGTACCAGTATGAGTTTCCATAATGCAAACATGCAACACCGGGAAACAACATTAACATTAAAAGCATCTGTGACATTTTAGATTCTAGCTATATATTGAGCATTGTTTGGCTATTGAAAAATAGCATATATACAAGCTCATAGTTTGTAGATCTGCTATTTTTTAAAACAATTGAAAAAATATATATATATTTTTAAAGCGAACATTTTTAATAAATGTAAAGGTATATATACTCCATTATGTTATCTATTTCTAAAGGTGTCCTGCAGAAAGCTTAAGGTGCATGCAGAGTCATAAACATCGAACCATCAGTTTAAAAAATGGGATTCACACACTGCTCCAAACGCCAGATTTATTCCAATATTTTGACTCAAGTCTTCATCAGAGCTAATACAGTAATAATATACAGTAGGCTCCGATGAAGCCTTGATTAATGAAAATGTTCAACTGTACTGTAATAAATCTGGATTTTGGAGCATTTAATTAAGTGTGCAAGTCCTATTTTCCAATCGATTACCAAAGGGCCATCTTCAGTAGAGTCGATGTTGGTTATACCACCTCCGCCTTTATCCCAAAGTGTTGTCTTATCTTCCATGGTCTTTACTGGTGTCAGTCAATCTTTTAATTTAAATAGTGTTCATTCCAGCTTCAAAATTAATTAATTTTAAGTTCCCACTCAATTAATCAATAAAATAAATATATGTGTATATGTGCAACAAAATAGGTAATATCCGTGCTGCAGTTCATATAAATAATTTATTTCTTCAACATTATTGCTTACATTCTTTGTTTTCACTCATGTTCCTGCTTAAGGCTAGACTACTAAAGGCTAGAATGCCAAAGCCAGAAGGATGTCGGTCGGAAACCTGCTAATTTTTATTGCCAGTCATTCATTTTCACAGTGTTTTTCTTGAGCATCCTGTGTGAAATGTGGATGTTGCCGTTTCCTGCACTCGTCAATCATGAATCACTATCCTCTCCAGTGTCTGTTCCGGAGACATGAGGTCTTCATACACATAAATGCCATCACATTTCCCCTTTGAAATTCCATTTACTATAGTTCCTTTGTGGTTAAACAAAGTATTTTGTTGAGTCCCCAAGGCCCTTTATTATACCCGAAATTTAAATGAAAGCATTTTGGAATTCACGTGACGTAAGCCACACGATTCCCGTCCCCTCTTCCGCCCTGCCTGTTGTCTGTCCAATGCAATATTTCACAAGCCAAGGTCTGTAGTGGTGATGCTTTGAGCAGCTATAGCCATTTGTGTTGACAATGTGACAACATTGTTAGGCAGACAAAGCCATTCATAATTATGCTAGCAAATTCTTCAATTTGCAATTGTCTGATCTGTGAGCGGCGCTAGTATGCGTGTCTAACCCCTTTGAGTTCAATGAGTTGTGGCGGTTTGTTTTAAGATGTTTATGCAAATTTGGACTCTGAGAAGAAGCGTTGAATTATAAGGAGTCTCACTGGCCCCAACAGTTGTTAGGATATGTGCTGAAACACGTTGGCATTGATGATTTTAGGATTTGGATTAGGCCAGTACCAATATTTCACTTAAATGTAGTTGTATGGCTCTGTTGAACTCAGAATTAATTTAAAACTGCAGAAATGTGGTGGCAAAGGTATATTGGAGGAAGAAATAGAGTCCGCAGCACTGGTAGGTAATACTTGGCTCCACTGGTTTATTGATTCAACGTTTCGATCACTGGGATCTTCTTCATTCTTAAAGAAGATCCCAGTGATCGAAACGTTGAATCACTGGGATCTTCTTCATTCCTGAAGAAGATCCCAGTGATCGAAACGTTGAATCACTGGGATCTTCTTCATTCCTAAAGAAGATCCCAGTGATCGAAACGTTGAATCACTGGGATCTTCTTCATTCCTAAAGAAGATCCCAGTGATCGAAACGTTGAATCACTGGGATCTTCTTCATTCCTAAAGAAGATCCCAGTGATCGAAACGTTGAATCACTGGGATCTTCTTCATTCCTAAAGAAGATCCCAGTGATCGAAACGTTGAGTTTTTCCTACCCGTGCTGCGGACTCTATTTCTTCCTCTTGTATTGCCATTCGTCCAGCACCTGGGCCAGAGTGGATGTGCATGCTCTATTACCTTTGGCAAAGGTATATTGACCTTACATAAATATAATAAAAACAGTGGGAAAACAGAATTTCTCTTTTGGAGAAACGAAGTGTGTACAGTCTGTATAATTAGCCTAAATTCATTTGTGATTCTATTTAGCTAGATGTGTGTAGATGGTTACCATTCAAGGAGACGTATTTCAGTAATATTACATGTCTCAAATCAATATGTTATTTGCTATCATTAAATATTAACCCAATAATCAACATATAAATAAAACTTAATTATATACATCCTCTCTGAGATAAAAAATATTTGACTTTAATAATTAGCAGTTGAGACGAATAACCATCTAAGTCTATACTAATTATCCATAATTTTTAAATCATGGAAGTGGTCAGGACAGCCTTTTGCGGGGGGGCTCAGAATAAATAATGGACTTAGATGGTTATTCGTCTCAACTGCTCAATTGTTTACGTTGAATTTTTCATTTATAGAATTTTATCACATACTCTTATCCAAAGCAACTCACAGTAAGCATTTTAAGCCGATTCATTGCGTTTTATGGCCTAAGTGCACTATTATTGCAAGTTGTACCATAGTTCCTTTTACTTTCAGTGTGGTAGGCAAATCTTCCACTTACATCTCCCTGTGGTTAGTCTAACTTGTTATTACACATTATAGCTGCTACACTTCCAGTTTTCTATTGATATCCACATTACCACCCTGTGTGGTATGTTTTCACAAGTTCATTGCTTCATTGTTTAACTCGCCATCTGGCTCGAAATTGAAAACAATAAGACTCACAATTGTTCGAGTTCCTTTCCACGTGAACTTTTTTCGTTTTTTAGGAATATTGTTTTTCTAGTGCTTTGATTGTCTTGGCAGCGCCATTTTTGTTGTCGTGTCTGCTACTGCCTGTGATGGAATGCCTTCTCACTCCGTGTACACAAGGGGGGACAGTTGAGGACGTTTAGAAGTCTGCTGGTCTGATCATCATTGTAGTAGACTTCAGTGAGTAGCCAGAGCCTTTCCAGTAGTACCATTTGATTCCATTGAAGCGATTTGAGTTCTGGCCTTGTTGGAAAAACATTCCGTTCAAATTGGATGGACCGCAGGCATCAAACCACCATCCTATGGTCGGAAAGGAACAAAGGAGTCAGATCTTATGTAGTCGTAGTCCTCAACATGTGTACAGAATTCAAGTCAGGTGCACTGAACAGAAGGGGGTGCACTTTGTACGTCACCAGCGGAAATTGCTGATCTACATGTCCACAAGGCATTGCATTGAAAGCTTGTAGAGCTCTTCTTTTTTGCTAAATGTTTGCCTTTTTTGACAGATGTTTGCCTATATGCCCAGAATAGGGATGCTAGGGTTCAGGCGGTTAAAGTCTTAACGAGGACATTATGTGGATCGATCAGGATCTGGATCCACATAGAAACGGCATTCCTCCAAATGTGAATCTTCATGTGACCACCAGCATGTAATGTAATCAGCAATCTATGACGTATCTACTATGTATGACTCCAAATTTGGGCAAGGATTCAGTGCAATCACAAGTGGGGGCACTCTGGGATTTACTGGCAGTGTGCATACAACATTTGACACTGATTAAAATAAATGCAATTCCTTGCAAACAATAGAGTGAATAACACACAAAACAACGCATTATTATGGGTCCAGCATGTTCCCTTATGGGTCAATTGTTTTTCAGAGTTAAATTAACAGTCAGATTATGGTATGGATGGATAGGGTTCCAGGAACGGATAATGGACGGACTCTTCTGAGAGAGACCCCTCATGAACGTCAAGCTGACATTGACCCCATTGCAGAAGGATCCAATGTCTGGCAGCATAGTTACTCACAGAGGCATGGATAGGAGGACTTTTATAAAGCTCTAAAGGGGGGGGGGGGACTTTGTTCCCAGGCTATTAATGTCAGACATTGCAAAGGCTGAATTCCCCAATGAGCTGATCAGTGATTAACTCTGAGCTAATTGTACTTTTTGACCCAACAGCAGAAATGCAGGAGCCCCTTGAAAGTACTTGAAGATTTCTTGGGGAAGTGCCAACCTTAGAATGGGAGTTAGTTTGTCCCTTTCCTGATGCAGTGAGCACCTTTACAAGATTACAGTTACACCCACATTGATGTGAACATTCGATTTACCTGAACATATTTAGGGTTAATTGTGAGCATACGTTTTTCACTTGTAATGTACCTAACCGGTGCATCTAAGTGACAATGACGTGAATCTGACTCTTACCTCCTGATGTCAGCTGTGAACATTTGCAAACACATTTGTCATTGTCTGCATCCTTTGTGCTGAAATCATTTCCTGGCTGGCCAAGGCTGCTTATTTTGCCTGCTGTTCCACTGTAGCTTTTAAGGTGTATCCTGTAGGATGAAAAGGGAGAATGGAGGTACATCACATAGTGCCGCATAATGAGCATGTAGATCGGTTGTTTGCGTTATTTGTCATACAATGACGTATATACAGTAGGGCTCACTGTACTAGCAGCATGGATGCTCTGAAAGAGTAGCCACTAGCTAGACGTTTTCAGAGCCAAGTTCTGGTCAAATTGTAGTCGAATAAGGCTGAACGTTTGGGCCTGGGCCGTGGCTCAGTGGTCCAGGCACCTTGGCTGGTAATCCAGTCTGGCAGTGTGCCTCGGGTTCGACTCCCGATCCCGACGACTGCAGTACTTAGTTCAGACTAGTCATTGGTCCGACAAACGACAACCTACCTCAAACCCTAACCATAACCGCAAGCACGGGAGTAGCGCATGTCCGACATTACTGCATGTCACCCCCCCCATCTCTCTCCCCATTTCCTGTCAGCCCACTTTGTATCTATCCCTCTACAAAAATAATGAAAATAAATAAAGGATGAAAGTTTGAAACCTTGCCCAAATATTGAGTCATAAGTCATAGATATGTCATACACCAGTGGTTCTCAAACGTTTGGTCCGGGGACCCCAGGGGTCCTTGACGGGGATCCAGGGCGTCCCTAGCTCAATGTTTGATAGGAAGCAAATGGAACTCCCAAGAGTGTAGAAATGGAACCAAATGGACCCTTACAGGTCAATTTGGTTCCATTTGTACTTTCTTGCAGTTAAATGAACACAGAGGATTTTACACTGTAGATTGGGGTCCTGTGGCCTAATGCATATCAAACTTGGGGTCCTTGAAATCAGAAGGGTTGAGAATCACAGTTATCTGTGAATATTTTCAAAATGTTTCCAAAACGAACTCCTCACAACTTGATCGACTTGAATATTGGGCATATATGTCCCTATGGTCAACTTGTGCGCAATCTGGGAAAAGAATCAGAGATAATAGGGTTATAAGGTATTGTTTAACATTAAAGTCAACGAGGGGGGATATTTTTAACTGACGGACGGACAATTTCCGGTTTAGCAACGGAGACGGTGATAGATAGTCTCAAACTGAATCAATAGAAATCAATAAAAGACGAGAATCTCGTCTTTGGCACAGTGAACAAAGTGATTAAAGACGAGAAATCTCTTCTTTGGCACAGTTTTTGCATAATTTGGTATCTGATGGGGCAGTCAGAGCTGTAATCTTTTGTCACACGATTTACACATATCTTTACAGTGACTTCCTTGTGTTAAAGATACCTTTTCAAAACATTGCAGTCACCTTATTCTTTTGCACGAATCATATTGGTGCAGTTATGTGCAAAAATGCAACCTACCTGTAATGTTGTGCTTCACTGTCGAGAAAGAAATGTTCGTATTGTGAGAATCCAGAGTTTCCTTCCCAATCCATCAGCTGGATTCTCAGTCTGTATGGTTGTTGATTTGTCAATTTGGAGGTAAATTCATTTCCTAACCAGTATTCACCTGAAGGTTCTCCAAACCCCTATTAGAGAGCATAAAACCAATGTCATTAAACTTTAATGGAATTTATACAACAGTTCGTGTCGAGGAAGCAAAGCAATCTGATTGGTTAAAACGGCTTCTAGCCGTTCCTTAAACCAGCGCAAAGGAACACCTACTCAAAACAAATATTTCAGCTCTGTTTTTCTGCCAGAGAGCAGCAGACTGGGTGGCTAGGCTAGCTGGTTTCTTGGGACATTTGTAGTCTACATCTGTCAATAACAAAATACGACCATTAGTGTTGTGGTAAACTGTATAATTGCAGCGGTGGCCGAACGGTTTGCGGAGCGGTCTTGTTATCGGACGGTCGCCAGTTCGAATCCCCGGACCGGCACGTTCAAATTACCACCGCTGAAGTGCCCTTGAGCAAGGCATTGAACCCCTACCATGAAATGTTCTATGAGCAGGGTCTGGCTGTAAACAAGCATCTCGAGCTTAGTCCATTCACCCTGGGTAAACAAAGAACTTTGCTTTGCTTTGCAATATTACACTCGAGGGTGTTCTTTATCGTCATTAATGCACTTTACTTTTCGGAACTCCTGTACGCCTACAGCACCACAGGCGTGCATTAATGACGATAAAGAACACTATCTATTTTTTCTAGTTTTGAGTGACACTAGTATGGCGAATTAGGGCATTAATTAAAAAAATATATATAAAAAGTTAAAATATGGATACGAGAGGTTTCTGCCCGACAGCAACGTTCTGTGTGTTGTGATGAAAATGGCCTCTGCATCGTACAGTATATCAGAATAGTAACACAAGCTAGGCGGTATTTGTTTTGTTGGGAAGGAATTTAATCTTGATAGCTTACCGTTTTGTATTCTTTCCACGTACGGTGAAAGTCAACACGTCCGTCAAACCTTTTCTGTAGTATTGTCCATCCACCTCCCTCGGTCTCCATATCACAGGAGGCCTTTACAAAAGAGATACAGGGCAGGCCTCTTCAGTTATTGACTTAATGAATGCATGGTCATTTAAAATTTGGCAGTGCAGTCTCAGTTTTGTTTGTCTCAAACAGATGTCCCGCTACCGTAAAGGGTTTGAGTTCCAAGTTGTAATCACTGAAAAGTATCTAAGGAGATCACTCTTCAAGCTCAAGCATCCACCACATTAACCAAAGGCTGAGGACATTTTAATTTAACCAGACTTAAAGAAAGACTGATTTATTTATTGTTTGTGTGTGCCAGACAGACATTACAGCTCCTCCCTTTGTCCTCTTTCAACCGATTGCTTATTAACAGTTTTCTTCATGCATTTAATGATGTTCTGTACAAACAGTGATCACCTTAACTTCCTGGGTAGTGTTGGGTAGAGTGAGTGCGTAGACACCACTTTCAGTGTTTCCAGACTTGAAGACAGCAGCACAGTCCATGTATGTAGTCGGTGTGTCCTGCATCATGGACGGTTTGGTTTCTGCAAAACAAGCAATTCACATAACTGAACACTACAAGTGTGCATATGTATTAGTATGTGTGTGTGCGTGTGCGCACGAGCGCACACACACACACACACACACACGGACCAATCCAGGGTCACAACTCGAGTAAAAAAATAATTTTCTTTTCCTACATTTAAAAAAAAAAATATATATATATATATATTCCAAAATATACTGTATATATTTTTAAAACAAATAATTATATAAATTTTAAAACAAACAAATCTAAGAAATTCCATAATAAAATAATTAAGAAGTAGAGAAAATGGCTGATCTTCAACGCTTGCAACGCGGCACGAAGCAACACGTTGTGTGCTTGTAGATCTGTTATTTTCACTAGTTTGGGTCCCATGCAGGCAAACGTCAAATTTCTCTTTTGGGTCTCGACCTGAAAAGTTTGGGAACCACTGCCCCAGAGGGTTCATATTGCACAAGCATTTCCAACATGTATTTGGGCCCAGAACCAGAGTGTTGTCTTTAGACATGCGTCACAATATTAAAATCAACATCTCGATGACTGTGATAGCCAGTGTAAGGATTTTAGAACTGGTGTAATGTGGTAGTCGACTCTAGTCTACACAATACATGATATGATAATTGAAAAGTAATCTGGACCTACTTGTACCTCCGGGCGAGGGGGGAGATATCTTGCTGATGAGGCTGTTGACAGTGTCCAGTAGCTCCTGTTGCTGGCGGTGCAGCACAGTGTTGTTGGAGGAGACACGCAGTAGCTGCTCCTCCAGTTCCACTATGATGGCTGTCTGCCTCTGGATGAGGCTCTGAAGCTGTTCCTTCTCCTCTCGCAGCGTCTTCAGCTCCACCTGTCTCTGCTCCTCCATCTCCCCTACTCTCTTCTCCAGGAAGCTGATGAGAAACGAGGGTACGAGTTCAACAACTGCCGTAGCCTTTACTGTATTGTATGCTGAACAGAATCATCATTGTAGGAACCTAATGATCCTCAGAATTGGTTTTCTCGTTTGAAGATTCCCTTACCTGTTCTTGTCATTCAGCTTTCTTATTTCACTTGTTTGGACAATCAGTTGTTTTTCCAACTTGTTTGTTGACAAGGAGTTCTCAAGAAGTTGGCGCTCAAGTCTTGTACTATGATTTATTACCTAGAGATAAAAGGAGCAGTTTTGAGAAACTAGGCTAGGCTATTTCTCACAGTTTGGGAACTTTTTCAGATCATAGTGATTTTTTTGAATTGCTGAGAGCCATTTAAAGGGTAAACATTTTGTACTATCAAGTCAAATACTTGGCAGAAGCCTAAAGAAGAACTTAAGATATTTAGGGGTTGGAGTTGGGTTTCCCACAAGAACAGAATATGCCCTTAAGCTAAACTTACAACCATAGTATGAAAAAAATGAAAGCCTGGTCTCTTCTGGATAGAAAAAAAAATCACTGTTTTATTCAAGTGCTTCTGACTGTGACACTTCTCCATTTTCTTATGCATACTATGCAATTTTATTATGCATATATGTTATACAATCAGAACAATACCATGGTTCACTGCAATTTACCGGGTTCAGCTACAGTTCATAGTATACAAAATGTTAAGTCATATTAAATGAAGTTTTGTTTTATCCTTTTTGTAGAAATTAGCAAGACTCTTCATCAATACTGTTTGCAAATCTTGAAGTGTCTACTCCAATTATCTTCCATGCTAGCAAGAACTGTAGTGTGTTCTCAAGGTGCGTCTCTCTCCTGCCTCCTGCTCTCTGTGCTTTATGCCCTGTGACTATCGGCATAAAGCACCACAACACTAATATAATGGCCTAACCCATTATAAAGAATATTTTTGAATTGGATGAATAGTTGTTCCATTAGGCGAGCAAGTTCAACCTACTATGACCCAAGCTCTGTTTGTAGTTTCCATCACACATCATCTAAAGACTACAATGAGCATAGTCCATAGCTAGTTGGAAAAACAAAATCTGTTTTCATGACAGGAAAAAGCAGAACAATCAAATTCCAATAAAGCATAAAGTGTACATTGGAAAGTGGGCAGGGGTAGGGTTAGAGGCACTGTGCACAGAAAAACAATTCTCAGTGTTAATTTATCCATTTGTAAATCTGAGTGTACCAATGGAACCAGATATACCCTTCATTACGGGTCCATTTGTAGACTCTGAGTGAAATGAACACTCAGGATTTTGCCGTGCACACGTATTTCCGCAGACAGATGTATTGAACCACACTGCTGGGTCGAGGACCTTGTCTCTGATTTCCCAGTTTGGAGGAACTGAACTCAGCAAAAAGCATATGTTGTTTACGTGAATCCTACGCTGCGTGTCTCTTAACAGAGCTGTTGATGCCTTTGAACAGACGGATGTCTGATTGTGACAAACTGATAGACCCCTTTCTGTGGGAATACAATTGTGCTAATAACAGGAAATGCTGTGCAGTTGGCTCACATAAGGTCAGTGACGTTGTGAAGCCAAAACAACACACTGGCACAGGAGGGTTGTGTGCGTACGTGTGTGTGCGTGTGTGTGTGTGTGTGTGTCATGATTTCATGTTCTACACCTAGGATGAAGCTTCAGTATTTTATGGAGTAGGGCAGTAGGCCACAGTATTACTTTAGTGTTGTTTCTCAAATATGAACGAATACAATAATTCCAAACCAACTATTGCATTCTCACATTCTGTGTGTAATTAATTTTGTGCAGAATTTGACACGTATCTTAAAACCCAATTTGTGCCCAGGATATCTCCAGACGTCTTTATAATAATGTCCTGTGGTGCACAAAGATGTCTGGAGACGTCTTTGAAAAATAATAATATATATATATATATGGTTTTTTTTAATCGTCCAAAAAAGGCTGGGTACTCTACTATGGGTATATTTTGTGTCCAAAAATCATCCAAATAACATGGGGCACTCCACGTCACTATTCTGAAAGAATACAAGGGCACACAATGTGTATTATACTTTAATTTGTGTGACATCTACTGTCTGTGATAGTGGATGATTTTGTATGTGTGGATGTTGACAGTGGATGTTTTTTTGTGTTCCAAGCAAGGTAAAGTCTGAAAAGTGTACAGTAGGTACAGTATAGGATGATTTTTGTCATAATATATTATATGGTAAATGGTGCATTTATATAGCACCTTTATCCAAGGCGCTTTACATAGATTGTGCATTACATTCACCCATTCACACACGCATTCATACACTGATGGCAGCGGAAACCATGCAAGGCACGTAACCAGCACATCAGGTGCAATTAGGGGTTCAGAGTCTTGCTCAAGGGCACTTCGACACTAACTCTGGGGGAGCCGGGTTTGAACTGGCAACCTTGCGGTTACCATCCGGCCACTCTACCCCTGAGCCACTCTACCCCTGAGCCCTGAGATATTCTTACAATCTTACCTGTGCCTCCACATTTGTTAGTTTCCGTGTTTGCTCTGCAGTTTGACTCAGCAGGTTCGTTCCTATTTGGATCATCGCAGCTGTGTGGTTGTGTACAGCATTCTGTTGGATCTGGACCATCTCTTGCTTCATGCTGTCTTGTATGTAGTTCTCCAGCTGCCGTTAGGATGGATGAAGAGGGGGTTAGCATGAGTCAGTCTTTTTGTAAGTGTTTGGACTATTTTTAGAAATGTAATTATTAGCCTTCCTTTTATCTTTTCAGGGAAACTGTGCTGAATAGTACAGTAACACAGATAAACAGGCCTGAGGACCACTGTCTGAGGACAGTCTTCTAAGCAGCTTCACTGGAGCATATACCTGTGCAGTATATATGGTACTCTATATACTGTATATTGTACTGTAGGTATTTAAAGCATTGATTGCTCCAGGCCACTAATGGAAGATGTTTATATAGCACGCTTAAAGCAAACATTGAAAGTCCATAGACTTGGCTGCCACATGATGTCACGAGCCAGACAAAAACAATGTAGGTCCGGTATTGTTGCGTGCAGCTTTGTCGAGGAGCGTGCCTTTTTGTAGTGATTGGCCATTTGCAATATCTGAAGTGCTGCTTGCAGCATTGTCGAGAACCAAGTACTGATCCCAGTGAATCAATTCCTTATTTTTACCAGCTGCTGTGTAAGCACAGCTGAGCTGGTCTATGTTCTATGACTTTGGCTTTCACGCCCACTTGCACCTATCTTTCTCATTAGCTGCTGTGATGACGACCAATCGTCCTGATTGGCTGCCTCGTCTCTAGGCAACCAGACACTTTTTGCCTCTAGCCGACCTCTCAGCCATGGGATGCTAGTGTAGCATTTCGCGGAAGTGGAGCTGAGCCCTATTGGCCGCTATGATATCGGGGCGGAAGCGAGAGTAAATCCACCTTATAATATGGCCAAAACCAGCTAGAGGCTTGGGAACTGAAGGTGCGTTCAAACTTGAAGATATTTGTTTCCACTGTCGCTTCACTTTGGTCGCGCAGGTCAGAGTTGGTAAAAAGAGAAAAGAAAAAGAAAGTCCCCCTTCGCTCCATCTCACTCTTGCATGACCGGGTGGTCATGCAAGATCTGTAGCTGAGCTGTCTTCCCTCTCCCTCGAGTGGTGGATTATATTATTGATATAATAGATATAAAAGTACTAATGTAATTTAACATTGGGGGTATAACCATATGGAGTCACTCGTTACATTTTGTGGTCTCGAAACACAAGCACACAGCGCAACGCGTTGTGAGCTTGTAGATTGGCTATTAGGCTACTGGGAAAGCGTGTGCGTCACAGTGCATGTGTTGAGTTCACGATAACGCACGTAACGTTGTGGCTGCTAATTCCCCGGTCCGGGTGGACCCTAACTCTATGGGGTGGACTGGGACTCGAAAAACCCTGTTGGAAAAGCCTATTTGTCTTTTTTAATGGATAAAAAATAAAAATAGCGCATTTTTGAGTGGTGCAACCACTCCCTTACGGAGTTATGTGTGTGGCTGGCTGGGTGGGTGGGTGCCTGCCTGGCTGCCTGCCTGGCTGGCTGGGTATGAGCACGAAAACAGCATGGTGGTTTTTCACCACCTGTGCGCAACCTAACACACACACAAACACACCACACACGCACATATACTGGAGCTCCCCCCCACCCCACCCCCGGGGACCCCCACATGGTAACTCTGTCATTTCTCTACCGTTTCGGACGTGGGGCGGCTCGCCGGAACTGGGCCACCAAACAACAGACAGCTGTGCGTGAGGTGCGATATATCATGGTTTGGAGAATGTCCTACCTGAGAGTGTATAAATAAAACCAAATGGACCCATACGAGTCCATTTGCACAGTCTCAGAGTTTATTCTTATATAAAGGTGTCCTTTGGTTCCATTCGTAGTAGGCTACAAATGTGTCCAAATTGGATGTATGTAAACAATGGAAAGGGCAAACGCATTCCCATGAATGACACATACAGACACAGATAGCCCCACACACAAAAACAGAAGCCATAATGCCTCCTCCGCCATCAAAGAACAGATTCATTCGTCCAAAGCAAAATTCTTAGTTGGTCCTTTGGTTCCATTTGTAGTAGGCTACACTCTCAGAGTTACAGAGTCACCTGGACAGATCCTGTTGTTGTTTCCACACACACATACACAAATACACACAGACACAGATATTTACATTTCATAGCACAATTCTGCAGATATAATAAGGCAGCTGGTAATTAATTGATGTGCATGAATTCTTGTTTACTAATAGTGTTTCTTAGATGCTATATCTATGTCCAATTGAAAAGGGTAGTTGAAAATACGTAATTTGTGTTGTCAAAGCATAACTTATGCACTTTTCCCTTTTACGATAATCCATCTTATGTTAATAACAGGGTTTTTCTCTTGGTGGCACTCAGCACCTACTGATGGTGCATGAATTCAGCACACATGCCTAGCAGGGGAAACCATGAATAGAGGTATTTGCCATATTGGATGGTTGGTGACAGATCTGGCTCTTTATCTATGCTTTGTAACTATTGGATATGAAATGCGACACCAAGGAACTGTGATCACACGTTATTGAGAGCAAGGTCAAGAACTTCTCAGTGGTTGGTCTGACACTGTATTCATTTATTTTTGTGAGCTACTTTTGAGTCGGTGTTTAAATAAATGTTTTCTGTTCTCTACTTTATTCCTTAGTTTAGGTCTTTTCTAAAACAGAAGTCTTGTTGCTGTAGTGCTCCCATTCCTCTTTTGTCAAACCTAGAATTCTCATGAGAGGTGGAAGTGGACAGAATTATCCCATGGCAACCCAGACTTTTTAAAAGTGTTTACATAGTAATGTTGAAGCGTCTAAAAATTGAGGCAGGAAGTTCATTTGCATGTGGTTGTTTGCCATAGGGGTCAAAAGAGGAAAAGTAGTAGAGACTATTTTTTCCCATCACTGTATACTCATTGACTATACCATATATACAGTACACATACACACACACATGCGTGTGCGTGTGCGTGTGTATATATATATATATATGAGAGAGAGGAAAGAGAGCTAGAATATGATCTATATAGAACATATTTGTCTCCATCTAGCTAACAGTTTTGCCAGATTTAGAGTGAGACCAATCATTAAGTTATTTCCTGCATTGTGTTCCTGAGTGGCAATCAGGTCCTACAGCTTGTCAACAGGATGGAAGTGATGAGGGACGAGTCACATCCTCTATGAAGGCCTGACTTTATGCAAGTGCAAATGAGTGTCTGTGGAATGTTTTGATCTGTACAAAACTTGTATAATTAGCTCAGTGCAGTTGTTTTGTCATCTGTCACTAAAGCAAACATAAATAGCTTATATTGTCTTTCTGTAGTCATGAATGACTTCTGTAATTAGTGTTAATTTTGTTTGTCTTCCTCAACTGACCTCCGATTTGTTTGTATACGCACAGAAGCGCGTCAAAGGTGGAAGTGTGTGTCATCTGAATTGCTGGCAAGAGGACATTCCATTGATGGCCACCAGTGATCTAATCAGTTGTTTACTCCTCCTGGCTCGAAGTGTTCTGTGAAGAATGCTTGTTTGTGTTGGTTATTCACACGAAAGCGTGCTGACCACTTGACACATTGTTTTAGTGTCACGACAACATATCATCGCTGTCGCGAGGAAATCTAGAACCTGCATTCCAATGCAACCAATATAGTTATTATTTATTCACAAGCTCTTGATTTAATGATAAAATATTCATAAATGGAAAGACGTAACCACGTTCAACCTGGCATCCCTATTTTAGGCATATAGGCGAGAAGTTTCAAAACAATTGAAGGTGGAAAAAAAGGAAAATTTGTAGATCTACAAGCTCACAATGTGATGTGTTCAAACTTGGCATATTAAATTGAGAATAGCTTTATTTATTTTTCTTTAAAGCACCGTCTTTGAAGAAAAATAAATGCAAGGTCAAGATTTAGCCCATATTTTGTGGGTGTAGCATCTCTCTGTGAGTGCATTTCTAACCGCTTACATAGATTTTACCATCTACTGGCTGCAAGTCTGCAACGGTTCACAGTTTGGCACCCCAGTGGTTCAATGTTAGAGGTTGAGGTTGAGGAAGCCTCAGGTCTTAAACAGACATTTCTTACACCTGTGTTTTCCCTAGCCTTCAGTGTAATTGATTCTCTGATGATTAAACCAAGTCACTACTACTAAACTACTACATAGAGCAATCTTCCCTGCTTTGTTTCTCAGTCAGGTTTCACACTACTGTATTATTTTGCCTTTTCTATTTACTGTGCTGTAAACAGCCGACTTGAACCTGGTTACCCCAACACACACCTGACCTATGCACATTACCTGCATCTCTCTTGATATTGTATTGGCTTCAATGTCATACTGTAGGTCTGAATAGAGAGTCAATCAGGTAGCCAGAGATTTAAATATTATTATTTTCCCATTTCAAATAGTAAGTGTTTTTGTATTTCTGTATGTTTGTGGTTACTGGAGGAATAGTTGTATCCAGAGCACGTGGAGCATGTCAAAACCTAGCACCTGCTGACCTTTCTTGTGGGGTGTTGTTAGAGAGATGGTAGTTGTGTGTAAGTTGTTCTGGTCTTGTCACGGCTCATCTAGTTTAGTTAATTAATCAGACTCTAGAGGTGGTAGAGCTTCAAGTAATGCCCCGGCTGCAGTGAAAGGAAAGCACACATCCCCCATGCATGTGGACACCTGTGTCGAGGCTTTGTCCCTCCTTAATGTCCCCCATGCATGTGGACACCTGTGTCGAGGCTTTGTCCCTCCTTAATGTCCCCCATGCATGTGGACACCTGTGTCGAGGCTTTGTCCCTCCTTAATGTCCCCCATGCATGTGGACACCTGTGTCGAGGCTTTGTCCCTCCTTAATGCCTCATTTAGACTCAGTCGCACGGCGGTGTCACTTGCCAACAAGAACTGATCTTCAAGCTGACCGTGACACGTTGGTTAGCTTGAAGATCTGTTCTTTTCAAGTTACCACAGGCACAACTGTGACAATGCTTCTAATTTAAAGGAAGACTGGAAGAGCAGCCAAATACACTTAAACATATACATGCATTAAAACCAACATTTCGACAGCATTGACTTCATCAGCGTTTTCACATAACCCTCTTTTTTTCTTAATTGAGCTTTTAATTTATGGTCAAGCCGTTTTTATTTTGGATGAGCCTTTGTTGATTTTAGATGATTTGGTGAATACTTTGGTACTTGGGTAACAGTCATGGAGCCACCCATGACTTCCATTGATTCAGGAATAGAGATTAAGGTTTACTGACAGTTAAAATAAGTGTTAAATATCCATATATTCTGATAGTACTCATTGCTGTATAGAGTGTCCGTTCAGTAACGATGTCTCTTCGGCACTTTTTTTAAACAGAAAAGGCATTTTCAGTTTGGGATACCAATCTTATCAGGAATGGTTAGAGAACTCGGTCAGTATACCTGTAAACCTGTTGCATCGCGACACGTGTCTGACGTTATAAATCGGCTATTTTCACATTGTTTTTGTATAATGGCATTTCCAGAATGGGGATCGTTATTAATCAATAGTTTTGATCAAATTATCTATTTAACAATTATTTTTTATAATCGTTTAAATAGATTAGTTCGATTAACTGTTGCACACCTGGATTGTCCTGTAGTTGGAGGTGAGACAGGACCGTTTATGTTTACCTTGAGAAGCCACTGTGTGTTGTTCTCCATGATGTTCTCCAGCTGCTCCAGTCTCTGTACTGACTCTTCATACTCTGCTGGGTCATCCTTCTGGACTAGGCTGTTGTCAGTTTGGCACATTTCTGGCTCAGGCAACAGGAAGGTGTAGCTGCATGGTCCGTTTTGGATCTGATATTGTCTCTTACCCGCAGTGGTGGCTGAAGTCTTATATCCTGTCACCAGCAGCAGGCACAATCTCAAAACCAGTAAGCCAACATTCAGCATTTTCATATGAAAAATGTTTTACCAAAATAGAAAAAAGGCTCAAATTTAAATCCTTTTACACAGTAGTTTTGATGTAGAATTGATTTGACTTCTTATCCCAACAATATTCATACACTCCTCTTCAAGTTCCTCAGCTTCTTTCTTAGTAGCACTCAGGATGAAGTCATCAGCGACTAGTAGTAGTGTGTCATTCCAGCAGGTCACTGGGCCCAAACTGCATGTGCTCTCTTTTCATCAAGCCCCTTGCGTCTTCTTTGAGCTGCTTTTGACCCCTCTGATTGGCTAGCTGTGTGTGATGGAACCACCCCCCTTTCCCTGTGGCCAGTCCCTGTGAATTACAGCTCGGAACAGTATTGTGGGAGACTCCTACTAGATTCCCCTTCACGCACCAGCACACATGGGAGCAGATGCACAACATGCCCCCCCCCCCCCCCCCCCTCCGTATCCTCTTGTAACGCCTCAGAGAACAGGCTCCTTAAACAGGTCATTGAGAGAGAGATACAGGATAAGCACCACAATGCATGTTGGTTCTTCACTGTCCGAAACGCTCCTCAGGATGCAGCTGTCCACTTCAAGCAACATCTGTGATGGGATTGTCCATTCAAGCCGAAGCCGTAAGCTCCGTAAACCTTGCTTTAACTGCAACAAAGGCACAGATGTACTTAAGTGAAAACTTAAGGTTGAGGCTTCTTCTCTCTGATGTCATCCAGCGGACTTGCTGAAGTGGTTGAAGAAACCTTTTTTTTTCTGTATCCAAAAATGAAATCACAATGTAGACATTATTAATTATTAGCCCCTTAGATAGCACATTATGTAGACTTAGATAGTATTTTAAACAGACTTATAGCTTGTTACGTAGACAGCTCTAGAATTGCACTTTATGTAGTCATAGCACTTTATAGTACACATGTATAATATATTATATAGTATAGTATGTATAGTTAACATAGATACTCCACTGTTACGTTCTTAGTTTACGCATGATTCATGATAACTACTTTTTATATATGTGATGTATGCCATGCTTTTGTTATTGCTTAATGTAAGTCGCTCTGGATTAAGAGCGTCTGCTAAATGCCTAAATTGTAAATTGTAAAATTGTAATTAATAAAATACAAAAAAGGACTCACCTGGTGGGACTTTATAAACGTCTAAATTTAGGCTTCTACTTTATGTCATCATGATAAAATGCCAAATCTACAAAATGTAAATAAATAGCATATCCACCCAATGCCAAAATTGTTATTCATAAGAACTTTGACATTTTGGTTAGCTCAGAATTGTAAAACAAACGTACATTCCCAGAATCTCTTATTGATTATGTATGGACTAATTTCAATTTGTTAGATATTAGTGTGATTAGCATTGTACATTAAATAAATCGATCTTGATCCTCTATGATTCGCAGAGCTATTTCCGTCTCACAAAGGTGAACAGTCATACTTGCTTTAGTCACGTAGGAGGGAAAATTGTCGTTTGTTTGTTTAGCTTGTTGATGCAATTCAGTATTTGTAGGCTGCCTGGATGTCGCCAAATAACATTCCTCTCTCCGTTTTCCCACCTTTGATATAAGAGGATGTGCCAGGTCATAACTATGTTTCTACATCCTGTCTGAATCTTTGGCGACACTAGTAATAGTATGACAAAATATGGTTCTACACTGGCTAGCTCCTTTACACCATGATGAAGTCATTCAAGGGAACAAATTGATGAGGATTATAAAGTTCATAAGGCTACTTATTACCAGGGTTTTTCTTTTGCTTGGGGTCTTTGGTTTCTGGTGGTATATCTATAAGCATGGTGGACAGGAGTTGATCATGATCTGAATTTTAGTGCTTAATTTGACTTAGAATTGTCAGAAGAATTCAAACATTGGAACACTTAAAATAACTTTGATTAGTTCAGTTAATGATGGCAATGTGGTCAAATTAGTTTAAGTAGTAAGTCAGAGAGGCTTATTGTCTGTATCAGCCAGGGTGTGGGAGTCTATCCCTGTTTCAATGCGCTAGACCTCTGGGAGATGGATTGCTGAGGTGGAGCGAAACACCTACAGTACCATCAGCTCCCAGTACTTAGCGCACAACTTCAAGCCATGCTCCTCATATGTTGAGTTGGTGGTGCCCGGGATTGAACCCATGACCTTGCGGTCGAAAGACGAGTGCTCTACCAACTGAGCCGAATTTAGTTTATTGTACTTTAGATATCACTTAGTTTTGCTTTTGCTACAAGGCTCAAACTGATTAATAAACAGATTTATGAAAATGAACATAACAAATGTTATGACTTTCCTCTCAGGCACACATGGGGAGCAGGGTTGCTTGCTTTATCACATATTTTCAGGGTGATAAGGCAGGCCGCAGATATTATTGTCTTTTGGCCAAATCTGTGATTCTCATATTTTGTCAGTCTCGTTATTGCTTGGTGTGGCAATATTTAGGAATGAATGGCTCAATAAAGAAGCAATCAACACTCAGTGTAGTTAGTTATAGTAAACTAGAAGCTTGCGTGCCACAGGCACGCTCACGTCTAACGCCACACGTCCGTGTTGTTTTCCGTGAATATTGTGTGTCCAGGTGAGAGAGAGACACACGCGCACACACACAAAGCGTACATTTTGAACAAAGGCAGACAGCGATGTGTCTTTGGCCGCTGACCGTGTTTTGTCCATGCTGGGCAGGTTGTGTGGTCGCTCTGTAATCGAGCAAGGACAGAGAGAGGTAGCTAAACTACAGGGAGAGCGAGCGTTCCGTGCTCACCGCAGTTCTCAGAAAGCCCTGCTGTGATTGACCAGTAATCGCAGACCCACCAAGCTGGGTTGAAAACGCAGAGGTGAAGTCAGTGACGTATCACAGCCACCAAGCACAGGCATGAACGCCACTTCTACATACAGTCATACACCTGTGTATGACTTGGCTACCTGAACCTGCGCACAAAGTTGTGCGTTCCGTGGGCACAAATTAATTTGCATTGTGGGCGTGGAATTCTCTCAAATGTGGTATTTGTCCTCAGTGAACCTGAAGTGGAGAAATGGGACAACAGGTGTGCTGTACAGGAAGTGAACCCACTTTGGTGGAAGTGGGTTCTCCAAAGAGCACCTGTCTACAGTTCTCTCTACATATAAAGGACCCACGTAGCGCTTCTTCTTTTCTTTTTTTCTGCCACTTTGGTGGAAGTTTTGTCCTACATTTAAAGAATGTGCCTTACATCAAAGATATCTTCCAATCACTTAAGTAACTTCTTATTCATTTCCCATAACAGTTAACCACATGAACCCTAGCGTTCACGTAGGTCAGGAAGCATTTGAGCTTATTTTGGCAAGAGAGATTTGGTGTAGTGGGGAAAAGGACAGACCCTTGTGGGACACCAGTTAACAAAGTATATAGGGTTTAAACGGTTAAATAATTCACATTACCAAAATATTCTTTACTTTCCTATAACAATCAGTCCTCTTCCAATGTGTTACAAGTTGGGCTTTTTCGCTTGTACTGAACGAATTTCTTTACACTACCGTAACAATTCCATGTGAATATGGTCTTATGCATAACTCCAGCCATTGCATTTACCCTCTGCGGTGTAGAAAGTCGTATCAATAGAAGCAAATATGCACTGTAGGAAGTGGACAGCTATAACATGCGGAACAGGAAATATAACACATTTAAGGCACATTACCCAAGAGGAAGGTATTGTCGTCATTCCAAAAACACAACAGTGAGATCTTCAGGTGTTTGGGGTGAATCAGTCGTACAGTAGATTGTGTGGGTTTCAAGTCTGCAGGAAGTGACATAGTCGGACATACACAATGAACTTTGTTTTTCTTTTTCTTTTTTAAACTGCCTTCCAACACCCGATTCTTTTTCAAACCCCTTTTTGAACATGACATGTCACTAAAACTATGTAAGTACAAGCTCTGTATTTATAGTATAGTAGGTCGTTTGCGTCTCTTTTAAACCTTTTTTGAACTTCCAGAGACATACTGTAACTGAGTAATGGGTATGCTTGGCACAAAGTTATGCAGAAGCAGTAGAATAGCTGAAATATGTACAACATAACAAGGCGTAGTTGTATTTATATCATTATGGTCTTGCTGCAAAGAAGAAACCTTGACATACTGATGTGAGCATTGTTTTCATCATGTTCATGTTTGTCATTTTTTAGAGCTTCACTCATTAAAACCAATGAACAATATGAGGTTTATATATATATATATACAGTAGATTGTCACCCAGGCCTTTGCCATCGCTTGTTCCTAAAGAAACAAGAAACAATCACGTTGACTAGAGCGACAGTTTAGTTTGGCTTACACTGATTGGTAAGATATCAATTATGTCTTGGCTTCTGGGTCCTCTTCCTATCACTCCTGCGTCACTCCGAGCCTGAGTCAAACTAATTGGACTCAGACAGAGCTATTATAGGTGTTACTGTACACCTGTTGTTAATCGCACATAGGATAAATCAGTCATCTCCAAAATAATTTCTTTCTTGACTGTATGTGTCTTTTTAGGCTTCTTTGTGGCTACAAGATAATGGAGCACTACATGGAAATAAAGAGATGGTTTGACCCAAAGCCTTGGCTGTTACCTGTCCTGCAATCAAGTCGGTTATGCGTGCATATCAATCTTGGACAAATACAAGCTGTATGCCAAGCACCTAGTGGAATATTGCAACTAAACTACATATATTATTATATTTTATAATCATGTCC
Organism: Electrona antarctica; assembly: GCF_951216825.1. NCBI lineage: Eukaryota > Metazoa > Chordata > Actinopteri > Myctophiformes > Myctophidae > Electrona > Electrona antarctica. The sequence continues at coordinate 12,370,448 of NC_136791.1, forward strand.
CCTTTAGTTGTTGGAGTGTTTGTTTGTAGCAGTGCATTTGCACATACGTGGCATTTGTCCTCTGCATTTACCCATCCTAACTAAACTATTAGGAGTAGCAGTGGATGATCAGAGAAACTTTGACACATATAGACTGAGCTAAGTGTGGGGGGGGGGGGGGGGGGGGGAACCAGTGAACTTCCCATTCCTAGACGACTTCTCTGCCCAGACAGCTACTGCCGCCCTATACAGTCTATTGTAGATACTGTGTATCTATAAAATCCTATTTTAATATTTCACAAAAATGTGTTTTTCTCTGCTTTCTGGTCCCAGACAGCGGTTTTGGTGAAAACAGAGACTCTCTTCTTTCTTTTGAGATATTTGGTGTCTGCCACTGATTGTTGCATAGTGTTTTTCTCAAACTAGGGACGCCAGGAGGATGAAAGTGGTTAGAAATAGGGACACAGGCTACATCATTTCAGACACCCGATCAAAGAAGTCAAATAATGACATGACAGATACAGTATTGGCCAAACCGATATAGTGGGGTTGCTCTACATATTTGTCTCCACCAGGCCGAAGGCATGGGGAGAGAGTATGTTTTGCACTCCGTGTGTGTGTGTGTGTGTGTCCGTCCTTCCTTCCTTCCGTCCGTCCGTTACCAGCTAATCTCCGTCACCGTTGGCCCGATCCATGCCAAACTTTGCACACACACTCCATGGATGCCAACGATGAACCTCTGCCCCAAATATTCCTCAACAGCCTGTTATAGCGCCACCATGAGGCCGATTTAGGCAAAACACATTTCTGTAGATTACTCGTACACATTTTATCCATACATCACACAATTCGGTATACACTATCTCCATAGTCATGTGATCAACACGGATCTGCATCATTTCCCATCTTCTAACCTGATTGGCTAAGATTGGCTTCCAAAGCTCACATGATTGGTCCGTTACGAACAATATGCCACAAATCACAAACAGTGTGCAATTTCCGTGAAATTATACACGCAGATTTGCACTAGGCCGAGGACAACATAGTTTTTATCCAATTTAGCCTCACGGTGGCGCTATAACAGGGCAATTCCCGTTTTACCTATAACTGCATCGATCTGTATACAACTTATGTATGCGCACTCCCTAGAGGCCATGTAAAAACATTTTCCCTGCATCCCTCCACATCTGCCGGTTATAGCGCCACCATGAGGCCGATTTCTGCAAAATGTTAGTCGCACAGATTTCATCCAAATCTCACGCAAATCGGTACACATGATCTCTGTAGTCATGTGATCAAGACGAGTCCGAGATTTCTCAGATTCTACACTGATTGGCTAAGATTGCCTTCCAAAGTTTTCAGGAGTGGCCCGTTTTGTACAAAATGCTGCACATGTCCTGCTCATCCAGAATTCTATCCTCAGAGATGCTATGAGTGATCTGGCTCTGCATTTCCTCAACAAAATGAACAAACAAACAAAAAAACATGTTTCTATTACTCCTAAACATTTTGCCAAACATCACACACACACTCATATCCTCCTGGTGGAGACCTGTGCCCAGAAGGGTTTGTATCTAAATCACATGGGAATGACTGTGTTGATTCTCACTGTTCTCAGATCAGCCGTCTCCAGCAGCACCTGTCTGCCGGGGAGCACCAACAGGACTTGCTACAAGGCCAGCCGGTCATGTTTGTGTCGGCACACGCCCAGCCCCCAGCGGACAGTCTGGTGGAGCTCATTGAGCTGTGCGGGGGCACAGTCAGCAAAATCATCCGAAAAGCTGGTATCTGCATTGGGGGGTTTGACAGGAAGAGACCGGAAGGTTGCAGGATCCTCTCTGAGCAGTGGCTACTCGGTAAGATGTTTATTTAACCACTTAAAAGACCTATATACTTCCTCGTAGATGAATTGCGAAAATAGCCGTTCTATGAGTTCACACTATGTTTTGAGCTTGTAAATATTAAGTATTATTTTCTCTTCTTTTTTTTCATAATGACATGCCCAAAATAAGGACACCAACGTTAAAGTGGTTAATCATATCTCCCTCCATGTTGTTTTTGACATTTAAATATTGTAGAAAATTCCTTTATTGGACAGCTGATCAATTAATTTTACATTACGTGACATTCTTTTCTGTTTCTCTTTTATTCAGATTCTATCACCCATCTCAAGCTACTCCCGTATGATGACTACGAATTGGAGAGAAGATCCCCATAAAATGTGACTTTGAACTGTGAAGATGCACTTTTACAATGGCTAATGCCTGGTTAATCTCCTCTGAAGTATTACATACTGTACATATTTTCATGCAGATCTTTTTTCTCACATTTTCGTATTCAGTAAGATATGCCCGATGTCATGGGAAATGTTATGTGACTGTGTCCATTCTATCCAGCTGGAAACTTGATGCTGCCAGCCTGTGTTTTGTTTATTGCCAGCCATCACTGGCTTTGACCTTGTTTCTGTTAGTTTAGAGTAAAATTACTTTCGGTATTTGGTCTTATTGAAATTTTAATTTCAAGTGATTTGGGGTAATTGTCCTCATTTTAACTACCATTACATTAGTACAAAGGGTGTATATTGTGTTTGCTGTTAGAGACTTAAAAGGAAGGGTCTGTCTTGCAGGCGACCCTGTTTTCCGCACCACGAAGGGAGGGACTTTCCCACGAAAGGAGCGGCTCTAAGGAGTGCTGCGGCTTGTGATTGGGTGATTGAGTGTTCCGCTGTGTTCATTGTAGTGGGGACAAGGATTTACTATTCTGTGCCTATCAGGTCGCAACGCGAACAGGGCTGAGTCGGCTCAAGCGAACTTTGCGTCACTCGTGGCTCAAGTTTGCTTGAGACGGCGCCCCTCCGTCTCAGTCTACAAATATAGGCCCTCCCTTCACCGAAAAGTCCCTCCCTCTGTGGGGCGCAAAACTGTGTCGCCATAACAAGAAGTCCGCCATGAGAACTTTTAATTGTGCATTGACTGACAATCATAGGATTATGTTGTTGATTGCTTTGGAACATGTTTTTTTGTGTGTTTTCTTTGTTATGCATTAGGGCTGGGCAATATATGGATATATCAATATGACATGAGACTAGGGGCCCTATTTTCGCCATGATGTACCCCTTATCCCTAAACTTATTTTTTTTACTATTCTGAAAACATTTTAAAATTGTTCAACTAGCCGATCTACATCAACACGTGAGCTTGAAATTGGCTATTTGAACTATTCAAAAATGTTTTTCAAAATAGTAAAAAAGGAAAAGAAGTTTAGGGATAAGTGGTATAGCACTGGCGAAATTAGGGCCCTAGATATCATCTGGATTTTTTTATGTCACCATTAGTGTCTTTTATGGTTTTAATCACTTGTGCCTTAAAGCTCATAGCCTGTCGTTGAGCTTGTAGAGATATTCTCAAATAACCGTATCTGGGTCTTTGATAAAAACATATTGTGATATTTTGATACTGCCCAGCCCAAAGATACATATGATTCAATTCCATTTTTGTATACACCTTTTATATACCTAACCAAACTCAACTTTATCTTACTATTGTAAATGTTAGTTTTTTTTATTGAGGCGATTCATATTTGTTGAGTTAGAATATACAAATTTGAACTGAGTGGTGCTGTACTGTGTGTGTCCTTCCCCACCCGTCCTTCCTGTTCCGACATTCCATATGTTGATATGACCTCATCAAACCCTGTACACTCAAGACACGCTCCATCCAGTACAGAATTAATTCCATATGTTGATCTGACCCCCCATGCCAAAGCGCCAGCGCTCCCCCAGCAGTCTGCCATCACCCATGCGGCGAGGTCGCTACTTGCCCTCAGAGCGTCTTACTGGTAACTTTGTTGTTTGTATTGTAGTGTATTTTATTGTATGTCATGACTGTTTAATAAAAAATATATAGTGTAGCGCTAGTGTAGCCCTGCAAAAGACCCGGCCGTAACTTGCTGCTCCAAGTGAGCGGCTTGTTGCTTGCCTGGTCTACTGAGTTGGAGATCGGGGTTCGACTCCAGCTCAGGGTGCTAAACGTTACAAATTACAATATATAATAGTGGCTGGAACAACGTTGTCTCCTTGCATCAGCGGTTGCCTGGCAACCAATAGGCCAATGACAGGCCGACCGTCCCTCCGGGCTATGGTCTCTTTACAAAGTTACCACTTCGTTAGACCAATCGGCTTCGACGACGTTACTAAAGCCTCAACGTAACCTCGCGTCACCAGACTGTCAACGAAACGTGGTGGAGAGGTGAGGAGGCGTGTGTCACGTGTGTACAGTATGCTATGCAAGTGTGCGTGCGTGTATACTGTCTGTATTTGTGCGTGACATTTGCAGCAACTAGCTAGCTTACCCAGCTCAACAAGAACATTTGCAGAATGATATATTATTCTGCCAAATAGCGGCTTAAGAGTTGTTAACGGTCCATGCTGGCGGTTTAAGCTAGTGAAGATCTAAAACGGGGGGGGAAAGCCGTCACTTTTAAACGTAACGAAAGCTATGAAACCGGTAGTTTGTGGACCGTTAGCTGCCGTTAGCTAACACTCAAAAGAGTGTTATAGTTGGTCAAATCAAATGGAACAAGTAGAAGCAGCACAGCAGTAACTATCCACAGCCAAGGTTGGTGTGTGTGTGTTCTTGTTGAACATGTTGTGAATGTCTTGGCTAAATGTTTGCCGGCGGTGAGACGAGGGTGCATGATGTGTTTTGTTGTACATTGCCGCATGGTGGGACGTTAAAGCCAGCCGCACAGGGTTTGACATTAGCATTAGCTCGCTAGCTCTGTTCTGTTCCCCCTTTGCTCTAGTTTTAGTTCTCCAGTCAGTGTGTCCCACCACAGCCAGCACCAGGCTGACTTACACAGACAGGGGGGTTGTGTGTTGAACCCGTGTCCAGGCGTGTTGGAGCAAGTCGAGACACACTTCCATTTCTTCCTCGTTTTGTTTTGTTTATTAGTTTAGAGTTGAGCAAGGGAGAACCAAAAGATGCTGCTTTCTCTGGTTGTGCACACATACTCGTTGCGTTACTGGTTCCCTGCTACGGTCATGCTGGGGACAGCACCAGCTTACCTGCTGTCATGGGCTGTCTGGAAGCTGCTGTCAAAGCTCCTGCCTGTCAGGATGTATCACAAGGTGGACGACCGGCTCTACTGTATCTACCAGAGCATGGTCCTGTTCTTCTTTGAAAACTACACAGGGGTGGAGGTAGGTAATAAACCCCATACATTACTGTAGCTCTGGTCCATACTATCCTTAAGGACTTCTTAAGGCTTAATACTTGTTCCAGGAGCTAGCATTACTGTATGCATTACTGTAGGTTTTGTATGGCAAACACGCTGTCCCTGGTATGCTGGATGGGGATTAAACATAATGTGCTTAAAACCACACAGGAAGCCGTTTGAAATGAATAACAAGTTCACTGCAAACTGCTAAAAACAGATCGATGTGACACGTGCTTCCTGTCACTGTGCTGGTGTGGAATTTACTCCTAAAAGAAATAAATACTAAAGACCTTTCTAACAAGCTATGGTATGCAACTAGCCAGTTGCAACTAGCCAGTTGCATACCATAGATGTCTGCATTCTTATGCCACGCCTATACAGCAGGTGTACTAGGGTGTGCATATACAGTGTGACAGTGTTTACACACATACACACACACACTGTTTATATGCAAGCACTAGAAAATAGATCCCTGTATTGCACATGGTGAATTGTAATATAAAACGCCTTATTTGGGTAAAGTGTTTTTTCATCACAACTAGGCCAAATCGATAGCTTAGATGGGAGTCATCACGTTTTCCTGCAAAGGTGCGAGCTGAGCAGATTCTTCTATTTGTAAGCATAGGCAGAATCTATCTTGAGTGGCGCACTGGGACACAAACCTTAAAGTTGTTTGTGTTCTTAAAAGCCTTTCATGTTTGTTTATAATAATGTGTTAACTCTTTTTAAATTACCGGTATTGCTGTCTGTCAATATGAATAATGAACTTAGTGTAGGGTTATTTTAACCTGCTGTTATTCACCTCTCCCCAGATTGTTATATATGGAGATATACCAAAGAACAAAGAGAATGTTGTCTACCTATCAAATCATCAGTGTACAGGTAAGACTCTCAGAGGTTGTGTTTTAAAGGAAGTAAAGTCTGGGTTGACCGAATTAAAAAACTTGTTTGAATCATTGGCCTTCTCTTCCAGCGGACTGGATCATTGCTGACATGTTGGCCATTAGACAGGAGGCCCTTGGTCATGTGAGATACGTTCTTAAAGATGGACTCAAGTGGTTACCATTGTATGGATTTTATTTCTCTCAGGTACTATATATGTTTATAATTGTAGCTATGATTTCACTGAGTTTCATTTGCTACTGGTGAATCTGTACATAATATCCAGTATTCATTCTCCTATACACTATTGATAATCTGTATTATCTCATCTTACCGTTGCACAAAACAACTTGTCATTTCTGTCCACCAGCATGGAGGTGTTTATGTCAAACGAAGTGCAAGGTTTGATGTGACGGCCATGAAAAAGAAGCTGCTCAGTCAAACTGAAGCGGGAACACCAGTAAGTAATGTTAGGCTTTTGAACCAAAACTTCGAACGACCATTACAATGTGAAGGTCACCTAAAAACCTTATTTTCTTTTCACTTAAAAACTAAAACCTTCACCACATAGGAACAAAGAGTTCAGTTAAACCAAACCTTTCACCACATACTGTACAGTACAATCATGGAGATCCATTGTAAACGAAACAGTTCACCAACTACAGTACGAATATGGAGATCTATTGTAAACCAGGTAGACCAGACCTTTTAATTACATAATTGGAACATGGAGAGCTCACATAGTGAACTAGAAAAAGTGCCCCTCGGGGCACAGGTCTCCACCAGGGAAGGTCAGGTTGTGGCCTCCTGGTGGCGCTATAATAGGCCAATGTGAAAAGGGTGCTATTTCTTCTTACGCCTTGGATGATTTGAGGCATTGTTCCAAAAATGTGTTTCGCAAAGATCCACCTGTTGGTGGCGCTATAACAGGCCAATGTGAAAAGGGTGCGATATATTCCTCAGCCTAGTAGGAAAGTCTGTGAAAGAAGACGCTGCGTTCATGATTTGAGGCTTTTTGTTCAAAACGGGCAAATCCTGCAAACTGAAAGCCAATGTTAGCCAATTAGGATGGAATATGAAATCTCGGACAGATCCGTCTTGAACACATGACTATAGAGATAGATTTGTGGGATTTTTGGACAGAATCTGGAGGAGTAATATAAAAAAAAATGTTTTTCAAAAGTCTGCCTCCTGGTCGCGCTATAACAGGCTGTTCTGGAAAATTTGGGGCAGAGGTTGGCATCCAGGGAATGTGTGCAAAATTTGGCAGTGCCGACGATTCGCTGTACACAGACGGACACACTCACACACGGACGGAGTGCAAAACATACTCTCTCCCCATGCCTTCGGCCTGGTGGAGACAAAAAGCTGTGGCTATACTGTATTTTGTAAATATATTATAATTGGAACAAAATGTAATCACCACCTGTCCCTTTGAGACAGATGCAAAACTACAAAGAGCACTGACAAAAGGAAATAAAGCTTTGTTACTATTGGTTAGAAACCTAAATTGGATATTTAGTTATGATTCATGTTTCTTCACTACATTCAAAGTTTAAGTTTGAATGCCTTTTGGAAACCGTAATTTAATTGACCATGCACTTATTTCTCCAGATGTATCTTGTCATCTTCCCAGAAGGAACCCGGTATAACCCAGAACTCAAGAATGTGATCACTGACAGTCAGGCTTTTGCTGTGAAGGAAGGTAGTATCAATATTATAGTAACCACTAAAAACTTGTTGTTTTCTTGTTTCTGAATTTATAGTACGACTGTTGCTGTACAATTATGAGTGTCAGTGCCTGCATTACATGGCTTTCTCCACCATCGGTGTGTGAATGAGATGCACATTATAAAGCATTTTGGAGAAAGGCACTGCTGCACATACACACAAAACTGTATACACCCCTTCTATTCTGATTGAGTACAAAAATAATAGTTGCGACAGGAATTCTTTTGTCAGAATAGGATTAAGAATTAAGTTATTCACATGGTTACATAATACCCTATTCCCACACCCTGCGTATGCCATGAGAGAAAAATGTCCTTGTCGACAAAACCCTTCATTTGTAACTTAAGTCATGGAAATTAAAACAATCATGAACACCAATCAACACTCCTCTTCACTATTGATTAATTATGTGATACAGACAGAAACTCTTTGCCTCTGTTTTGGACAGAAACTTTTATATTGGGGCCCCAGGGTGTTAGTAGCTCAAGAAGTAGAGTGGCCTTCTTGTAACCGGAAAGTTCCTGGTTCGATCACTGGCTCCTCCTTGTTTCACATCGAAGTGTCCTTGAGCAATAATTACAAGCAAATTTAAACATTGTAAAATATTTATAGTTATGGTTAATCAGCCACTTTCAGGTCCATCTGGAGTTATGTCATAACTCCAGGTGGAGTTGTGTTTTACATAAGTTCAGTACACTTTTTAGCATACACAGGCTAGCTTGAGTTCATAAACACTCATTTGTATTGACTGGCCTATGCGTTTAAAGTCACTGAATTGTATGCCTCAATTTGTAGCCTCAATTGAGGAGAGAAACCCGATGCGCGAATGCTATACTTGTGCCAGTCCAGGTGCTGTCCATGTTGGGGGTTTTAGCCACTGGTTTTAGCCCAGATTTGGGGAATTCACTTCTGATCCGATGACTTCCCACTAGGCGCTTGGGTCTTTTGAGATACTGACAACCAATATAAAGTCAATCTGTTGGATGGTTCTCGTCATGAAGGAGAAAGACAAGACACACAGAGATTCTGTGCATTTATAGAGCGATGGTTTTGCTTCTACTCAATAATGGAACAGAAAAACAACCATTTGGCTGTCCTGAAGGTGACCCAATTACTGCACATGGGCCAATGGGATTTTGGATAGAATTAAGCTGTAGGATTTTACTTGCTGACAAATGGTGACATTAAATTCCATAAGCATTTAAGGAATTTAACTGTGTATAATCATCATGCATTGTGGAATCGGTTTGTCTGATCATCACAGCTGCTGTGTCTACAGTATATAAGAACATGTCTGAAGGTGGTGAATTTTTTTCTTCCCTAGGACTGGCTGTTTTGAACCACACTTTAACACCCCGAATGAGAGCCTGTCACGTCGCCATAGAGGCCATGAAAGACCACTTGGATGCTGTGTATGATGTCACGGTTGTATATGAGGGAACACAGACTGCCACTGGTCAAAGACGACCTGCTCCATCGATGCCAGGTGAGCAGGGCTTAAAGAAGGCGTTCTCCATCTAACAGACTCATATTTACTTTACTTAATAGTAGCTTCCCCCGTCGCTAGGCAATGCTCGCTTCCGCTGTGGTCCATCAATGAAATGTTTTCCCACCATCCACTTCCATTGTAAGTGTGATCTTTAGCTCTGTTTTTCTCTGAATTGAGGTGATTGAACAGAATGTCGATGTTCTAGCTCAATACAAAATCTGTACTACCTCGCGGTTAATATATTAGCGCTTCCGATGAAAGCGAAAGTGTCCATCGGTTGATCCGTAATGGCCGATAACTACTTCGGTTCACCGGGGTGAATTTCGGGTGTTCAAAATAAAACGTCCGGCTAAAATCTCTGGCAGGGGAGGGGTAGAGCTGGTGTCAATGGTGAACACCCTCAGCCAATAACGTCTAGTCTTTCTATCAGTCTTGACCATTCGTTATCAGTTGTGCAACAGCATGTATTTTATTCCTAAGTAAACACATCGCACAGATTACCTATTAACTGAAAATGGGAGGGGTTGAACTTCTTGTAAATTTAGTTTGTTGTGGAATTTTGGTTTTTCTTGGTTCCCAGCCCCAGTTTGTAAAGAAATGGTGTTGTGAAAAAAACATCCTGTTGACTCAGGAATAATCATACGTAGATATCATGTGTCTCTAATAAACAGAAGAGGAAGACTACAAAAATGCATGTTTCTCATCACGCACTTCCCAGCCACATGTTTTGAAGGTGACTGTAAAGGAAGTGTATGGTTGAAAGATTGAGCTTCAGTATGGAATGTTTTCCAAACCTTGAGCTTTTACCAGTAATATATTATCTTTGAAAATGTTCTCAATCTATCTTTTTTTATATATACTTAAGATCGAATACTCTAATTTAGAAATAATAGTGAAATATTATTAATGTGTTAACATGACATCACAGTTACAGGGACATCCTTGCAAACATACCATGTTTCACGTTGACGCTTCACATCATGTTAATTCAAGGTCGGATGCATCGCTTGGATGCTCCAATAGGACCAACAAGCTGCTTTCTCACACATCTTTGGTTTCTCATGAACTATAGGGGTTTGTCTTTTAATGCCATGGGAGCATTGAGTATCACGTGATGTGTAAATATATTTTATTCTGTACATCTTAACCTCATGTTGATTTAATTGCTCATTCTACGATGCCTTTGCTGAAAGGCCTTTCCTGTTTTTGTTTAGGCTTTCATTCATGTTTTCTGTTGGACAGAATTCCTGTGTAAAGAATGCCCCAGAGTCCACATACACTTTGAACGTGTGGATATGAAGGAAATTCCTCAGGAGCCTCTGTTTTTCCGCAGGTGGTTGCACGAGAGATTTGAGATTAAAGACCGGTGAGTTTAAGCACCACATGAACAGCCAAATTAAATTGATGTATGAATATGGGATGGATGCCAGTAAATATCAGACACAAAGGTGAGATGTTGAGTTAGTTTGGTTAGTCTGTCCGATGACAGACTAACCAAAAATACTTTTTAACTGGGACATTTCTAATTGTTACCCCTGGGCCAATGAATGAATAATTCATAATTTATTTAATTAAATAGATTATGCTGTAATATTCATGAAATACAGAACTATATGTTCCTTGGGTATAAGGAGAGATGGGCTGTTGATTTATGGTACAAACCAAAACTAAGAACATATCGTCTTATTAAAAATAATTATGGCCCTGAACCTTATGTTACACAAAATGTATCCAAAAGTCGAAGATCTTTTTGTGCACAGCTGCATTCTGGGACCTTACCATTAGCTTACCATTGGTACTCCTGAGGAGGACAATGTGATTTGGAAGAAATTAAATTAAATTATTTTTTTGTTTTATTGCCCATTATATGATGAATAATATTGAGACACTTATTATTTTGTAAAATGACAACTATTTGTGTTAACTTTTTCTGGTTAGATGATTATGAAAAACTTTTGTTTTAGGAAAGGTATTTTTGTTTCAGCAGATTTCTTATGTAAAGCGTGGGGAAAAAGGCAGAATGTTTTGTTTGTGTAAAAGGGAGTTAAAAAAAACTGTTTTTATTGTACACTTATGCAATATTGAAGCAATTAGTTGTATGGTGTGTCCTATAAGTCCATGTGGGCTGGGCACCTCTGGTGCATGACTCATAAATAAAGAATCTATCTATGAACATGCAAGCCTAAAAACATACAATGATTGTTTTAGTTGTGTTTTCTGTTCATTTAAATGAAAAACAACAAAACTAAATTAAACATATGACAGACATGATCATATCACCATGGATTTTTCATGTGCAGCATGTAGTGAATTGCTAAGCCAGTCACTTTACAATTGAACAATGACTTTGTTAGCTTAGACGCAATTTTATTATGATGAATACAATTTACAGCAAGACATAACGTTTCTAATTGACTTAATCCCATATTATAGAAGTTGGTTTAGTAACTACCATTATACTGTACCTAATTAGCTGAACCTCAGGGTTCAATCTCTTGTGTGCTCATTACTGATCATTTTAAATCAACTGATATATTCATCTGTCTTTTCAAAGGCTGCTAACCACTTTCTATGAATCTGAAGATCCAGAGAAAAAATGCAAGTTTCCTGGCAAAGCCCACATTTCTCCACTAAGCCTCACAAAGACCATACCATCAGTGATGATCTTGGGAGGATTGACACTGCCGTTACTGTTTACTGAGTCAGGCAGGAAACTCTATTTCAGGACCTGGCTCTACGGAACAGTCCTGGGATGGCTTTGGGTGCATGTTAGTCCATGAGGAACAAGATGAAGAATGCCATTATATGGTGCACAGAAGGTATGGAAACATCATGCCATTTTCCTAGACTACAACAAGAGCGATATTGAAGCAAAGCCATGTTTGTAAAGACTTGGAGATTATCCCATACTTCTGCCTCACCATCTACCTTCAACTGTAACCTGAATGAAGAAAGAGAGATGCTTAGCTGCTTGTGCTACTTATTCACTTGCATTCTCTGGATTTGCTGCCTGATATGGTGAAAAAATGTCAACAGATTTGTTGAGATGCATTACTTTTCTTGAATATTCCCCTAGAACCTCAACATTAAAGTAAAAAATAGACACAAACCTCCCTTTGGATATTAATCCCATTTCATTGCCAAGATTTAGCCAAATCTGTATTCTTGCATGCCCAGAGACCCAATCAACCTCATCAATCCACGGTCAGGCATAAGACTTAATGTCTATGAGTAGACATGCTCAAATTGACCAACATCCATGTCATTGACAAAGTTTTGATGTCTCACTAATCATAACAATACCTCAGATTTATATAGCGCTTTTCTAAGTACTCGTTGCTTTACATGGGGGGGAAAAAAAATTAGGTAAAATAATCAAATAATTTGCTAAAAGTAAAAACAACGTCCGTTGGGGAAGAGGTGGGTTTAGGGGCAATTTGACGGATGGGAGGTTTAGGGAGTGTGTTCCACAAGAAGGGGACAGAAACTGAAGGTGCCCTATCACCCCAAGTTCAGAGCTTGGTCTTCACCAAACCCGAGAGATGGGGAGGGGACATTCTCAGGGCATATGATGGTGGACCGTGGAGGAGATCTGAGAAGTAGGGTTGTTGGGGGGCCTTGTAGGTGGTGAGGACTATTCTGAAATCAATTATTTGTTTGACCAGGAGCCAGTAAAGGTCTTGGAGAATCACTATCATCTGCTTTTTCACTGTTGCCATGTCCCATGTCAGGATGATTATGCACTTTGTTTGAAGTTGTGTTTTACATAAATACAGTACACTTTTTAGCATACACAGGCTAGCTTGAGTTCATAAACACTCATTTGTATTGACTGGCCTAAGCATTTAAAGTGATGTCACACAGTCAGGTTCACTCTGAAAATGTACTGTAGTCCTAGAAATGACACTTCTAACATGCAAGCGAGATCTTTTGCTAGAGTCAAATGTCTGATTGCAGCTACATATATCTAGGCCAGTTAATATTGATTATTTGTGTGCTCGATGTGAACTGTATATTTCACAATCGAATGTTCTGCCATGGTGACATATTTTATTAAGTGCAAATTGTTAAAATCTTGCCAAGACCTTGTTTAATTTCAAAGGCATTGTTGACATAAGTTGAGCAATACATTTATAATATATGTATTTTTGCATCACCAATTTGTATTCAAATTATATTTTCGCCTCAATTCTTCTACATATTATACATTTCATTCTAAAAAGCTTTTCAAAGCATTGCCAGTACAAGATCTTTTGTATGGCTATGCTACTTTATAAGTTCTGTTACAAAAAAAACTCAAAAGTATCTACTGAGCAATATGTTGCTGATGCCATTTTGAGAGTATGCTGCATTAATTTTTTTTGCCAATGAAGCCATCTGTATTATATGCATAACTGTATTGTAAAATGCAATTGTATGTCCAATGTCCATTCAGATTTACTATGATAAAAAAAACTTTACTTTTTTTCACTCGTCACTTTACATATATTGGCATTCTAATCCTGTGGTATTTGTTTGATTTATCTAATGGGTCATTCATTTTACATGTTATAAGAGTACCTCACTTGAATAATCCTTCCTTGAAATGACCCTTCTCAGCCATTTTCTATCCATTTTTATTCTCAAGTTTAGATTGTAATTCATCAGGAAATTCAATGTAGACACCAATGCCAATAATTGTTCCCAGAAATGTGTGCCTTCTATTTGAATGAGTTGGTCCCGACCCATACCATAGATTGGTCCTGATATATTATAACTATGGTTGGTCCTCGAGACTCATCCAGAGGTCCATGAGTCCCGTCATCTTAGGATAGCACCCTCTGCTGGATAGCACTGGAACTGCTGCTCAAAATGTAGCATATTGGTCAAGTTGTCTACAATTCATAGAATCAAATGCATTGATTTACACTTTTTGAAGAAAAATGGCGATGTATGTACATTTTGAATGAGGATGCCAGAGTGAAATAAAGTATGTGGGGAGAATCTATGGTTCTATCATTCATTTTCTAAACGGTAATCAACTTTTTTGATTTTCCCCCTCGGGAGAGTTCTTAATGCGCTGTATCTCTGGCTAGTCAACTGCATGGAAACACGTTTTGAACATTAAACTTAAAATTGTGTTTTACTTAACGTTTTAATAACATGTTTATATGTACATTGTACCATGGGTACTGAGGGAGTTCCAGGGGGTACCTAGCTCAATTAGAGATAGTTAGGAACCAAATGGACCCGTTACACTCTCAGAGTTAAATTAACAGTGGATTTACAATATAAATTGGGGTACCAGAGATAGAAATGCCATTAAATCGGGGGTCCGTAGCGTAATGCGTGTGGAACTGGGGGTCCATGAAATTAATGTTTCGGAATCACTGCTAGAGCCGTAAAAATCCTCCCTTATCGGGGTCACTGGCATATGTTTTCAAATGGGGGGGTCCATGGCCTAATAAATGTTGATTTAGGGGTCCTTGACACGAAAAAGTCTGGGAACCACTGCATTGTACAATATAGTTTACAGTATTACTGAAACCTGTTCAATACATTTGTCATGGAAAATAAGCAGGGTAGTTTAATGTTTTCGTCTTCCCCAGTTATGATTATGAATATGATTATGTATCTTTCTTTTACTCTGGATTGACTGAAGGTGGTGGTGCATGCGCAGTGCACTAGTATATCCCATTGCCCGTAGGAACCGTTTAAAGTTTATTTTTTTATTTCAAAACAAAATCTGCACTGTACTCCACAGCTCCAACGTTCGCTTTAGCTTTATCAAATATATATGATTTTATTTTACAAACTCCAGTTACCCTTCTTAGATCAATACGCGTCCCTCCAGGCGATGGGTTTTTCTAGACACTTGCGCACTAGGCTGCTGTGTTTTAGGAGGAAGTCAAAGAGATTCTTGGTCTAGCACAGCAGATCAGACACGTCGTGTTTGTACGTAAACTAGAGTTTAAGGTATGTCCTATTGTCCTCAACTCCTTATACATACGAAAATAGGCTACAATTAGTGAATTGTATTTATGGATATGTGTTGCAGTGTCGCAGTGCCATTAGCCTATATCATCTATATATTTTTTTTATTTGTATTAGGTTCATTTATATATTTGTATTGCAAAAAAGGATGAGTTATTACGATGTAACAATTAACCATTGATCCAAATAGCCTACTTCCAAACATGTTGAAAACCATAATCAATCACGAATTTGGAAATAATTAGATGTCTAGTATTGTAGATAGCCTATAGTTTGTGTTTCAGACATGTTTGGCTAATCATATTTAGCATATAGGCTATAGGTCATCTACAGAATAGCATGGTTTGTAAAACGTTGTCACAGTTGTTTCAATGTATAAGCTAAAATTGTACATTCTTTCGTTTTTAGAATTAAGAGATGTGGTTACTGGTCATGCAATACAGAACACTTTAATAACAATTACTGTTAAATCATGAATGAAAACACCTGCTGGTCAACTTCACTCTTATTCTACAGCTCAGCGATGGCAATTGACTGGCTTGGATTCAGCTATGCCATAGCACTAGGACTGGGAGGATATGTGGGATACAAGACAAAAGGTTGAAACTAAGTTAACACATTTGGACAGTGCTCAACTGTGGACTCCATGCTGCATAAATAACCACATAAAATGAAGTTGTCATTAATATGTAATATCTCTTTTTGGATTTCATTTTTAGGTAGTGTGATGTCATTGATAGCTGGCTTATTTTTTGGTGTTGTATCTGCATATGGCGCCTACAACATCTCTAATGACCCACATGACATCAAGGTCTCTCTATGTGAGTATAGTATAACTGTATAGTAGGCTATAACTGTCTGAGCCCACTTTAATATCATGACTTTTTAATATGTGGAATGCCAATAATTGTATTCATGTAAACAGTACCATCACTATGAGGAATACTTCTTCCTTCTTTCAGTTGCCTCAGGAATACTCACAGTTGTGATGGGAATGAGATTCAAGAAATCAGGAAAATTAATGCCTGCTGGCATTATGGCAGGACTAAGGTCAGTAATGTAAAAGGTCTGACAAACATTGATTGATTAAATTAATCATTTATGTGTCATACAATTATATTGTATTGTTTGATATTTACAGTTCTGATCATTGTATAACTGTCTTTCTTACAGTTTGCTGATGGTTTTACGACTGCTTCTCTTGCTTATAGCCTGAAGGAAAAAAACATATTGACCAAAAAATGGGGCTATGCCACTACAAAGGATACCAACAACCACATAACAGAGGCATTCCAGTGTAAATTTGATGCGTTGTAAGCTTGCAGATCTGCTACTTTTTGTATTTCTGAAAGGTTTTTAAGAACGTAAGCCAAAATGGGGACACCAGGTTGAAAGTGGTTAAATGTTCTGCAAGTGCACGCTGTTGCTTTTGTGCAGTACTAGCTTTTTAAATCTAACTAAATTGTTTACATTTTGACAGATGTGACACATTTTGACACGATTCGTTACCTTAAATAATGTTTACCATATGTTGTATTACTACAGAAGTACAGGATGCACTGAATTAGATGCATAAGTAAGTGTGTATGGTGTATAGGACATGATGTTTGTCTTGACCATACTGCAATATGCAGTAGGAGCTATGACTATTGGAATATAGGCCATTAAACTACTGCTGAAATACCATTAAAAAGATGTATTCAAATATTACACGATCATCCATGCACTAACATTTCAAAATGAAAGAAGAATAAAGTTGAGATGCTTAAAACTTTAATGCCATTGTAAAAAGCCATTGTGTGCAAATGTGACTAAACTCATGTGATTCGTAATACATTGTACATGTTTGTTGTCTTTGGGGTACACACATCTAAACTGCTCTTTATCTTGAAAGGAGTGTGCAGATATAAAACATTATGGAATACAGAGGAAATAGAATAATAATTGGTCCATATGTCCTACACATTATAATTGCATAATGTATAGATGCAAGGCACAGCATAAGAAATGGAATTATTTAGAAGCATATAGCTGATTCTCATCAGTTAGCGAGAGAGTAATTTGACATCGAACACTGCCAAAACAGTCTTTACATAATCTTCATCTGGTTGAGGCTTCCTCTTGCTGCCTGGCTGCAGGAATCGAGTGATGGCTGGTTTAAAGGTAATATTCTTACCCTGGAAAGACTGCAAGGAAATTCATCAAAGCTTAATGGACAGAACAGTTCATTTACACTGGTAGTTATCTTTATAAACAGGACATTCTCACGTTCTCAGACTGTTGTATACAAAGAAGTGCATTGTGTACAAATTAAAGAAAGAAGCTAGGTATCATATATGTAGTGATGTTGATGTCATTGCTACCAATACCAATTCCTAAACTAGATGTAGGCCTTTGCTTTTTAATCTTATGTGATCTTTTCATTGCAGTAAGGTGTAAGGAAATAGACAGCACACAATGAATGCCCTTTTCAGTTTTTCTATTTAAGACATAATATGTCTTCCTCAGCGTTGTGACAAGATAACGGGAAGTGAGGTATAAATTAAATATTGTATGATGCAGTCGAGTCCAAATGAATACAGGTGCCAACTGTCATCACCTTAACAAAGGTTGACAATGAAGACTCAATATTGTTCATAGGGTACCAGGAAAGGGCAAATGCTGTGACATACCAATGCAATTATAGACAAAACTTATAAGATCACACAGAGCCAACTCTATATACATACATAAATTCAGCAAAAGTTTAGCCTACCTTGACATTGGGGAACTGAGAGAGAATTCCAGTAAACTTCTCCTCCAGCATCAGAGTGCATTCAAGCAGCTCTACATCTGCACAGCTTAATTGTCCTCCCACCAGGTGCATGGCGCCAGTAAGTGCCTTTAAGAAGTGTGATACAGAATCTTTCGTAGTTAATAGAACTTCATAATTCCAGGGACAGCTCCAACGCAAACCTTAGTCTCCCATTGGACAAAATAATAATAAAATGAACAACAATACAAAATAAAGTTTGATTGTATTTTCATTCAAAAATAGCATCATGCACACTGTCTTCACTTATTATATAGCAGTATATTAGTTTCGGTCTCATGACCTTCATCAGGTATCTGGTTACAAAAGCAACAGGTAATGGTAGACGCGAGGACCTCTCTGCTAATAAGTGAAGACAGTGTGCGGGACCTCCTTTTTCTTCACACTGGTTGCCTGCTCCGACGCACCTTTCTACTTTCTACAGAATTCATAGCAAAAATGTTTGCCATTTGTCATATGATGAAGCAAGCAATCAATTTGCTGCTGTAATTCTAATGCTTAGTTTTTAGACGGATATGTTTTAATGCTAGATGTACACGTTTTTAATTGTACCTTTTCAAACACAGGAAGGTAGCGCTCTGTTGCTTTAGATTGAATGGTCTCCAACTTAGCTGGAACATCTGCAGGTGGCGTGAAGGGCAGAATCATAATCATTTCCATGAGGTCCCTCAATCCTTCTGAGTACATGTTGATCCTAAAGGAACAACATATTAATATAATACAAACACATTTTGTTACCGAGCTGAAAAAAATTACAAATAATGTAAATACATGAAATGAGCCATACATTGCACGTTCTTTGAGGTCCTTCCCATCAAGATTGTATTTTCCTGCAATGTAATTCAGTATAGCCCTTGTCTGAACAAGTTTCATGCCATCAATTTCCACCATGGGGACTTGCTGAAACATGAGATCTCCATCTAAAATAAGATTAAATAAGAATGCGCTTTATTCATCCAGGAAATTCAGTCACACATCGAGGGTGATGAAATTGGATACATGAGGTGTACTGTATACCTTTATGTATTCAACTGTGTGTCTATATAATACTCATTCTAGATTAGATGTAAATAAATAAATAAATAAATAAATAAATAAATAAATAAATAAATAAATAAATAAATAAATAAATAAAATAAAATAAAATAAATAAATAAATACGGATACTCAGAATGAGTATTATATATATAGTAGCATATAAGTGATTGACATATAGACCTAATTGTAGAATATACAGTACTCCTGTATAACAAACTTACCTCCCAAAAGTTTGAGAAACTGTTCACGAGTTGTCAAATGCACTTCATCAAACTGTACATGAAATTGACAACACGTAAATAACATTGACAATCACGAATGTAGAAACATTTGTAGCCTATTACTGTAGAGAAAAATGCTTAATTTCCCCGTGTTACCCATAGGTGTTACCTCAACTTCAGCAACTGTCAAAAGCCAACGAATTGACTCCATCTTCCCTCTCCCATTGAAGTAATGCAGCACAACCTTTTCTGCCATTGTTGGAAATGGAAATCTGTAGAAAGGTTAAGAGATGATCATGCTGATCATGTTTCCTTAATCAATGCATGCTTTACTACGATTTTAGACACTAATACTTACTGAGGTGAGTGACTCGTGGAAAAAGAAATGGTAAAATGAACCGCAAAACAAACGATTGTCAAAATGTGGACAATGTCCAAGGGGAGGGGCAGGGAGGTACAAGATATTGGCCAATACAGAAAGAACACCGTAGTCACTCGATCACATGCCCCATTAACCCTATGCATTAACCTAGGAATAAGACATGTATATCGATTGTAGACAGGCTTTCAGCAGCATTGATAGCAGTACCCGTGGAAAGCCCCGGTTGATCTGTTAAGGCTGCCCTTAACCTCAGTAAAACTATACCTAACCTTAACCTCAGTAAAACTATACCTAAACCTAACCCTAACCTTAACCTCAGTAAACGTAACTTGCCCGGGGGCGTGGTTATAAGCACAACCCGTTGGTTGCGACAGGCGAGTCAGGCGACCAGGCTACTGCTTACTGCTCAGATCCTGTCTACTATAATGTCTAGTGCCCGTCTTACTGCATCCGCTAGTTTGCACGTTTGCACCACACACACATTCATGCACGTACCGTTTCCGTATCCGATCCAGCCCCAGACCGGATCAGCAGCCTACATGTAGCCGGTGCCGTAGCCGGTCCACACATGCAGGGAATGGGATCACATGGGTCTTTGGTCCATAGCCGATTGGTCTCGGAGTCTCGGCCATGTGGTGGTGGTAACCAACCAAAAAAGACTCATTAAACATTTTAACAAGGCATTATGGGACATACTGCTGTGGAACTAAGTTATGGTTAAATAAATATTATTATAAAGCTACATTTAACATTGTAAACAAGCAAATGGGCAATGCATACATTTAGCTGTGGCGGTATGGATTTTCGAAATAGTCAATAAAACCGTGCCTGTGAATGGTTAGAAAATGGTCAAGTATAAGTAACTGTGAGCGGCTTGTTTCTGTTCGGATGTGAGGGCGATCTGGCTGCGACATCTGTCACCCCATTGATCGCTAGGGTTGATTCGGCTGATCTGGCTGGCTAGGCGGGTGTCCCCTTCCTCCCTCACCGCTCCATATGTGTCCCCTCCCGAAGCTCCGCGCTCGGTGTCAGAGGACGTGCTCCCCGGCGCGCATCGTTGGTATACCAGTAGCTGCACTCCCCTGCTAGAACCTCCAAACAAGCTCAAGGCCCATTTGTAGGAGAAACGTAGGGAAGTCAAGCTCCAAGACTTCAAACACATCCAAATGAGGCACTGCACGTGGCAGTCTGCCTTACTTTTCAATTGTAATATCAGGTGATGTGACTGTCTGTATTAGGGCAGGGGTTCTCAACCCGTGGGTCACGACCCCTCGGGGGGGGGGTCCCCAAATTATAAAAAAATATATATATTATTTATTTATTTTTGCAACTGAATGGCTGGAAAGTGGAAATGAAGAGTTTACATATAGTACACATAGCATACACCTTCCCTAATGATTATATCTGGTTTCAGTATTTATTTATGGTGTATTGTCTCTATTATTAAGGTTATTGTAGCATTAAAAACGCTGAGAACCGCTGTATTAGGGTACTAATAATACAGTGTCCAAGACTCAATAGATAATATGAACTCAAAATAATCGGTCTAGTATCTGGATTATCAAAGACCCAGATTATGTCCAGTATCAGAGTATCCAATAGATAACCAATATGTTTTGAAGCTCATTAAATGTGTCAGTGGAATATAAAGAATACGGTAAAGTAACAAGGCAATATATACCGAATGAACAACCTGAATACAGCCAATGGAAAATGTCATTCTTTTTTTTCATTGACATTTCTGTCGATTTCTGTCTTGCTATATTTCTCATTTAAACGTACTATACTAACATGCTATAAACCAGTAAGATGTGTTGAGGGCGAGAAGCGACCTCGCCCTAAAGGGCGAGCCAGGTCACATGCACGCATCCGCCTGGGTGACGGCATACTGCTGGCACTTTGGCACAGAGGCCTATTCTCCTTTGGTTCACGTCTATTTAGAGCTGGCCCAGTCTAAGTTGTCCAACTTCTGAAAAACGGTGGCGAAAAAAGGGAGATATCAAAAGGGAGATATCGAAGAGGAAGGACGGGTGGGGAGGGATCAACATATGGAATGTCAGAACAGGTCAGCTCCATATATGGAGTTCTAATGATTTGAGGTTTGAGGTCAGATGTAGAGTTGCTGGCCTGCTCTATATATGCAGATCTAGGTGATGATCCAGTCTTCTCCATGGCTATCCAGGGTTTGATGAGGTCAGTGTCGTGATCTTCATATGGAGATGGCCATATAGGCTATGGAGCGTGTCAACTTGCATGATGGTGGTGTGACGTGTCACGAGGTGTGATGGAATGACAACCATATATGGAGGTGTGACTGTCGGATCGACAGGTTTTGCAGTTTTTCGTAGAAATCTGCGACCTAAGTTCGCAATAATAATAAAAAAGAAGGGTTGGTAATTTAAGAAAAGTCATCATTAGCAGTAGGGTAATCTTTTTTGGTCAAAGCTTTTTGTTTGGTCAAAACTTTTTGTTAAACGTTTAAAGCACTATAATCTTTCTAATAGTAATCATTGCTATGTAGTAACAGGAGTCTCCAGGTCTCTCCAGCTCTCTAATAAACAGAAAATACATTTTCAGGTATAGGTCACAAAATGTCAGCCAATCAGGAGAGAGTACCCATTTATCAGCTTCCTCTTTATAGTGTTCCAGTATCCTGACCTATTTTTATTTTTTTTACAGTCTATGATCCTGACTGAGTTCTCTGTAAAACTGGTATCCTGACCTGAAAAAGCATTTTCTGTCTAATAAAGAGATTTATTTTGGGGGCTTTTTTGACAGCCACAGGACAGTAGGCTGACAGGAAATGGGGAGAGACACATCGGGATCAGGACTCGAGCACACGACACGCCATCAGGCTACATTGGATTGTAGCCTAGGTGCCCAGACCAGGCCAGAGCTATCATTTTTAGGGACGCACCCATGTGACATTTCTGGCCGATACTGATAACCGATGTCAACATTGTCATTGCTGTTATGGTATTGGTAGATAACCGATAGCTACCAATGTCGAATATCTACAAAGAAAATCACTTGCCTATACGGTTTAAAGTCCCTGTGGCAGCATACTAGGCTACTTTGTTATCTATCAAAAATCTAATTGATTTATTGAATACTTTATTAGTAAAATAAGTACAGTCAGAAATAACACAAAGAAGTCATGGTTTTGATTGATTGATTGAAGAATTTATTAACAGTTTGCAGAATTACAGTACATTTCAAGCACAAACTCAATACTGGTGACTTGGTGACTTGGTGACTTGTTTCCATTTGTGATCCTTAGTGTAATTGTAATTGGTAGCCTATACATTGCATAATATAACTGTACACATGGATATTTCGTATAGGCAAGGCAATTGCCTAGGGTAGCATATGCATGGGGTACATGTGTGTACTGTAGCACACGCGCGCACACACACACACTCACACACACACACACACACACACACACACACACACACACACACACACACACACACACACACACACACACACACACACACACACACACACACACACATGTGCACACTGCACAGGGGCCCAAGGCAAAGGTGTTGATTCCATAGATCATATGGATGAAGTTTCCTTGTTATTTCTATCTGAATTTAAGTTAAACTACTGCATCTTGTAAAAATGCGTTGCATTAGCGCCATCTACTGGATTTGTCTCTCTCTTTATTTCCTGTATCTCTCTGGCACTCAGGCGGGCGGAGCAGCTGTGATTTGCTTGTTGTGATGCTGTGCAGCAGGAGGCCCTGCAACAGGATATTATGATGTGAAAGGACTTATAGAGTTTATTTATCCATACATACACAATTGTGTGTACGATCACATCAATCGGACATCTCACTAAAATGTGCTGGCCTGTTGTTGACTAAAACATGATGAATGCTAGGCTAGTATGTGCGCATCCAGGCGGGTGAGTGTTGTTCATTTTACGGTTGTATGTTAATCATTAACTCTCACATTAATCCGATGGTCTCTGGCTAACGTTATCTCAGTTGTCTGTGAGCCTGTGATGATGATGGCCCACCATCGCGCAGAACATAACATTAACATTTACCCACTACAGCTGTGAACACACTGCGATAGGAAATACGAGTAAAAGAACATCTCCCGATTCCCGAATGAGGTGAATAGATGGGCCTATCTCTCTAGTTTGGAGTCGGACTTCATGGTTTTATTACCGAGTAGTAAAACCTCCAAGAGGTGTTAGAATTTTTGAAATTCCCCGAAAATCCTCATGGGGGCCGACTGGCCGAGGACTCCCCGAACTTCCGAAGAGTCCTCATGGGGGCCAAGGACTCTACACCACTTTATGCATGCAATAACGTACGTAGCCCTGAAACATGACATGTCATAATCAAGACGTAGAGGGTCCCGAACGGGGCTAGAGCGTCATGGCTAGCATGTTGGTTTGTAATGTTGTAAATAGCGGTGTAAATACTGTGTCTTGTGCAGGGGTCATCGCTATGCTGGCTTGTGGTGGACATTTTTGTCAAATTTCTTATTTTTTGCCACGGACATACCAAATGAGTGGATAATAATATCACCAGAAACACATACAAAGCTATCCCTGATTGACTATGACAGGTCTGTAACTGAGTTAAGGGGGCCCTTGCAAATAGAACATTTGAGAACCACTATATGCTACTAATTGGACTTAATGTGGCATATACAGTGTCACATTAAGTGGCAAAGACACTAAGTGTCTCTTTGCCTGTGGACATGTTTATGACCCTGCTCTTGTGCAAGTGCAACAAACTGTAATCTACACAATTTGTTAGTGTAGTACCTGTACCTAAACGGCAAGTATCCATGTGGCTCATACAGTCACAATGCATAATTGAATTGGTGCATGATTAACTGATTATCTTGCTCTTTCTTTGTTCCTCCTTTTCCTAAGCTTTCAGCTACGAGGCCAGCCCATGACAACATGTGTGCTCCAACTTTGCCCGTAGTCCACTGCTGTTGTCACAGGGACATCTGGGTACACTCAGCAGCTGCCTGGAAACACAGAGATCTCTCTTTTGCACCAATTTAGTATCTGCCCCCAGACAATGTTGTGGAAGACAGGAAATCATGAATAGATACACATCTATCAAACAACTTGGGGATGGAACCTATGGCTCTGTCATCCTTGGTCGCAGTCTGGAATCAGGGGAACTGGTTGCTATAAAGAAGTGAGTATAGACCAATTATTTGTTTACAAACATTGGGACTGGGCATGGGTGACTGTTTCATGTAATCAATTCCCAACAGATCTCCAAACCTGTTGTTTTGGGGAGCGCTGGTTTCAGTCCATTCAACGTCCTCTTGTGTGTTGGCTAGTGAGGCGCACCCTAGGAGACATTTATACTTCATTGCGCACATGACATAACAGCTGATATACAAGATCACATTGCATCGCGGACGTGACTGACTTTAGTGGCAGCGGTGGCCGAACGGATTGCGGAGAGGTCTTGATACCGGAAGGTCGCCAGTTCGAATCAGCTGTTCCGACACGTTAAAATTACCACCGCTGAAGTGCCCTTGAGCAAGGCATTGAACCACTACCATGAAATGTTCTATGAGCAGGGCCTGGCTGGAAACAAGTTCTTGAGCTTAGCCCAGATACCCTGGGTAAATATAGTAACTTTGCTTTGCTTTGCTTACTGTTGTGAGCTTAGAGGTCTGTGTGCGCGACACCATCGTGGGACGGAGCATAAATTATACTTGATGGGCTGCAGGTGCGCGTGCAGTCGTGCACAAACAGGCTCTGCTGCTGTGATCATGAGCACTCCCTGCGTTCTTATGACAGCGACTGGAGGTGTGGTCGTCTGTTAAGGCGTCTATATGTGTTCCCCTGAAATCCCTAGATAGCCAAGAGCATTTCATTTGTTCTTTTTCAGAATTGTCTGCAGTTGATATTACTACGTCTACCATTATGTCTATGAGTTGGACAACAGGATTGTTTTCATCAAGATATCTCCCCTGAAAGCCATCTTTAATTAATTTAACTGTTTTTTATAATCCGTGACCAGTAGCCGTTATTTCATTCTAGAATGAAGAGGAAGTTTTACTCCTGGGAAGAGTGCATGAACCTTCGTGAGGTCAAAGTAAGTTTTTTCTTCTTTCTTTTTCTCCTCAACTCCAGGAAGAGTTCAGTTGACCTCACTGGTCAACCCTATTTCCCTCACCCTTTATGCCTGTTTCCCCATTACTAATGTTACTATTTTGACTGGCCTGACCTCCACTCATGAGGTCACTGGCCAACACATCATCCTTTACGTCTGTTGTCCGTTACTAATGGTTAATCAATAGGTGAATTAGAAATATGAAGTGGTTCCTGACCTGTTGCACCTATATTATCATGTACTATACATGCTAATTTGATCTTTCTTGCTCATCCTCCAGTTTGTGTGTTTAATAGTAGAACGTAACGTTTCTCATGTCAAGTTGCTTTTCAACAAATACAAACAACACTGTGCTCTCGCCTAATAAACCTAATCAATGTCATAATAATAACCCTTCTCAAATCAATGCAACCATTTTTAATTTTGATGAGCTTGTTGTATCATAATATTGTTTTTCAACAATTGCAATTTTGTACTTTGTGAACATTTCTGTTCTCTTGTCAAATGTTACTAGCTTACTATCATTATTTATAACACCTATTGAGAATGCTGTTCTCTAAATTCTTCTCACAGCTCAGAATCACAAACCAGCTCTAAGAATGTGAAGGTGATTCTTGTGCCCTTTGGTTTGACCTCTAGCTTTTGTCCCTGGCCTCGATGTCCCTTTCCTAGAGCTGGAATTGAAGAATATGGCAACTTGGCAAGAAATCACTAGTCCCTAAAACACAATTTATACTTCGTCCTACGACTGTATCACGTGCCAAAAATAGCCCATCGAGAGGCTTACAAATGCATCGCATTGTGAAGTTGTAGAGCTGCTATTCTCGGCACGCAAGTCGTGACACTGTTGTACGACAGAGCATAAATTAGGCATAAGAGTCCCTAAGATTATGAGTGCAGCATGTTGTTACATCAGAAATCTAAAGTCTCATTTTGGCTTTTCCCTTACTAAAATATAGCATGGTTAAACTTAGATATTTCCTGTGCATGGATATACTTCTCCATCCTGCTCAGTGCTTACTAACTGATTATACACTGATTTATCAACATTTTAATGATCAAACACCTACTTCTGCTACACTTACCCCTAGAATACATTTTGCTCTTAAAACCTGTCTTATTTGCCCTTTTGACAACTATTTTTATTTTGTAAAAGTTGGGACATGCTTGTTGAATGTGCTGCAGTATATTGTCTGGCATGGGTAGACCTACATTGTTGTATTGTTTCCCTTTGGGCCATACACATGGTACATTGGTATTTAATTTGTTTCTTTATTATTTCAGTCCTTAAAGAAACTCAACCATGCCAACGTGGTCAAACTAAAGGAGGTCATTCGAGAAAACGACCACTTATACTTCATATTTGAATACATGAAGGAAAACCTCTATCAACTAATGAAAGACAGGTATGTTGTTTGTTGTTCTGTTAGAAGATAGAAGAGAAGTGTAAAATCATGTTCTATTATTGATGCACTTGTTCTTTCTGTTTGTTTCAGGACTCGGTTGTTTCCTGAATCTGCTGTGAGAAATATTATGTTTCAGATACTACAGGGGCTTACATTCATTCATAAGCATGGTATGCTTTACAGCTTAACAATACAGGGCACTGCTTTACATATGAAAGCATTCTTTTTAACTGGTTTTAATTGTGATTCACATGAAATTCTATTTACTTTTATTGTATTTGATCTACTGTACAATACATGCCACTTGATTATCCAATATACTTCCCCTAGGGTTTTTTCATAGGGATATGAAACCTGAGAATCTTCTGTGCATGGGACCAGAGCTGGTGAAGATAGCAGACTTTGGTCTAGCCCGTGAAATAAGATCTCGTCCGCCGTACACAGACTATGTCTCTACTAGATGGTGAGTTTTTCAACTTAACCAACCTGTAAAGTTCATCTTGGCTGAACACTTGTTCAACAGGTACCATACTATAATAGCCAGGTCACAAAACCCATATGAAGATATTCTCTTCACTGTCCAGGTACCGAGCACCAGAGGTGCTGCTGAGATCCATCTCCTACAGCTCCCCCATAGACCAATGGGCTGTCGGCTGCATCATGGCAGAGCTGTACACCCTCAGACCTCTCTTCCCAGGCTCCAGTGAGGTCGACACCATATTTAAAATATGCCAAGTCTTAGGAACGCCAAAGAAGGTATGATCTCTTATTGGTTGTGCATGTCTAAATGAAATAAAATCAATAGCCAAAATGTGCATATTTTAGAACAATTTCTCAAGAACGTGTTATGCTCACTTGAGGTGAGCCTAACACCTCCCATTTACTCTACCACCCTTTTACTGCACTAAATAGGAGATGGAAACACCTTTATTCACATGACTACTCTTGATTTTCCACAACGAACAGGGAAATTCTAGAACGACAATGTGAGCAAATTCTTAGATTCACCACCACTGTACCAGTAACCACATATCAGCAGAACTGATACTCTGTAACAGTGAGTATACCGGCCCAATTTAAGCAGTCGGAATACTGAGTCCAAATTCCAGATTGAGATCATGTCATTGAAAGAGATGTTTGAGCACAACCCCATATTTCATCAGCAGACTTGATTGTGACAGGGTAGGCCATGTCAAATATATTGTTTTAACATCAGTGTTCTCCGCTGTGTTCTACCAGGGAGGAGGATGGGGGCGTGGGGAGGGGAGGTGGGCTCATAGTCCTTGCTCGTAAATTGCAACAGAAAATTGGCTTTTTGTATAGAAATAAGGCCAGCTTTCCTGTCATTAGCAGAAAGAGGGTAGTTGAGGCAGTGTTTTGTTTGTGTGGTTTCATTTATAGTTTTTTCACGGTGGGGTAAATAAAGAGCCCTTGTGAACATCAGTTGGAGCATTGTCTATTCTGCATCAGATGAAGATTGTTTAGGAGGAGTTTATTTATCATTTATTTGTGGTGGTTCTTACATTTGTAGGTCACGGTTTCCATGCGGACAGAGAGCAGGGCTGCACAAGGCAATCGAGTCTAGATCGGCACAGACTCGCTCTTGAGGGCTTTATAAGCCACTTCCACTCAAGGCTGCTTGGTTTCGGACGACACTTAATATGGCGCAGCCTCGCGTGAACGCGCATATCGAGGGAAAGTGTGTAGAGCGAGTGGCGAGGAGCTGGTTTCAGAAAGGGGGATAGGGCTCCATTTTCGTCACCGCTAAACCCCTTATCCCTAAACTTCTTTGCCTTTTTTTACTATTTTGCAAAACATTTTTGAATAGTTAAAATGGCCAGTCTACAAGCTCACAACGTGTCAATGTAGTTTGGCTAGTTGAACTATTCAAAAATGTTTTTCAAAATATAAAAAAAAGGCAAAGAAGTTTAGGGATAAGGGGTTTAGCGGTGACGAAAATGGAGCTCATAATCTATAGACATGCAGCAGCATCCACTCTTAAATCCCTAGACTCTATTTATCACTCATCGATTCGATTTATTACGGGTGATAGCTATGGTACTCACCATTGTATCTTATATAACAAGGTTGGATGGTCCTCCCTGACAGAGACGAGAACTGTATTGGCATCTGTTCTTGTATAAAGCCATGCTTGGAGATTGTCCTAAATACATCTCATCTTTTCTGAAGTGGGACTCTTCAGAAAAGCCCTACCACACCCGGTCAAGTCGTTTCCCCAAATTCAAGGTACCAAAAGTTAGCTCTGAACTTGGTTTTGGCTTCTGTGGCCCTAATACATGGATTGACCTGCAAACGACATTGAAACTGACCGCATTGGTACATTTGAGTCATTGTAAAACCTTGGTGAGCATACAGACCCCCACAATATGTAACTGTTTTTAGATCGTTTTAAAATTTGTCTTAGCATTTTATTTTTAAACCTATATAATTCTCATGTATATCTTTAGTTTTTTCTTTTCCTGATCTTCTGATGTATTGTGATGTTTTTATTCTATATGATATTGTATTACTTGACGACACTGAAAATGATTTTGATTACTCAGTGTAATTTCGAGAATAAACAAAACTTGAATGAATGAATGAATGAATGAATGAATGAAAAAATGAATGGTAGGGAGCTGGCGTATGTTTCCAGCACTAGTTTGATTGATCCGCCCCTCTATGTCAAGAAAAGCTTGGGTACTTTCAGGCTAACCATAACCGTACTAGTGGATTTATTTCTGCATTATTTAAAAGGTTTTCTCAGCCCTTTATGGAATCACAGCTAAGCACAGTAAGACTTACAGTGTACAAGTGTAATACATGCGTTATTCATACCTTGCTTAAAAAGTTACAAAATTAATATTCCAGCATTGGAATTTAGTCATTTCATGACCTATTTTTATCTCCTCATTTTCTCTCAGATTTTTCATGTTAATCTCCACTATGCTGATGTTTTTTAGACAAATCCTGCACACTTTTTCTGATTTACGTTGGATTATTATGCTGGCCTAGGCTCTCACACCTTCCTCACTAGTAGAGAGCACAAACGTTTCTATACTATTGACTCTCCAATATACTGTCATTAATCTTGTAAAATTCCTGTGAGAAGAACTGTTCGTTGACGACCGGTTTCTCTCTCTGTGTAGAACGACTGGTCTGATGGCTACCAGTTGGCAAGTGCCATGAATTTCCGTTGGCCTCAGTGTGTACCCAGTAACCTGAGGACACTCATTCCCAATGCCAGTACTGAAGCCATTCACCTGATGAGAGACCTGCTCCAATGGGATCCCAAGAAGAGACCAGCCTCTGGCCAGGTAATGTTATTAGTAGTTATACAGACATAATTATGTACAGTTGTTGGTTACTTGTTCAGACGAGTTTAGACAGATGTTAGGTTTGATGCTAGGATGTTAGGTTTGATGCTTACCTAGTTATTTTGTAGGACTTTATTGTTTTCTTTGCAGTCTACTTACTTGACCATTTACTAGAGTTGTTCCCATTCCAGTATTGGAAATGCTTCCAAAACAGTCTTAAATACTGGATCAGATATCAGTGAGTACGCAAGTCTATGCACCAACTGATATCATGTAAGATACATGTAAGAACACTCTATAATCTATATTACTATGATTACTATCAGAATATAGAGCTTTAAGCCTTTTAACAAAACAAAAGTTTTGTTTTAAGTTGAACTAAAATATATCACTTTTTAAGTTGATTTTGCACTACTTTACTGTAGTAAACATTACTGTAACATTACTGTAACATTTAAATGTATTATTTTACTAAACTAGACCGTTGGACATCAGCCTACTCGGAAAGGATGCAAGTTGAAATGCATTCCCCACCGGGTTATGCAATACCCATTATCAGACTACCCGTTTTACCGATCTGTCTGTCGAAGCTTGAATATGTGTAATCTGATGGTATTCTTACTCATTTCAATCTGCAGGCCCTTAGGTACTCTTACTTCTATGTGGGTCAGGCATTAGGCACTCCTCAGCAGATCCTGGAACAGGGCCGGCCTCAGCCGGGTCTCGCTCTCTTGCCAGCACCACAACAGTCGCAGCAGGTGCAGCCTCAGCCCCTGCTTCTCAAGCCAGTACCTCCTGCTCAGCATCCACCTCCCAACCAACACTGCTCCCCTTCCAGGCCCCTTCAGCAGATCCAACCATCAACGGTATCAGCAGCTGTCCAGGCCCCAGGGTACCAGCGGCACACGGATCTGGTGCGAGAACAGCAGCAACCCAAGCACACAGAGGACACTGAGGCCACAACACACAGTCATCTTCCTTACATTGTTGACAAGGGCCTCCAGAGCAAGGTAAACAAGTACAGTAAGCACAGTAAAATCTTGAGGTCCCTATTTGTATCCTCTGCAAGAAGTGAAAGCACTCGAGCTTAATACAATCTACGGTAGCAGCATTAATAATGTGATCTAATGATGTATGGAGACGAGTGGGAAACAAAATCTCTGCTCACCGAAACATGAAACGAGAGAAATCCAAACGCTGTGCGCGGCCGTTACTGCGGTCAGAATCACTGTAGCCTATACTAATAGTCTCCAACAGACACCTGTGATACATTGACATTAAAATGTTATATCCCTAAAAAACGTTGGCTGTCCCTTTCT
This sequence comes from Electrona antarctica, assembly GCF_951216825.1. Taxonomy (NCBI): domain Eukaryota; kingdom Metazoa; phylum Chordata; class Actinopteri; order Myctophiformes; family Myctophidae; genus Electrona; species Electrona antarctica. The sequence continues at coordinate 12,402,326 of NC_136791.1, forward strand.
TTTGACAGCTGAGACAGGAGTCTGAGAATGCAAACCTACTGGGTTATCAGATGAAACCTAAGGCAGGCCGTCGCCGCTGGGGCCATGGTACAGGTCTTGTTAAGGGTGAAGAGTGGGATGATTATGAAGACACTGAGCTGACATCATTGAGTATTCTCAGCAAAACTCCTTTTTCCTCAGAGAAGTCAAGACAGGGAGAAGATTCACTGAGCAGGTGCTGTCTTACAATTCTCTGATTTTTTTGTTTTGTTTTTACAATTCTCTGTTTTTCTCTTATTCTGTTTTATTTTAATGTAAACTTACTTTATCTTAATGCTCTTTGTCTTAACCACTGTCTTAACCCCTTTATTACCCCCCACTTAAACCCTATATGGCCCCCTCCTCCCCTCTACAACAAATCACTTCCCCATAAATAGCAGATCTAAAGTTCAGAATCTATTTTTGCAGAATGTTAGCCTACAGTATTATAAGGTTTTTAATGCTTGTTTTGTGTAAACTAAATTATATATTTCAACTATCCAAATTAGTTTGAAGTTCAACCAAACTAAATGTTATCTTGTTTTTGGTGGTTTATGATATTCTGTCTGGTTATATTAGAGGATACAATGGTATGAAAATGGTAATGTATACAAAATATAAGATGTTTTCAATTAGTTGGGGCCATGCTGTCATGTCATGGAAATATTTTACAGAAAGCAATATAACAATAATGTTAACCCCACTATTTTTCAGATACGGAAATGTTCTGGATTTCAGTCGACCTAACGGCAAGGAAGAGGCACCTTTAAATTTGAATAAGTCTACTACATACCTGGAGCCGTCAAGGACAGCCTCTGCTAAACAGCATTACTTGAAGCAGTCAAGATATTTACCTGGTAATACATTAGAAATGTTCCCTCTGTTTCTGTATTGTTGCTTTTGTTTAGATACATTCTTTTCAAATATAAGTCACTCTAGTCTTGACTGACTTACACCAGGGCTCCACCGGACGCGTTGCGTCTCCGTCGCGTGCGTCAAAAAACGCACCGGTTCAATTTTAATGCACACGCGTGCATTCAAATTGAACCGGTGCGTTCAATTTTATGCCAGTGTTAATGTTGTTAGGGCTATATAATACACACAGCCTAGTTCAACGTGCCTTCCCAGGGGCGGAACTTTTGGCAAATTCAAGTACTTCACTGTGAAGTACTGCAAATCTGAGTAGGGTAACCTTGTGTTTAAGATAGTTGTTTTTTATATAAGAGTGTATTTTATATTTGCTTGTCTTTTCCTTCAGGAATAAGTACAAAAAAGAATATGTCAATTAACGCCAGTAAAGACTTTGGTGGAAGCCACCTGTGGAGTAACAGCTATCTACCATTTGGAGGGACTTTGCCAATCAGAGGCACTCATGGTAAACTACTATGGCTGAAACTACTTCTTAGCTATTGATTATTTTTTTCAATGAAGCGTATAATAAAGAATCACATTATTATATATTTTACGAGTCTACACAGAAAATCTAATTGTATTTTTTTATTATAGTGGACTAAATTGTTTTGTCTGAATTACTAGCCCTCTTATTATACTTTGGTATACACCAGTGTTTATTTTATTATAGGTCATCATGGTGTCATAAATCCATGCTTGTTTGCTTAACTGCAGGTACAAACACTCTACCAAGCGGCTACGTACCATCCTTTTACAGAAAAGAGGTTGGCTCTGGGGGTCACAGAGGGCAAAGTGGATCTATGGCCGAGTTACCAGCATCAAGTGAGGACACATCTAGTCATGTTCATTTGTTAACTGTCAAGTGATTTAAAGTTGTACTTTATTGTTACATCTTGTGTACACTACAGGTACATAAGAGTAAAACATATTTTTGTTTCTGCTTCCTTCAGACATGCGTAATGATAACAATAAGAAAGGGGGCAGCTAGCATTTCCTTTTGTCCTGGTTTGTTTTTTGTTCTTGTCCGATGGTTCGCGTGCCTGAAATTATAGTTGCGAACGCAGTGATTGCGAACGCAGTGAGCATTTACTATGAGACCCAGCAGATCACGTCTGTGTGTCTGTGTGTCTGTATCACACACAAAAACACACACACACATGCACACACACACACACACACACGCACGCACGCACACACACACACACAAAACTTAACTTAAAAAAACTTAACTTAAAAAAAAACTTAACTTAAAAAAAAACTTAAAAAGGAAAAACGCACGCACGCACACACACACACACACACACAAAACTTAACTTAAAAAAAACTTAACTTAAAAAAAAACTTAACTTAAAAAAAACTTAAAAAGGAAAAACGCACGCACGCACACACACAAAACTTAACTTAAAAAAACTTAACTTAAAAAAAAACTTAAAAAGGAAAAACGCACGCACACACACACACACACACAAAACTTAACTTAAAAAAAACTTTACTTAAAAAAAACGTAACTTAAAAAAAACGTAACTTAAAAAAAAAACTTAAAAAGTAAAAACGCACGCACACACACACACACACACACAAAACTTAACTTAAAAAAACTTAACTTAAAAAAAAAACTTACAAAACACAAAAAAAAGATAACTTAAAAAAAACCTTAAAAAATTACGTAATTTATTCTAATTGTTGTTTTTGCCATTTACGAGCTGCGTTCGCTTCCCGCGTTCGCGCGTCTTACTTGTAATAGAGTTCAGATTGCAGTTATTTGTTGTTGATACATATTCAGTGCTGTGTAAAGCTTTTAATATATGCAAGGGTTGACAAAAGGATAATGTAGTGAAAATAGCCAATATGATATTTTCACTATTTCTTTTAAATGTTAAACGTTTAAGGATGCCAGGTTGAATAATCATTTTAATAATCATTCTACTTGCATTCTGTCTTAGATTATGCAACCTGGAGATCTAGCAGAGGTCAGATGAGTGCCTCAGCCTATATGCCGTCAGGCAACAAGAGTACCCCTGCTCTGCTGCCTCAACCCTCTGGCCAGAATGTCCATGGACGGACAGACTGGTCTGCCAAATATGGACACCGCTAGTAGCCTCTCTGGGGCTTTGATCTATGCCCTGGGTGAGATGGTTGTGTTCCTCAACACTCTTTTCTCTCCAAAGAGTCGAGCCTAGGTGTTTTATAATCGAAACATGTACATACATCTTATACAGCAATAAAAGGTTTGTTTAATTATATGTATAATTATATACCTACTTGTGTGATGTACTATTTGTACTGTAAGTGTATACGTACGCCTAAATGAAACCAACAAGTTGTTCAAGTCATTAATCAGTGGATTACAATTCTTTGCTCAGTGTTTTGTATTTCTCTATATAGTACCTGTTGCTCTCATGAGGTTACACCACTGCCATGTGTTTTGTATTCCATTTCCATTTCAACAGTTAAGTATGCATTATGCACATTACAGATTTATATACACATTACTGTTTTTTGTTTTCTTGCCAAAGAATTTCTTGCCTCAGTGATAGAAAAAAAGTTTTATATTTCTTGTTTGTTTCATGACATTAATCTTGCAAATCCAGGTATTATTTTGTATTTTTTGTGCAAAATGTTTTCCAATTTTGTGTTTTTTCACTAATTCAAGTCTGTGTTTTAATCCAAGGAAAGAAAATACAATGCAAAGTATTGCTGGTCTCAGCATACAAACTGTTAACTTGGTCTACGTATTACCTGGGCTTGTGAGCCTGTTCAACTGCCAGTTATCAAGTGTTATTAAATATTTTTCCTTTCCATGTCAGGTTTCAAAATGTTATTTATAGGCCTACTTTACTGTATGACTCATAATCCATTATTAATACACTTCAAGATGCATACATTAGTATTTATATTTTTAAGATGCAGTAGTTTTCTTCTTCCTGTAGTCGATGACAAGTTCCTGGGTCTTGGATGTGTTCAAGAGCAGGTTGTTTTCTCTGTCAGTCAACTCAACTGCACCACCTCATCCCTATAGGCGGACTCATCTCCCTTGGAGATGAGCCCTACTACTGTGGTGTCATCTGCAAACTTCACCATGGTGTTGCTGCGGTGGGCGGGGGTGCATTTGTGTGTGTGTAGTGTAGAGGGTGTAGAGCAGCGGGCTTAGTACACAGCCCTGTGGGGAGCCGGTGCTGAGGGACGTGGATGTGTGATCGCCCACTCTCACCCTCTGGCTGCGACCAGACAAGAAGGCGAAACACCTGGGGAAAAGTCATGTCCCTGCCATGGTTGTTTGTTGCCCTTCTTTGATCAGCACACTCACTCATCCTTCTCTCAAACAGTAGCCTAATAGGGTCCCCTCCCTGCTGTGCATGATGATGATGAAGAGGCCTCAATGGTACCGGTACTTTACTTTATATAGCTCCCAACCACCTGACCTTTGATTCTGTGGAATTTTTATTTTGTTTTTTCACAATATCAAAGGTTGTATTGTCATGATTCCCCAGGATCCTGGATGGGTGGATTCTAGACTTAAAATCATTTACATAAATATTTTTTGGAAATATGAATGGCAGATTTTTCAGTGGTGCCAGAAAACCACGCCCACTGCTATGCCCACTGCTGAGGCAGGCTGAGGAACAACACTTCAACTGTAGAGGGCGTGTTGTTCACCACTTACTAGTTCTTCTACAGTCATGACACCGTCTGAACTACACAGTAGTAGAAGCTCCAGGGCAGTCATCGAAATGGCTGCGTTTATTAGATCTCGTAAATATGTTCGCTGTGTTATCCGTTTCTCCGACCGTGAACTATAAGGTTGTTGTTGAACGCGTTTGTAAAGAAAAAGAAGACTTGACACACTCAAGCCGCAATGGTCAGTCGCTGTTTTATCAGTTGTTATTGTGAGACAGACTGCTGTCCACAGTACACTTGCTAGCCTGCTAGCTTGCTAGGAAGCGCTGTAGCATGCCAAGTGCACGTCTTGTTTATTTATCATGACGCGTGTTCTCTGCAGCCTGCATGGTGTTTAATAGTGTCTTCATTTTGCTCTATGCCGTTGTCGACGCTAACGTGTTGACGACGGGAACGACACATTACATTTTTGTTTGTTTTTTACTTGAGGGGGGTGGGGTGTCCCTCGTCAATGTGACTAATTTTAGTTGAAAATGTAATTTTTATATGACACAGCCACACAGGTATTCGTAAAAGGGTCCAGTCAAGTGAGGAAACATTGAGGACGTTTAACCTACCTGATATTATCAGTCACTACTGTAAAAGTCATTTCCATTAAAGGAAAATAGACATGCGACAGACGACACGCTGGCACTGCACAGAGCCACAGTCTACTAGTCTAGATTCAGTCATTTATAAATTGTAATCAATCCATCCAAAAAATTGCCGATCTACAAGCTCTCTCTCAGCGCGACGCGTTGTCAACTTGTGAGCTTCATTGATCGGCTATTTTTGGCGCGCGACACCGTCGCACGACGACTTGTATCGGGCTTAAGTTAAGCTTTGCCCAATCAGTAACAGCCTTTAGTGGGATGGGTGGATCATCCATGCCATTAAAGGAAAATATTATATATATATATATATATATATATATATATATATATATATATATATATATATATATATATGAGAGAGAGACACACAAATACATTTAGTACTGACCTGTAACCTAATCAGTCTGTATAGGTCATCTTACTGGACAGTCCAGGGATTATGCACTGACTACGTTATAAATAACCATGAAAATATTGCACAATGTTTGAGTAGGACAGGTTCTAGCAGAGCTGGAGACTGCACTGCTAGAATCTCATTTCTAGCTATAACCCATATGTTCTTGACCCTAACCCTTGACACCTAATCTTAAAAACCTATGCCCTCACATCACGCTAACCCTAAAGCTGGAAGCTGTGCTGTGTGCTTTTTCAGACTGAAATTCTGGTGTAAAGTGTTACAAATTTATTTAGTGGAAGTAAAGAAGGATTTCCTTATAGGGTGATTATGATTACTATATTTACCCAGGGTATCTGGGCTAAGCTCAAGAACTTGTTTCCAGCCAGGCCCTGCTCATATAACATTTCATGGTAGTGGTTCAATGCCTTGTTCAAGGGCACTTCAGCGGTGGTAATTTTAACGTGTCGGACCGCTGATTCGAAATGGCGACCTTCCGGTATCAAGACCGCTCCGCAATCCGTTCGGCCTCCGCTGGTAATTGTTATGAACCAGCTATGCCTGAATATCATCCACTGTGCTGTGTTTATTTTTACCCGACATTCACATTTATTTAAGATCCTGTTCAGGCTGCGCCGCTGTGGCGGTCAGACTTACCTGCACCTGTCAGACTTATGAAATGTCAGGGCTGAGTTATGGTGTTGGAAAATATTGCCTTGTTTGTACTATGTAGCTCTTGCTTTCTCCTGGGGAAAAAATTTATCTCTCTTGCATGATGAGCATTTCCTAGCATTATATATTTAGATGACAGATTGAGATTTATGTACGGCTGTAATGCACGTAACTCGAGAACTGTTCGCCCCACCGACTTCAAATTAGACACACGAAGGGAGTGCAGTGCCTGGTGTCGAGTCCGTCGAACCCACGGTTGTCCAGAACCGCCACAAAAGGCCTCTGTCCGGGCTCTGGACAGGGCCTCTGCCCAGGCTCCATATATGGAGCTGGCCTGTTCTGACATCACAACACTCCATATTTGGGCATGCCTGACACAAAACTCCATATATAGGAATAAAGGACACAGAGAGACGATACAGAAATTTCCATATATGGGGTTCTCGAGTTACGTGGATTACAGACATACACACGTATGTGCGGTGCCTGTTGGGCACTGGCCTACTTGGAACGATGCAAGTTGGAAATGCATGTCCCACCCAGTTATTATGTATGTGGCCCTTTTATGCCCATATATGGAGTTCTTTGTCAGACATGCCCAAATACGGAGTCTATGCAGATGTCAAAACGTATTTGTGATGTCAGAACTGGCCAGCTCCATATACAGTATGGAGCCTGGGCAGGGGCCCTGTCCAGATCCCGGGCAGAGACCGTGGGCCCGACCGACTCCACACTGGGCTTCTCGAGTTACGTGGATTACAGACATATGTAGACGTACAGAGACATGGTGCAGTTTCTAGCTATTACTTCTGACCTTTATATCTATAGTGCTATCTTATGTTTTGAGTAACTGTAAATTATTGAAAGGCTTCTGTGCTGTTGCTTCAGTATAGTGCAATACGTATAACAACCTGTCCTCACTGAGACAAAATCCTTGTATGAAAAACATTAGCCTGAAATCCAGACTGACTTGGTAGAACATAGCAAGTCAGGGGATGCCGCAAATGCGAAAAATGTAACCACACTGCAATTTTTCTAAATTGCGACTTTTCTAGTTCTACATACTGTGGGCCTCCATGAGTGATCATCACTCGGACTCTTCACTGTCTGCTGACTGCTGCTTGTCTGTTTAGACTTTAGAGCAATCTGTTAATCCCAAACTTGTTAAATATTTCTTCTTCTCATAGGATGAAGAAAATACAAATTTGGGTGGTATGGTAGAGGATGAAGACGAAGACGATGAAAGTTCAGATGACCCAAACCTACAAGTAAGTCTTATGTTCAGCAGACACATAACTTAAATTCATTAATTCAGCTGCTTGTATTGAATTAATTGAATATGTATACTCACAGTAAAGCCAACCGAAATACCTGGTTAGGGTATAAAGGTGAGATTTAGACTTGTAGGAATGGAACCTTTCACAAAGTTTGGTAAGCACCATGATTTGGAAGTTTGGAGAGCCAATTTATATCTGGTGTATTTGGTTGAACAAACACTAACATTTCAACATTAAAATAGACACATACAGTATTATTAACATTGACATGTATCGTTAGGGGTGAATTCAAACCTAAACTTAAAAACATGTCACTGGCCACGTTTACATGAGGTCTTTCAACCCCTCTTAATTCCGAATAGAAGTTAAATCCTATTAAACGTCATGTAAACACCTACAAAAACTTAAATCCGAATGAAAATGCTCGATGCGATTTAAAAACCATTCCGATGTCACTGGCCGGATTATTCCGATGTTCAATGCGATTGAAAGAAAATTGGACTCATGTATACACTGCTTCGGATGTAAGTTAATTCTGGTCTTTCTGAGCATGCTCATTTCCAAGGCGCTTCAACTCCAAGGCGCTCATATCCAAGGCGTGCCGAGGAGTTTGCACATAGAGCGTGTTATTTCGTGCATTTTGCAGATCCGAAATCCACACAAAAAAAACGTGGAGCAGCAGCAGCAGTGATGATGATCCCCCTGATCTGTGAGTGTTCAAAGATCCAACTGTCCCGAGTTGATAATCACTCTGATAATTTTCAAACATGTAGGCTACCGTGCATCGGGACTCACAGAAAGACGGAGGAGAGAGAGGACGAAATGCCGTCAGTCCGCTGTTCAGTAATCTCTCACACACACACACACACACACACACACACACACACACACACACACACACAGTACCAAGAATACGCTATTATCGCTATAATGTCCTTTTGTACTTTTACAGGCTATAACTTGCCTATTCCAAGTTGCAACCAAAACGTCATGAAACATAACTGCTTTGCAGTTTAATTGCATTGATGAGCAGCTGCAATCAATCTAGTATTAAACACCCAATTTATTCTCTGGTAGCCTACTTTGCCCGGAATATATTATGCCATAATGATGCGGCGATGGTGTATCGTGCAGATATATATGCTATGCATTATATGCTTTATGCGATGTACAAGACCACAGATGGGACACGTTGTCAGCCTGTAGATCAGTGCTTACTTACACAATGTACGTGCATTGTGCAAAGTGAGGCGCACAGTGTGTGTGTGTGTGTGTGCGTGTGCGCACGTGTGTGCGTGTGTGCGTGTGTGTGTGTTCAACAGTCTCTCTCTCTCTCTCTCTCTCTCTCTCTCAAAAATAACGAGCGACCCTTGATACAATAATAATCAGTGTGTTGCGTGCCCTGGCCGTGCTGTAGATAATAAAGTAGCCTACAAATAAAAACGAGATGATCACCTTCCCAGCGGAGAAGGGGAGCCGCAGCGGGTGGGGAAAAAGATCACATCTCCATGTAAACAATCATTCGGAATGACCATTTCCCATGTAAACTCGCAGCAAAAAATATTACTTCTGAAGTATTTTATTCGGAAGTATTTATTCGGAATGATCAGCCTGCATGTAACTGCGGCCACTGATGCACTCTGCAGACTGCTCTGCACATCTGAGAGAGAGAGAGAGAGAGAGAAAGAAAAAAAAACAATTTATTTCAAAGAATTGATGAAGACCATGCATCAATTATAATATGTGCAACTTTCTACTTCAATGACAGTTGGAGCTCAATGTGTTCAGAGCTCAATGGATGTCTGAACTGAAGCCCTACCCTGGGGCCAGTGGGATGCATAAAGGATCAACACATGCCACAGATCTCCGAAGGACACAAGAACTGGTACGGGAAGAAAAGGTAGCCAGGTTTATTTCTGTTTTGGGCAGAAGAAAAACCTGACTAGGAAGATACTGGAGCATGTAAAATATATTATGTGCAGGCAGACTTGTTTTATCGGAAGGCAGCGTTTCAGCGGTAGTGGATGGAAACTATCAGCTCGGAGCAAGGCATTACTGTCTGTGGGTTTTCTATAGACATCTGTTTTGAAACCCTTGCCGTTGCGTATGATGCGTATGTCCAGAAAACTGATTTTCCTTTTGTCAAAGGTGATAGTGAATTTAAGTGATTCATTACAGGAGTTGATATAGTCAGAAAACATTTTTAGATCATGTTCACTGCCACTCCATAATAGTGTAGCCATGCAATTATTGGACCCAGTCTTATTCTATCAGAACAACTTTTATAACAATCGTCCTTCTGTGTGATACTAAATGTAAACCTTTTTGAAAAATGTTACATTCACTAATCACTACAGAGCTGTTCCTGAAGTTCACTTTGGAATGCTGATGATATTTGCCATTTTCTTTCAGGCCAGAGAGCTATTCCTAAAAGCTGTAGAAGAAGAGCAGAATGGAGCCGTCTATGAAGGTTTGTTTATGGAAGACATGGTGAAATCTAATTATTATTATAAGAAAGGATATTAGTAGTGAGATAATGATTGGCATCAGTAGTTTGTGATATACCGTACTTCATCATGACAAAGAATAGGTCACTGCTGCTGAACAGGAAAAGGTCACTGAAAAGTATACCCATTATATGAAATTATAATATAATAATATATGACTAATATATGATTAATATATGACTAATTATACCCTTTTGCTTTGCTAGGTTAACCCCAATGCCAAACTCACAAAATATCCATCAGTTATATTGTTTAAACATTGTAAACCCTTTCCCATCAGAAGCACGAGTGTGCATAGTAGAGCTGCAACTAGTGATTATCTTGTTATCAATTAATCTATCGACTCATAAGTTATCGCGTCATGGTCTGCGTGTCGAATTGATGCAAAGAAAATCGATTTAAAAAATCATATATATATATATTGTATATATATATATACAACTGATCTACAAGCTCTTAACAAATTACAAGTAGTAAAGACATTTTTATTTAAACGATTTTTTTTCTTCATAAGCGATTAAATAGGCTAGATCTGTTAAGTGTTGCAGCCCTAGTGTATAGTGCAAGATCGTTGTTTTCAATGGATGTTTGTGCTCACTGCTCTCTTAAACAACTGTGTCACTGACTGAAAGTGGTGCACGTCGCCTTAACTTTATGGCAGGTTTTGCAACCTAATTTCAAGTAAATTGAACTTACCATACCACCACTACGCTGACCTCTGCAAGGCATGTCCTTTGAAGACAGGTGGAAATGAAGTAGGCCAAAATCCCCAAACAATATTTAACTGCTAAGAGAAATGCAGGAGAATTTGTGTCATGTCCCCAGAGTAACTGTATACAGTATATCACTACTTCTGTATACTTTATTCTATGTCGTGTAATGTGCTATACCTCATGCAACCTATGCGCATCTGTTTTATGTTTAATGTGTCATTTTTCTTGCAGCAATCAAGTACTATCGCAGGGCAATGCAGCTTGTTCCTGACATTGAGTTTAAAATCAATTACAGCCGCCCTCCTGACTCTGAACGAGTTGGTGGAAACTAGTAAGTTCTTTGATTACTTCATCTCACATAAATGCAGGTTTGGTCTGAATCTTTGCCAATGATTCGGTCATAGAAATGCACATTTTATATAACATATTTTTTAGTTAACTCAAATGTCCTCTTTGAGGTCCCCTCTTTCAAAAACACTATAATGGAAAGCTACCAGTGGATTTGCAAATGATGCACAACTGAACGAGATTTACTGTTCATTTCAAAGACCAGTCCACACCATGATTGGTAACTCCACTTGTTTTAACTTGCAAACACTTCCAAAACCATGTGACCTGGCTGCAATGGGTCAATTCATACCGCTGAAACTGGTTGCAAGTTGCAACAAGTTGCGTTGCGAGTCCTTGGTGTGGACTGGGCTTTATGTTTTAAAGACATGAGCATGGTTTGGCAAACTATTAAAATTGAATAGCTCTATACAATAACATACAGTGACAATCTATACTCTCTAATTGAATATCATATACTTTGTTGTAGCATGGCAGAGAACAATATCGAAATAGAAGATCTACTTGACTACTTCCACCAACAGCTCTCCCTGAAAGACATGCGAAAGATATGTAGTCCTGAGACTGAGATGACTCAGTTGCATATTTCAGGTAGATTTATCTTGCTCATTAACTTTACTTTATCTTTTGTTTGAATCTTCACTTTATTGAGTCTGATGTTTTCCTCACTCTATTTTAACTCCTGTGTGTTTAACTGCAGCCTTGCCCCCAGAGGTTCTGATGTACATATTTCGTTGGGTCGTGTCCAGTGATCTGGACATGCGTGCCCTGGAGCAGCTCTCCCTAGTCTGCCGTGGTTTTTACATTTGCGCAAGGTTAGTCCTCTGTTCTGGCAAATAAGGTGGCTTGTTTGCCAAATGCCATAATCCCATATGTCTGTCTTTGTATGTCAGATTACGAGCTGAAAACAATTTATGACTAAAATCCTTTTTTGTTAATAAATAATTGTCTGGCGATATGTCGGCCATTATTATTTGACTTATTTAATGTTATCGGTATCTGCAATTACGCAGCCGATGTATCCGGCTTTTTTCTCACATTCAACTTGGCGTCCCTATTTTGGTAGCCTGAGCCAGCCAGTGTGATTTCTGGTCTAGAGGAGCGGATTCAAATTAGCTGGCGAAAAGATCCTATTGGTTCACCGATCTGATTATTTTGGGTAATACTGGTTCCGGTTTGGTGGTTCTGGCCTGATGACTACAAACCAGTGACTACAACATGACTTAGGTTCTTTCCGCTCCCGACCAGGTCAGAAAATACTGGTTTAAAGTTTAAACGGTGGTCTAGAATTCTAATTGTCTAATATCAACAATTTTAATACTGTATAACTGTTGATACAATTTTGTAAACAGAAAAGCCCCAGATGTGGGACCTAAGTGCTCTCTACATTTGATTTATTTCCTTTGTGTTCTGAAGGGACCCAGAGCTTTGGCGTTCTGCCTGTATGAGAGTGTGGGGACGGAAATGTACCAAACTGGCAAACTTCAACTCCTGGAGACACATGTTTCTGGAGAGACCACGTGTACGTTTTGATGGTAATATCAATATTTATTATTATAATCTTATAATAAATTACAACATGAGGGACGATTTGAGCTACATTACTTGTTATTCAGGTGTAATGGTGCAATCTTTGATGTCCAGATATGTTTCTTTTGTAGGCATCTATATCAGCACGTCGTCCTACATTCGCCAAGGAGAGGAATCCCTTGATGGATTCTACAGGGCTTGGCACTCTGTTGAATACTACAGGTAGATATTTCACTGCTGACATTATAGTGTTGTGTCAAATGTACACGGATAATCAATTGCTCTCATGTTTGTCACAGGTATCTCCGATTCTTCCCTGATGGCAAAGCCATGATGCTGACAACTCCTGAAGACCCGTTGGTCATCGTCCCTCGCCTGCGTAGTAAGAATACCAGGTGTGTTTTAAAGTATTTTCTCCACAAACAATCAATTCGAAAGCCAATAATAAAAAATAAGTACATGATTCGTGATCAGTTGCGACTCTCGATATGTACTTGAACATTGTGGACAGACATGCAGCTCGACGGAGTGACTTATGTATTAGCTTCATAGAATTAGCTAAGAAATGGAGGGGAACATAAGCACATAATGGTTGAATGATAATTTCTACTTACAGATTGGATTGTGTACTGCTTGGTCATTACCGTCTGTCACAAGAGACAGACAATCAAACCAAAGTTTTTGTCGTCGTCGGCAAGAAAAAGGAGGAGGTGAGTCTGTCGTTTGTGGCAAAACATTTCATCTTTACTGCTAAGCTCCATTTTGTTCCTTAACCATTCACTACACATTGTGTGGAAATTAAAATTATTTTGTTTACATTTAAGTTACATTTGATTAATTACATGTTTTGTTTGTTTTTGTAAGATTATTGTTGTGAACACTTTTGATTGACACAGATTTTAAGCCTAATTCATAATAATTTAATAGATGTACTGCAATTATTTCATACACCTTCAGTGCACTTCAGTTTGAGGGTTTTTGATAAAAACAAGAACTTTATTTCATCTGAACAGAAGGGGGCAGAGTTTCAAAAGAACCGGTTCTGCAGGCGGAACCCAGCACCTGAGGTGGAGCACAGTTTTCATGTTGGGCTGCAGTTGTCCGCTGGGGGGCGCCAACGTTTCAATAAGCTGGTTTGGATCCATCACTCCTGCCACATCACCTATAGGTACAGAGCTTGATCTTTACTGATGACCTTGAGTTGATTACCTTGACTCCATCTATTATATTGACACAGATGTGAAATTATGTTCTTGCATGACACAGAGTTGTACAAGAATGTCAAAACATACACTCATATTTGTTTATAGACCTGCTGGAGAAACTGTTGTCACGGCCTTTGACCTGGACAAGATGTACACACCCTTTGTCTTTGCACGTGTGAAGAGCTACACTGCTTTCTCTGAGCGTCCACTGTAGTCAGCCCAAAGGCATGCATAATGATACTGCAACTCTTGATGTCTGAAGACCATACAGATGGCTACGCAACACCTCTACAAGATGCATATATCGCTCGCCTGTTAGATTTGTGCTGCAGATGTATTCTGGTTTTATTGAATGACTTATAGTGCCGCATATATTTGCAGTGTTTATCACACAAGCATGTTGTGTTTAAGGTTCACTACAGGAAATACTTATTTTAGAAGCTGTATACAATATTGTGCAGTTAAGCTAATTAGGGATTGCGCTTGCCTATTCCTAGCAATGAATGTTCAAAAACTATTTTCTGTTCATGCTAATTCCCTCTTTGACTCCTTCAATAAACAATGGTGGACTCAAATTGTTGAATTTAATTACACCAGCAGTTCTGACTTGACTAACTGAATCACATAATCTCTTTCTCAATGTGATTCAGTGAGAGAAACAGAATTGTGGGGGTTTTATGAGTAAAGGTATATTTTATCCTCTTAACATGTAGGAAGGCAGCTCAACTGGAGATATCCTCCAAGGGTAGCATTTAAATGGTCTGGACCAAGGGAATAACTATTGTATGTTAGCAGTCTAATGCAAATCATTCGTTGGAAGATTTTATTTTTGTGATTCTGCCCGATCATTGCATTTGTATCATAACCTTGGAGCAAAAGTAATAAATCATACTCATGCAAAATGCTTGTTGTGTTCCTGTTACGCAACCAGGGTCAAAATACATCCCATCCCATGTTTGAAAGGGCATGGCAGTATAATCCATGACATGTATTTAATTTTCAAGGAATTAGGTTCTGAGCAGATCAAACGGGATTTCGATGGGGGAAAGTTGCATTAGGAATAGATTTTTCTTCTAGATTTTTTACTTCATACCATAAATGTTTTCCTGCAATGTAAATATTCATTATTACATTTATGATACATTAGATTACAAATATGTAGTGAAAGTGGAAGGTCTGATTCGCATAGCTAATTTGGGGTCTGATTCACATAGCTAATTTGGGATAATGCTTATGAGATCATTTTCATAGTACAAGTAAGACGTGTGAACGTGGGAAGCGAACGCAGCTGTTGTGGCAGTCTGACACACGTATACATTTGTCCTTTTTTTAAATTTTTGTTTTTGTATATTTTTTTTAGGTCATTTTTTCTTTCTTTTTCTACTGTGCGTGTGCGTGTGTTTTTTTTGTGTGTGATACAGCTGTGCCCTCTGGTGGCGGGTGGGTGGTGTTACAGCGTGACAGACAGACAGACAGACAGACATGTTCTGCTGGGTTACATAGTAAATGGCTCACTGGTGTTCGCAATTAAGAAATAAAAAAAGAGCCTTTTTGCTATTTCTGTTAATTAAACAGCATTATCTTTATAATCAATGGAAAAATGCTTATATGCTTGGGGAGACATAGTGAGCCGGGTCTTAATATTGTGATATGGGTGAGTTTGTGCCCTTTAGCTTTTAAGTAATGTTTAAATCTGCTTTCGAAAGAGTGGTGGGTGGTGCTTTAGAGACATCTGTTTCCTAATTGGAAATTAAAGTGGTGCTATCTCTTTAGTCACTCCTACAGTTGTGGCCATTGTGTGTAAAAAAAAAAAACCTATTTGTTTGTGTGATAAGGGATCAAGGCTGGAATGGAAGTAGAATCAGCAGTGTTGTCTCCCCAGGTCGAAGGACAATCATTATCCATGGTAACTAATGGAAAGCTGGTGAGTTACTGGAAAATATGGCACATTGTGTATTATTGAGGGGCGCTAGCCCCTCCTATATACAGCTTTTGTCCCCACACGTCTCAATATTTGCCATTGACAATGAAAGGAGAAATTAGGTCAAATGTCTGCTAAATATGACGTAAATCTTGTCCCCACCCACTCGTCTCATTTTTGCCATTGACAATGAAAGAGAAATTAGGTGAATTGTCTGCCAAATATGATGTAAATCTTGTCCCCACACGTCTCAATATTTGCCATTGACAATGAAAGGAGAAATTAGGTCAAATGTCTGCCAAATATGACATAAATTTGTGGCAACACAAAGCGCCCCTCACTTCACACGGGTGTGATTTTGTTTTTGTAAATAATACAGCAATTCTATTCTAAAGCTAGCTTATAAGGTTCATTATGAATACATACTTCATTCTGAAAGAGATTTTATTTGCCACTGTTCCACACGAGTTTGCAATCTTTAAAATGGAACAATATTTGAATGTTAAACAGTTTCCAGAAGCTCTGAATCTAGTTGAGGTCATGCGATATCAGTTGCCGCCCCCACAAATCCTTAGTTGCATCTGTTATACTGTCATATTTGATCTTGTTTTGTAAAGCACTTTGTGACCTTATTTTGGAAAGCTCTACGCAAATCAAGTTTATTGTTATTACAAATAATAATTACCAATCTGACCTTAGCCACACTAAGCTTGTACCTACTTTCTAAGCACAACCATTTTTAACCGTATAGTAGCATATACCGTATCATAACCTGTTACGGTACCTAAACGTATCCGTAAATATATATGTACCGGTATGTATTTTCATGATAGCCTAATGTACATTCAATCCTTTGTGGGAGAAGTGTGTGTGAAGTGTAGTGCAGCCGCAGGTAAAGAGCACAAACAGAACTAAGGCATGTGTTGAGAAGGAGCTATTTGCTAAAAAGGCAAATTAGGGCAGGCAGAACTGGTACAGAAGTAAAGCTGATTTTCATAAAGTCACCATAAGTAACCTCCAACCTAAACGTTTGCTCTCCTACAGTCAAAGTTACGAGCCCTTGCATCAAACTAGTCGTGACACTGCATTCCTTTCAATCCTATTATAAAAGAGCTCAAGGCTGTATTGCTGATTACTTAGGTTAGGACCCCCGCAGTGGTGTCCGGTTAGAACTTAAACCAGGATGCTTCGACTTCTGCCTTCTCCCTGAAGCCTACCCTTTATATATGCTCCGATGACCAGGCTTGTCATAATGACTAAGCCAGTTAGATCTATCCATATATGGTTCTACCGCATCTATCTGATATCAGCTCTAGGTCGGCTCGGGCGGCCCAAATATAGGGATTGTCATACTAGACATGCTATATATCATATAGTCCTGGCGTCCTAGTCGGATATCCCCATATATGGAGACTGTATATCCAACGAACACTCTCCCAGTTAAGCTAAGATGAATGTAAGTGAGAGTCTTCGTTACAGCCTCCCCAGATTTCACGTTGAAATCTATACCGTATCCAGAAGACTTGAACAATTTTTATTCCTTTTCTATTTTCTTTATCGTTTTAGTATTTTTCTTTCTTTTTAATTTTCAATCTGTTTTTTCACAATCCTTCCGACTCGTCGTCATTGCCCGGTATCTCTTATCTGATGTAGCCCCAGTCGCTATGCTATCCCCAGCAGCTACACCGGTGATGTGGGCCCAAGCCATTCAATTTAGTCAGTTGAAGGCAGCAAGACTGATTACTCGAGCCACTGGTCGCAGGTAGGTCCGATCTCCAACCTTCACTTCTACCGTTCGAATCCTATCGTCCGCACCAGAAATAGTCTGGGAAATCCTTCCAATAGGCCAAAGGGCCCGAGGTAGCTGTGGATCCACGATCATCACCGGAACTCCAATCTGAATATTCGTCGTCTCCTTTTGCCACTTCTGCCGTACCTGAAGGTGAAGTAGGTAATACCTCAAGAAATGTTTCCAGAAGTGATCCGCCAGTATTTGACTATGTCTCCATCTTTTCCTTCCCAACATGTCTGACTCATCATATTGAACTTGCGGTAATGACGCATCTCGCCTCCCCATGAGGAGGATGTTGGGTGTCGCAGGGTCGGGATCAGCTACATCCGATGAGGTATAACCTAAAGGTTTGGAGTTCAGAATCCCTTCCAAGAACTGTACGCAGAACCTCTTCTGACACTGTTTGAGCACCCAATGTTACTTGCAAGGCCTGCTTGAGGGATCGGATTTCCCTCTCCCAACAACCTCCGAAATGAGGTGCGCTGGGCGGATTGAATACAAATTTAATTTGCTGCTTGGCCAACTGTGCCTTAATTTCAGGTTGAAGGGTCATAAATGTTTCCTCCAGCTCACGCACCCCTCCTTTAAAGTTCGTTCCTTGATCGGACAATATTTCGAATGGTTTTCCTCGACGCGCAATGAAACGTCTTAATGCCATCAGATAAGAATCCGTGTCCAGACTGCAGAGAAGATCAATGTGGACTGCACGAGTCGTCATGCATTTGAAGATGATCCCCCAGCGTCGTTCCCTCCTGCGTCCTACTTTAACGAAGTATGGCCCGAAACAATCCACTCCTGTAGAGTAAAATGCTGGTTTGTGGATACGTAATCTTGCAGGAGGTAAATCAGCCATCCTGGGGATGTTTGGAGTCCCTCGCCAAGTGCGACACCCAGTACAACCTCGCTGATATCGTTTAACGGCCTCTCTTCCTCTCAGTATCCAATACTTTCGTCTGATTTCAGCAAACACTCGCTCTGGTCCTGCATGACGCAGTTTCTCGTCGTAGTCCTTGATAATCAACTTGGTAATCGCATGCTTGGGGTCAAGTACGATGGGATGTATCGCGTCTGGGTCCAAAAGTTCACTATGGCGAAGTCGTCCCCCTACCCGAATGAGCTGGGTAGTACTGTCGAACTCCGGACAGAGCGTGATTAGTTTGCTATTCTTAGCTAATGCCTTTCCCGAAACCAGTTGGGTAGTCTCACTGGCGAAACAGTCATCCTGGATCTGCTTAACCAGGGCCAGCTTTCTGATACTCGTCGGCTGTAGGCTCGGGGGAGGGTGACCCAAATATAGGGATTGTCATACTAGACATGCTATATATCATATAGTCCTGGCGTCCTAGTCGGATATCCCCATATATGGAGACTGTATATCCAACGAACACTCTCCCAGTTAAGCTAAGATGAATGTAAGTGAGAGTCTTCGTTACACCTATCATGCCCTTCAGTATCTAATCTCTCATCATGTACAGTAGTACGTATATGTTTTGTCTCTCGTCTTCATTTGTCCATTGTTCGTTTGGCATATCGGACCTTCTCATCAAGATAGAATACCTGTTCAACTTAAAATATTTTAGCATGTAGAACTTGATCTCCTGTCCTCAAGCTACACTGTCCTCATATATAACCATATGACCTATAGTATGCACTATGCACTGATAAGTGTCCCTTTTGCACATGTAACATGTGATGGTAGCACAGACTGTACTGATGAGCAGTGGCGTGCACAGATAGACACCTGCCCTTGCCCTCTGGACAGCAATGTGACCTTTTGAACACCCCCCCCCCCCCCCCCCCCCCCCAGGTACGGTGACATTGATCAATTATTGATTCAAAAAAGCTTCTAATATATTATTTATGCCCCAAAATCTATAAATCTCACACTATAGAGCGTCGGAAAAGAATTCTCCGTTCATTTTCCTCATAGACTTTTCAAAAAGTATTTATTTAAAGACGTTTACGCCGCGGACAAAGCCAACTCGAGTTGTGACAAATCATGACAATAAACACAATGTTTTGGGCCAAACAAAGAATTAGAAAGAAGAAAAAAACGGAAGGTTACTTTTTTTGTTGTTTTTCTTCTCGAGTTGGCTTCGTACGACGCTTATAAGGTCTTTAAATAAATACTTTTTGAAATGTCTATGGGAAAAATGCATTGGGAATCATTTCCTGGGCCTGGCGTCGTCATGAAAGGGGGCGGGACTGTGACTGTGCTCTATTAAGGCAACCGGCCGCTTCCACGCACTGCACAAGGTGCCCTTTTTTCACTTGAGCACCTGCCAATTGTGTCTGCACACCACTGCTGATGAGACACAATTGAAATCCCAAACAGGAGACTTGGGCCATGCTACATTTGTCTCAGGACTTCCAAATGGCAGTATACTGTGGATGACTTCCCAGTCTTTTCTTCAGAATAGGTAACCCCTTTTACTCTGGTATCCCGTTTTTGGGGGGATATAGGGTATCCCAACTTTTGAGGGGATACCATGAGGATACATTCTAGTTAGTACCTTGCTTGGGCACTTTGCTCGCCAGTGCAAATAGGTCTATAATTTTCTGTGCTAGTAAATTTACCAGTTTTGTTTTTGACCACTGGCACTAATCCCATGCATTAATGCCAAAGTAGCACCTACAATTCTATGACTAGCATGCTTCCTATGTTCTGCTGATGTTCACGGACCACCAGTGGTCCATGGACCACCAGTTGAAAACCCCTGGCCTAGAGGGTGGGTGGACGTCGTCCAAACGTAGCATGTGGACCTGCAAGGTGCACCATTGCTCCAATCCACTTCAAACTTGGCACAAACACTGTTCAGTGGCCTGCTATGACAATAGTCACACAAGTGGCCATGTTAGAGGCCCCGGGGGGCCCTGGTTGCAATAGGTACATCGTTGCTTCAATTCGCACCAAACTGGGCACAAACACTGTGGTCTGCTATGACAATAGTCACACCAGGGGCCCCCTGCACACTGTTGCTCCAATAATATGCACCAGACCTGGCACAAACACTGTTCAGGCTTCTGCCGTGACTTTAGTCACGGTCTCGAACCTCGGGACCAAGCATGTACCGAACTGAACATGCTTGGGTACCGGGTACTCATTAACATAATTCAATTTCGGTTCTCCCTATCGCCGGTTCCCACAGACGCAGTCACACGCTATGTGATTTATTTTCTTCCCTTTTAACAGAAAGTTGGCGCCGGGTGACAGATACGCTGCGTGTGTGTGTGGCTCAACTGTTGAATAAAGGAGAGGATGTTACTCTATTCATTCCGTCTTAAATTGACTAGGCCCTTAAATTGACTTTTTCAACAGTGGTCCGTGGACCACTGGTGGTCCGTGAAGGCATTGCATGTGGTCCCTGACCATGCATTTAGTAATGTAGCAAAGTATTTTCTTCCATGGAACAGTGCACTAAACCTTTCTGCACTGTTCCATGGAAGTGCGTCAATGTTATTAGAATTACTGGGAAGTCTGAGGTTAAGAAATTCCAAGGAAAAGGGAGATATAATCTCAAGAAGGGTAAGTGTACCAGCTTGCCTGATTGAGTCATCATTATTACTTGCGCAAGCAGAGAGCGCAAGTAATAGTTTTCGTCCAGCGCTTCGATGCGTATGTCGCCGTTTGATGTGTATGCGTGTGCCAGCGTATGACGTAATGACTACTTGTGCTTGATATGGCAGTGGTGTCAGATTACATACATGTATACATAGGGGCATTACCTTTAATCCTCCCGACACTAAAACATATCGTCATTACGTCACCATCGAAAACCAATTACACCCTGGCATTGGGTCCTTTAATCCACATCTTTATTACGTCATCATTGAGAGCTAGTTGTACCAGTTATACCCTGGTCATATGCTGCTACGATACATACGCATCAAACGGGGCATACGCAAAGTAACCACATTATACCGCTAATCAATTTACAAATTACATATACATATACATAGCTGAGATTTGACAGTTTGTTGCGGTCGACAGTACTTGCGCGCTCTGCTTGCGCACTAGTAGGTCATTTATGGACTATTTGTGTGCAACAAGCAAGTAGGCACTCGACAGAGTGCAGTTCTAGTTAGGAAATGTGCTCATATAATCATGTCATTATGTGTCTGCTCTATCAGTAGCCTACTGTACATCAGTTAACCTGAGTTTAATGGAAGGCTGGATAAACTTAATTTAGAATGGAGTAAGGGTAACCGTGGGATAGGAAAGCCTGGGCTTCATATAATTAGTTGCATGTAGTATCGTGCAATGATAATTTTGATAATTGTATTAGCTATTAATTCAAATGTCTTCTTACATTTGATGGACTTTTGCAATTCTGTATTATTTAAACATATGCTAATACATTTATCAAAGGCATTTTATTTATATTTTAAAACATTTTCCCATGGACCACCTGCACGCTTATTATGCCATGGTTGAGAAATCGTCGGTTGAGAAACCGTGGTATGTATAAACATGGGATAAATTGCATAGAAAGCACTAATCTTATCTCATATCCCATACCAACACAACAGTGGTCCCCAGGTAGATTCTTAGTGGTGGTCTCTCGTTCACAATCATTGGAAAACTCCTGAAATGAAGTAAAGCTTTTTGTTAAATAAACATTTGACCTCTTATTTAAGTTATACCATTTTGGAACCGGAATCGATATGAAGAACCGGAATCGGTACCGGACTCACAAAAATCCTAACAATACCCATCCCTAGTCACACCGGGAAAAAAAATACAAAATTGTGTACTAAATTGCACACATACTATAGCGGCGTTACAGCAGTGTCTAACATTTCATATGGCCATAACTCGGTGACCATTAATGCAATATAATATGGAAATCTAACCAAATTTGCACAGGTTGTCAACATAATTTTCCTGACACATATCAAGAATGCCAGGCCCCACACCCGTGGGACAGTTCACAATATGTGGGAATATTGGCACTGAATCCACTGATGGGATATTTTGTAAGTGTGAAAGCAGGAACTGTTGCCTCCTTTTAACTCATATTTTTAGCACTGTCTTCTAATCTAAGCCAACCAAAATGCAGAATTACTGTATCATTCATATATGAACAATATTTGTACTGATGTGAAGGTGTGGGTTAGTAAAATGTCCCAGAAATGTCCTGTAATATTTCGAAAATACTGGGATCCATATAAAGTAGTAAAAGTACCTTTAGTAACATTTAAATGTCCAACTGGCAAATGAACGTAGGATCATCATTACACCACAATACCCAACAAACATCCGTTTCTAGGTGGGACTAATACTGTAACTCTTTCTAGGTCAGCTCTGCATGGATCCAGCTGTCTGTGCAATGCATCATGGGTATGGTCCTGCTGGTTCAGAAGCCACTACATCTAATTAAAGAAAAAAATTAATGAAAATCCTGTCAAATCATAAAGTACTTTTCCCAAGGGCAACAGAATCGAAATTGATAGATTATTCTCTCCTACAGTAAGTAAAATAAGTAGAACGGGTCTGGTGAATAGCGCTCGTGCAACAGAGGGAATCTTGACAGATTGCAGTGACTACAAGGGTGTGACCACCTGGGGATGACTGCTTGGCATAAACACTCTACAATGTCCTTAGTGACTTACATTTCCTGCAAGTTGAATGAGCTCATCAAGGCATAAGGAGAGAGTAAAACAAAAATCATCTCATAACCGTGTAATGCAATGCACTAAAGCAAATTACTTCGAAGTTCGAACAGTGATTTGCAGCCTTTTTCATTTTAAGGATGCCTTGTTTAATATGCATTATTAGGCCACTGACTCCTTTTTGATACATTTTGTATCTCTGTGATGCCAATTTCCACTGTAAAGTCCTCAGTGTTGATTTAACTAAGTGTATGAGTTACAGGCCCAAAAGGTTCAATTTAGTGCCCATCAATAATTCAGCTGGGAAGTGGGAACCCCCTGAAGGACCTCTGGGGGATCCCCAGATCCAACATTGATAGCCATTGCCATAGCATACGTGCAGCAGTCTAATACAGGGGTTTTCAACTGATTGTGAACGAGGTACCACCACCCTTAGACTTAGAATCAACTTGTGGACCACTCTTGTGTTGGGTGGGGATATGGGCTAAGATTAGTGCTTTTGTAACACTTGCTATGCATCCCATGTGTATAGACACGTTCAGAAACAGGTCTCATGGTCGCAGCTAACATATTTCCTGTAGGCGGAGATGACATATCTGCGGTGTAAACAGCCAGCTCTTCTACTACATTGAATGTTAGAGTGACTGATGTTAGTCTGCTCAAACGTTACTCTTTTACCTGCTTTTTACTAACACTAACTTTACAAATTTGGCTTATGGCTCTGGTCTCAGCCACCGCAGTGTATTTTTTTACACTAAAAATGACTACATGGACAGTCATCATAGGTCACCAGGTCATTCAGTTCACTGCTTCTCAACTAGTGGAAATTCCTACATCCTACATTACTAAATGAATGGTCAGGGACCACATGCAATACTTTTTATAGTCACTTTAGAAATGTGCAGATACCCTGTACACAGTACACTTATATTAAGTATGTTGGTTTGTGTGGCGAAAACAATGTTGCACATTAAGGAAATAATCTGGGGACCCCCCTCCAAAGTCCCCCTGGCCCACAGGTTGAGAATCTCTGGTCTAATAGCAAAAGAAAAAGCAGTGATATAAATTCCAATGTTCATTTACTCCAAGCCTTCAGTCTACCATTGTTGATGCAACTGAGGTATGACATTCTAGTAGTTAATATAATAGAACAATAAAAGCAACTCCGATGGGCTACAAATAAGTGGTTTCGAACAAGATATTGACTTTGACTATTGACATTTATAAATAATATGTGGTTGAGAACCCCTGCCCGATGGCCACAGAAAGCCAGTGAGTAACGCCGTGTTTGGATAGCGGCTGGCCAGTAGACATGCCTTTAAAACACAAACAGTTGCTCTGTCCTCCAAAGGCATGCTTTGTGTGACACATTGCATTCCAGTGCATGCACAAGATACTGCAGGCAGAGACACTGCATGCACAGCTTCTATAGTCCATGCTATACTAGGTGGAAAGGCACGTTTATTTGTATAGCACATTTCAGCAAGGCAAATCAAAGTGCTTTACATTTAGAGCTATATCTTGCACCACCCCTTAACCCTTACCCCTAAAATTTTGCCATTTTTTACTATTTTAAAAAACCTTTTTCAAATAGCCGATCTACAAGCTCACAACGTCTCGATGTAGATTGGTTAGTTGAACTATTTTAAACTGTTTTTCAAAATAGTAAAACATGGCATATAAGTTTAGGGATAAGGGATAAGGTTAGCGCAAGATGGAGCCCATCAACTTGAAGCATTGAGACATTAAGACTGCATTAACAAACATTTGTGGTGCATAAAACTGAATGCAGCTTCTCCTCATTTATAGTTCTGACTCTGTGTTCAATAAACAGACCTGAACCAGTCAACCTGAGAAGTCTGGATGGTTAATTGTGTAAGCAGTGAGCACAAAATCAGACATGTACAGAATACAAATGTACAGACAAGGAACCAGTGTAAAGGTCTATGAACTGGAGTAGGGCATCAAGCATGAGACAAGAACTTTGTCTTTTTGGGAGCAAAGGTGAGGTTCTGTGACAACATCCGTGATGCTTGCTTATCATAATATGATAAACAATGCTTTGCCATATATTATATGGCAAAGCATTTTAGCCAGAGTACACATCATAAAACCATAGAACCTGCTGTACACTGTACCCAAAGGACAAAATGCGCAACACCTACAGTATGTCAGTATCTAACTCAGTAGACTCTGTCTGCACTACAGTGAGACTGTAGTGTACAGCACTGCAGGTCTGTGTGACGGGATAGTAGAATACATCATCAACATCGGATAACTGAATATGGATCTATCACAAAAAACATGCATTATTCCTGAAACTACAGTATCTGTTGTAAGATCATGCACCACTGGTTCTCAAGGTGGGGTCTGGGGGGGGGGGTCAAACTTGAATAGGTTGAGATTCACTGACATACAATGTTTTCTCTACCAGACTCTATAGCTGTTGAACAATCACTAACTGTGAGTTAAATGATTTTACAGGATTTGACTGGTTATGGCCTTGTTGACGAGTAAGCTCAACAAGAAAGAAGACCAATAACAGACGTAAACTAAAGAATGTACGATCATGATGTCTGCCAGGTACATGTTCATTTTGTTGTTCTTTTTGAGTGGTGCACACCGCTCCAATAACTGGCCGTATGTGTCTCTATTTATGTCCGTTTAGAGTAAAAACAGCTGCAATAGAGGGTATGCGCATGCATAAAGTTAATGGCAAATCGAGTGGCAAAATGAGTGGCAAAGCAACAGGCAAAGTGAATTTAACATTGTTTAACGTTGTTTAATGCAATCAGATAGGACTTTTCTGTTCGGATGCATGGGCTGTCAAGGCCATAAAATAGTTTTTTGCCACTCAGTAGGCGTTCCTGCATAACTTCCTGGTTTGATGATGATGTCACGCGCATACCCTCTATACCGCTGGGTGACCTAAAGTGTCACTGTTGTGTTGACCAGCCTAACACACACACACACACACACACACACACACACACTCATTGACCACTGCAGCACACACACACACACACACACACACACACACACACACACACACACACACAGGCAGTTCACACGGGTGTTATTTTTATTTCATTATAAGTCTACCTTTGAGAATACGTGTTGTTCTGATGTTGTGAAGCTGCGCCAGTCCTAACAGTGTCTATATTCCTTTATCGCCAGTGAATAAATGGCTGCTGCTGAACTTGTTGAAGACTTGGGTGAATTCTGTCATACACACAACACAGGCAAAGTTCACACCTCTATATTGGCTCACTGGGAACACTCTGCTACACCAGCTGTGGGTCGCAAAGTGTCCTTGATGAGTGGGTTTCAAATGGCCCCGTACAGGTGAGTAACTCTTACGGGTCCCTTTGGTTCCATTTGTACACTCAGAGTTAAGTTTGAGAACCACATACACTAAATGGAACAGAGCCTTAATTAGTATCACATCATCAGTGAAGGAAGTCGGAAAAGAGTCAATACCCGGAAGTAGGAAGAGTCTCCGTTATTTCCAAAATGGTGTATGTGCATAGAGCCTCACAGCTGTCATATCCTACTACGTATCCTAGCCTTAATTCGTCCTACTCCTCCCACCCAACACTCCCTGCTGACAGGTGCCGCCCCAGCCCGTATACATACCAATTATCACCTATCAAAGATAGCTGGACGTTATGTGCTGTGAGCTTGTATCTGCTATTTTTTAATAACCAACTTAAGTAAAACGTTTATTGCATAAATAGCTGCTATAGAGAGTATGCACATGCATGATTTTCCCATCAGGACACGCCCCCCTCATCTAGACTGAGTGGCAAAACATTGAGCAGCATGGAGTGTTGGAGTTTGTAAGCGCTCGTTGGAAATCACTCAACCGTCCTGCTTTCTAAATGTCACATAATGCAGGAGGCAGCAAAATGTTGTGTTGTGAAAACAAGCACTTCCAAACTCTGACACTTAGAAAAATAATCAAATGCAGAGCATTTCTTGACAGAAAGTAGCTCATAACGTTTCTATGGTGGATTTTCATGAAACAAAAACTTTTCAGATAGAAAGAGGATAATTCAAGCTTTTCGTTCAGCTGCAATGTTGGTGAATTTAACATTGTTTAATGCAATCAGACAGGACTGGTTTGGATGAATGGGCTGTAAAGGCCAGAAAGTAGTTTTTTGCCACTCAGTGGGCGTTCCCGCATAACTTCCATGTACGATGATGTCACGCGCATACCCTCTATATGCTTGCTATTTGTTAAGTGGTTAATGCTTTTATCCATGCTCCCGTTGTTAAAAAGGTGAAGATTATTGTAGTCCCTTCAACCAGCTCAATATGTCCACAACATTCCACAAAATCTCATCTGTGCATTGACGAAACTAGACCTGTGCGCGTCGGCCACCGGCTTACTTGGGAACGATGAAGGTTGGGAACCTAGTATGCATTACCCGTTGTCATAGCACAACGGGAGTTAACCGTCTGTGTCCCTTTTGTGCCCATTTATGGAGATCTCTGTATCTGTCTGTGTGCCACGTGTCTGAAGAGTGCCAACTGACTGAAAAGTGGACTGGTTAAGTAATCAAATGGCAGGTGTGGGGTTGCCATGGCAATCAATTGGCTGAGGCAGAGGCTGGGAATTCTACAGGTGAGCACTGCACTCTGTGTGGTGGTGTGGAACGCGTGTGTCAAATTTGAGCAAAGCATGTCCACAACACACTGATCTGACCAGTAGCCACATGGCTTATTACTTGGCCCTTGCATTTTATTAAGGCATATGGGTTTTAGAGAATGGATAAAATAGCTGCGCTATAGCTGGTGAAAAATTATGTTTATATTTGAAAATGAATGAATGAATACATTTTATGGTTACAGTATAACTTTAAAAAATCGCTATTACTCCGTAGCCTGTTGACAAGCTGCATAAAAAGCAACTAAGGCA
The DNA here is from genome assembly GCF_951216825.1 of Electrona antarctica. Taxonomy (NCBI): domain Eukaryota; kingdom Metazoa; phylum Chordata; class Actinopteri; order Myctophiformes; family Myctophidae; genus Electrona; species Electrona antarctica. The sequence continues at coordinate 12,430,420 of NC_136791.1, forward strand.
TAGAAAAGAAATGTATACACTAACTATTGACATTTCAATTGCACCATAAAAAATAATAACAAAGTTGAAAAGCATAAAGGATATTGTTTTTTTCTGACATAGTTTTTCACCCTGAGAAAATATCCACTGACGGGTTTATTATGGTAATAATGTATACAGTCGGACGCCTAGCTATTCTCGTTTTCAATCACTTATTGCAGTGGTTTTCAACCAGTGGTCCTTGAGGGGGTTCCAGGTGGTCACCAGCTAAATGATGGAGAGTTGGTAACCTAATGGACTCTTAGATCTTTAACTCTTACGGGTCCATTTGGTTTCATTTTACGCTCTCAGAGTTAAAATATTGTTAAACATCTGCATTATTAAATTTACAAGAAGTCTGCACATTTAGAGAATATTAGAAGAATTGTTATTTTGATCAACGTTTTGTTTTCTCCTACTTCATCAATGGAAAAAATCATATCCAACGATATAAAAAATGGCTAAATGTCATCAAATGGTGGTATGTGACTCAAATTACGAATAAATAATGGGCCTTGATATGAAAAAGGTTGAAAACCACTGCCTTATTGGCATGGTCACTGAGATAGTGCTGTAATAATAAATAGGCTGCACAAAAATACATGCAAAACTATAATGGTTGAAGCGAAACACTGCTATGTTTTTCTTTTAGTTTCTATATTATGCACATGTATGCTATATTCCAAATATAATTTCTCAGTTAATTTGAAAAGCTACAGTATACTGTAAATTCTTCATGATGAAGCACAACAGGGGAATGTTTCCTTGACCTTGACTGTTTTCAGTGATAAACACTTTTGTACCTCTTGTTTTTCTTTGTCATTCAAATTCTGTAAATAATTTTATTTAACATCTAATAATTTATAATAGCTATAAAATGCTTAATCAACTGACGACCCTGTTACTTTGATGAAATACAGTAATGTCAGCTGTTCCTCAGCTGATATTTTCAAGCAGGGATATGTTAAGTTTAACTTATTTGCCTTTTTTAAATTATTTTTTACTTATTTTACTTTTTTGTTTTAAAAAAATGGTAAGGGGACAAAATCTTTAAAAAAAAAAAATATTTTCTAAAGGAGAAGCAACACTTTAGCACAAATGCTTTTATTGTAAAAATACATTGTATTAAATAGTTTTCCAAATTAATATAATTAATATAGTGAAATGGGGCATAATGCGATTGTGGGGAAAGGTGCATTTCTCAATTAACATGACTCGAACCACTTTTTAAAATATTGTACAGTTGGTAACAACAGGTCTGACATACGTTAGTGTCAATAATAATGATAATGTGTCAAAAATTCAGTATTCAAGTGCCTGAGTTCGACCATTGCGCTTTTCTGGAAGCAAACATATTTCTGATAGAGGGTTAAAACATGAGAACTGGACACCAAGCTATACTAATGTATGTCCAAAAGGCACCCTATTTGCATAATGACTCTAGAATATAAAGAACTAATTGATACCTCGCATTAATATCAGATTCTTGCATCATGCATTTTACTGCACTACATTAATTAGCATTTCTCTCTAAACTGTACGATGGGAATTACTGGATAAAGATGATGTTATCAGTGAATAGTATTGCTGCAGTGCTATGGGCTTAGTCTTATTTCATATCTTTTAAATGTAATTATTTTAAATTAGCTTTATGCAATAAATACACTGTCACATGATGAGAAATTGGCTCTTTAACATAGAGAATTGATTAATTCATTGTACAGTCCTCACAAAACTCCCATCTTAGTTCTAAACCAGCATTTCTTCAGCTAGTGTAGAGACTCGCCTCAAGTCAGTCTGTGGTCCCTAGCTCTACACGTCACAAGACTGACTGGACCCCAAAACAAAACTAAACGTTGCTAGTTTGAGTTACAATGAAATTACAATGTTAAAAAAAATCTACAAATTCTATAGCTCAGTGGTATTATGGTTTACAGAAAAATAAAATCCCTGTTATATAACCAATCATTTGAATTTGATTGCACTACACACAGTACAGTACAATTAATACATTTATCTATTTGGAACTCTATTTGGAAAAGATATTTGAACACTCAGAGTTAAATGAACAATGAGGATTTCACTGTGTAACTAGTAAACTACATAGATGTGAGCAGAAATAATATTATGAACCAGGTCAGGCAAGATGGACACATCTTGATACAATATGCAGACTAAGTTTGCATAATAAAAAAAACATGATTAAGCACTTATTAGCATATGTTATTCTCATCAATTTTTTGTAGCTCAAAACATGGTCCCATAGCATGATGGGACCTGTAGTTTTACCAGCTCACTGAAGCTTGGATCTTTGGACTTTCTGTGCAGATTTTGAGTGAATCTTCTACTAGGGCCAAAGGTCATGTTGCATGTGATTAATCATACAACATTATTCCTGTCCCTATATCAAAGCACATTTTGATTAAAATACCATGACTGGTAATGTGTGCAAAATAACACAGGAGTCTGTAGATATACAGAATGAAGCTATGGCTCTTTTTTTTGGCCCAAGTGAAATATTCTAGAGGCTATTCTAAGTCATGTCTTGTATAAGAAGATGCATTTCACTCCTAGCAGCATTACAGTATAGCTATTCTACAATAATAAGAATTTGGCAAGGTTTTTCATCTGTCAATCCACCCTCAGTTTCCTTTGTGCATTGTTTTCCACCGCTGATGTCCCATTTGCATGTCCATTTACTGATGCAAAAGAGCCATTCTGATGCTTCTTAAGAGACGTGCTGTGTTTCTTGTAGGTCTGTGGTGGGGGAGAGGAGAGGGACGTTGATGTTTTTTATGTGGTTTCTTTTCGATACTCGATTATCGAAAAGAAAGGAGAAAAAAAGTAACACAAATTGAAATGTTAAGAAATGTTTGCCAACTCACCTGAATGTAGAAGTTAGAGAAAAGGATAATGAGTGTGACCATGTAACCTATTTGGAAATACAGCCAGCCCCTGGGGAAACTACACACTGGCCAAATCACTGCACACAGTGTCTGTGACATAGTTAGGAAGAACTGAATCTGTGGGAGGGAGGGAGAGAGAGAGAGAGAGAGAGAGAGAGAGAGAGAGAGAGAGAGAGAGAGAGAGAGAGAGAGAGAGAGAGAGAGAGAGAGAGAGAGAGAGAGAGAGAGAGAGAGAGAGAAGATGCATGGTTAAGTACGATTGATCAGTGCCTAAAATATGGAAGGTATAAATATAGCTTTTCTCCAGGTTTGCTGTGGCTAAAAGGTACTGTATAAAAGGATGGTGCAGGAAAATAGCTAGTCCAAGAGCACTTGAATATTAAAACAGCAAAACCAACACACAGGACAAGTACGTCTTTCATCCGTTACAATACGTTGTTTATCATGTATGGAATCATCCACACTGCACTTGCTCAAAAAAGATACAATTTAATAGGTAATGTTTTGGTCAAGGACCATTACCTTAAGACATACGCCTTGACCGAAATGTTGCATATTAAATTGAGCAAATGCAAATTATTGAGCAAATGCAGAGTATGTGCGGACCGTGTCATCGATTCCTTGAATTATACACGTCTACAGTAAAAACTGTGTATACTCCCAGAGTTACAGGTGGATAAATTAACTCAAGATTGTACGAATCAGTCACAAAGGTGAACAAGAGACTTTTGATGACCCATTTTCATAAGCGTAAGATAATGAACCTAAACAGTCACAAGAGAAGCCACCCATAGTGCATAGTGTTTAATAGATAACTATAGAATAGGATCTGGACAGAGACAGCACAAAGAAAGGTAAAATATCTAAACTTGGAAAGTTGGTTTATGCTAAACTCTGAACAAAGACAGCACAGAGAAATACAAAAATATACAGCTAGGAATGCTAGTTTATGTTATTATCTGTATGAAGAAGACCCATAGTGATGCAAAATACCTCAGCTAGAAATAAAATAGCTCAAGCCAACATTACAACTGTGCATAGCTCAGTCAACCAATGCTATTCGTTTACTGTTAGGTTGAGGGGGAGCTTTGTCAAACTGGAGGGAGTTATCCTGTATTTAAGTTGGTGTTTGATCGGGGCTCTCGCCTTACTTAGCAACTAGCTATCTCTAAGTATTGCCTTGAGAAGTGTGTCCTGGAGTCTCGTCTCCAAGTAGGGTATCTGAGTTATTCTCTACCGGTCTTATTTGAATTGTGTGGAAGTCATGACACTCTTAACCACCAAATTCTCTAGTTCACACAGGTTGTGCAATGTTGAAGGAGTAACTCACCAGCTGTAGCTGTGTGATGTACCTCTTCCACCAGAGGTAAGGCCTTATGGCTGGGATGGCTGACAGGCCATAGTAGGAATACATGACCACATGTATGAAGCTGTTCAGGCAGGCACCAAAGTACGCTGTTGAAGTGAATAATACCAGTCAATGAAAATTAGCCTTTTTTTGTTGAGCAATGGAGAAGATAAAACAAATCAATAAAACAAAGTGTGTGTGTGTGTGTGTGTGTGTGTGTGTGTGTGTGTGTGTGTGTGTGTGTGTGTGTGTGTGTGTGTGTGTGTGTGTGTGTGTGTGTGTGTGTGTGTGTGTGTGTGTGTGTGTGTGTGTGTGTGTGTGTGTGTGTGTGTGTGTGTGTGTGTGTGTGTGTGTGTGTGTGCGCGCGCGCGCAACCGCCCAGTCTCAAGCCTGGCGTGTGTGTCTCATAAGGTGTAAAGAGCCAAATGGAGAGGCAGAAATTATCCGCATATTCGGGAGATTGTATACATAAGCTTCCCTGATTGGCCAACCCAAACCGTCGGCTCTGTGGATTGGCAGAGCATCACATTGCATTTGTGCCGCTAAGCCAGTATATGCCCCTGATTGGCTAACCCGATCCCTCGGCTTAAATGATTGGCCGAGCTTTGCATAACATTTGTGCCGCATAGCAGTATAAATGTTCCTGACATGCATGCCCCAAATATGCAGATGTATATGGACTGGTCAATGTAATAACCTCAGCAATGCCAGGCAGACTGATAACACATGCAGTGCTCATATGCCCTAATATGGACATGCCCAATGTCAAGCAAATCGGTACATCGATGTGGCAGGCAAAAGCCGACACAGACAGAAGGTTTCCTCTGTAAATAAGAATGGTATATTATACTGTGGTGTCTCCATCAACAATGGACACTTTGCACAGTAGACACTTAAATTAAATTCCTGTTATTACCCAAAGCTGTGATTACCCGTCAAAATGTCTGCCGTGAAAAGGGTCTATTAACTGAAATGCACACAAAAAGGCTGATAGTGTCTCTTTAAAGCAAATAGTTATATATCTGACCTCAGGAACATTGTGTAGTGTACATAGCAATTGTCAGTGTGTGTCCTAAAACAAAGTTCACTTGAACCACATGAACCTCAGCATCCCTATACATTTGGCGAAAATAGTCTACAAGCTCACAATGCATCACAATGTGACACGTTATGAGCTTGTAGATCAGCTATTTTAAGATATATAGTGTAGAGGGAAAAACATTAGGGGGGCATAGCCGTGGGGAATCTGGTCAAATTATAGGGTTTAATAGAATTTGATATCAGCTTTCAATGTACGACAGGTCAGAGTAGATGCTTGTTAACTAACATTGCCATAGATGTGTGTTGAAAAATACTGTCTAGATTACCAAACATTGTCGTGCATTTTGCGATGACTTCCTGCATGTCACCAATGTTTAGACAGTACTGACTTTTCAGTCAGAGCGGTCAGGCCATACACCTTGAGCTCAGTCAAAGGTTGCTGTTTTTGTCTGACATCAGTGCATGTTGTCCACCGATCGACCATCAGTACTCTGATATCATCAATATGATGTGATAGTCTGGCCATATATACTCCATATATGGGCATAAAAGAGACAACGGGCTGCGTTGTTGGCATAGAGTTATAAAGGATAGAGGGCGGACATCCCTGTCCCCTACTATTCATTTCGATTGGAAGTTGCTCTGTAGACTTTTGAAGCACCCGGAAGAACGGTCTACTTCCGCATTTTTCCGATTTGGACATCAATATTTGGTGTCCAAAATGTGGAAGTGCTCAATGTTAAACCCCAGCTGCAGGGGGTTTCCTCGTGCTAAATCCACGGGCCCGCCTGCAGCCCCAGCTCTGACCAGTAGGGCAGAGCACTTCAACGTTGGCCAGCCCTTCTGGGGGCTTGGTTAAACCCGAGCTGCAGGTCTGCCTGCATTCTTAGCTCTGAGTGACCAGTAGGGCTCAGCGCTGCAACGCTGGCCAGCCTTTCTGGGGGCTTGGTTGTTGGACAACGGTTTGTGTTTGTGCCTGACATCAGTGGCTGTTGTCCACCGACCACCTGTGACATCAGTGGCTGTTGTCCACCGACCACCTGTGACATCAGTGGCTGTTGTCCACCAACCACCTGTGACATCAGTGGCTGTTGTCCACCGACCACCTGTGACATCAGTGGCTGTTGTCCACCGACCACCTGTGACATCAGTGGCTGTTGTCCACCGACCACCTGTGACATCAGTGCATGTTACGTTTGTGACGTCCGCACGGTCCACCAACCGACGCACTGCACTCTCTAGGCATGTGCGAGCCCCATCACATGCACAAATCTGCGTTGTTAGGCAACAGTTTCTGTTTCTGTCTGACATCAGTGCATCCGCCCGCCAACCCAGTAGGCAATTTTCACAATGACAATTGCATGTATCTACATCCTTAGGTCCTATAAAACCACTTTCACCACTTTTTGGGGGGATGACATTACAGCTTGTAAGATGGGTTATTATATTTTGGCTTTGTTGTATGACAAATGATATAGGGCTAAAGTGGTTAAGGCCCAATGACTTGTACTGTTAGTGGATCTAAATTATTTAGCTTACCGTGAGGCTAAATGTGGTTGAGTGATTTGAGTTACTGGAGGGTAAAGTAATGTTAAAGCACTCACAATGGCCACAGGGTACCCAGTTCATAACAAACCACCAGATGTTCAGCATGGTAGCATGGTGGTAGATGTGTAGAAACGTGATCTGGTGATTATTCTTTCGTAGTATGAAGAAAAATGTGTCCATGAACTCAATGAGTTTGGAGAAGTAATACCACCATAGAACATTGACGATCTAAAAGGGAAAAGCAGAAAAAATACAAATCAACATTTTGGAAAATAATAAACACTAAAGAACAAAAAGTGTATTGCTTGACACAATACAAAAAAATCACACCCGTGTGAACTGAGTGGTGTAAGGTCTTATATAGCCTGTTTGACGTAATGAAATCATGTCTGACGTAATGAAATCACACAGGGTGAACATAGCAACCATGCTCATTTTTTCTGCACAGACTAACAAAGCCAGTTGTAGGAGTGGTTTACACCACTCAAAAATGTGGGGGAAAAATCAGATGTCATAGCAGCGTGTGTGTGTGTGTGTGTGTGTGTGTGTGTGTGTGTGTGTGTGTGTGTGTGTGTGTGTGTGTGTGTGTGTGTGTGTGTGTGTGTGTGTGTGTGTGTGTGTGTGTGTGTGTGTGTGTGAGAGAGTGTGAGCGTGCATGCGTGCATGCGTGCACGTGCATAAGTGAAATGACGAGAAGAGCTGAATGGAGTTGAATGAGAAGTGTTGAAGTATGAGCTGGGTGATACATAATGGCTGATAAAACATGGCTGATAAAACAGAATAAAAGTAGGCTAAATACTGAGCTGTTGGGTCTCTGCACTGGATCTCTGAATGAGTGAATAAGTGGACATATTTCCTCCACGGTCTAAAAGTAAATATAAATGTGCAGTGAATATATAAATGAATATACATCCATCACTATGAATTTACCGCCAATGAATATATTAATTTAATTAATATATGTATCAGCAATGCGAGTCTGCGACTAAGTGGTTAATGAGCCCTTCTGGGAGCCAGAGTTCCTGGGTATCCCAGGTAGGATTCCAGACCATGACAGCAATGTGACGATGTGTGTCCCTGAGCAAGACTCTTAACCCTTAATTGCTCCCCGGGCGCCATAGAACGGCTGCTCACTGCTCCTAGTAGTTATAGGATGGGTGCATGCAGAGGACACAACTTGTTTTGTTTATCACTGCAAAGCTGTGCACAATTCTACTAGATTTTCATTGTGATGACAATGCAGAACTTCTACAAGGATGCTGATGCGAAAGAAGCTGTACTGTAAAAAAAAAAACAACAACCACGCAGGTCATTTACAGTAGCAAGTGTTGTAATATGACATTAGGAAAGTAAAAGGAATGGAAAAATGGTAAAATGAAATAATTCTGTAATTAAAGATAAAACATGTCTTGTCTTGCCCTGTTATCTGCTTCTGGGTCACTGTGTGTATCCTGACAGTAGAAGTTGTAATCACCGTACCAAACTGCAGCTACAAGCTGGAGAAAGGATCACAAAGATAAATGGCTATCATAATAAATAACCTCACATGACACATCAACAACTATGCACACATCAATTCAATTGCATGACAATGTGGCTATTTACATGAATTCAATAAAGTCAAACGATTGCGCAGACAAATAATAACCATGAGGAACTAGAAAGGGGCAAACCTTTTCAATTGTGGTCTCTATGGGCAGATGTGAAAGCGTTTTTGGAGGTGCACTCTATAGAGGCCCGTCAACGTAATCACATCAATGTAATTTTCATCAATGTAAATTCCAATTTGGCATTGTTTGGATGTTGTGTTAATGATATAGGCATATGGCATTTTTTGTATGAAATAGGCCCCTCCCATAGCCTGATTATCAGACTCTGAAGCTTCCTGAGGAGTTCACTCAGTGGCGGGGTCTATGGGCTGGAAACCAGGCTACCCCTCCCACTAAATTTGGAAACAATTAAACACTCTAGTATGGAATATTGTGTATGACTCCCGAGATCATGTGTTGTGTACATTAAAACAAATCACATTTGGCTCTGCATTGTTTAGAGGCCCCTCAATATTTTACATTTGGTATCAATCAGATGTAAAATATTGTGTTTTGGACATTCTTTGTGAAATAGGCACAGAACAGAAAATATTGGATGCCAATTATAACCATTCAAAATGGAATATAAACAATTGCTATGATACATGTTTATCACATAATACCAAAGACATCACATAACTCTTTGTAGAGATATGTGTACATCTTTTTACTAAATCTGGCTTTCCAGCCATGGTAGAGATCAAATAAAAGATACAAATAAAATATAGTAGATGGTTAGATTGATTTGACACTATAGACATCTGCACTCAGTCTCTGAATTAATGTGTTAACATATATAGTCTATTAACAGTGAATATACATGATTATATTATTATTATCTCCAAATAATATATCGATGGATATGTCAACACGCTATTAACAGTGAGTATCTGGGTCATTGGATGAATACACTGTACTCTACACTGGGTAGAGAGTATGTACAGCCTATCAACAATTAATATAGGACAGTTATCCTTAACGGGCATCTGTCAAAGTTCTGTAGTGTACAGTACATCCTAGTGGTCCATGTGCAAGTGTGCCAGAGTCAAAGCAGTAATCAAAGTAATCCGAAAAGAACAGAACATACAGTGCAGGTCTAAGCTCTCATATGGGGATCATTATTATTTAGTGCTGGGGAGTGATGACCAGTCACATTCATTATAACTGGTATAGCTAGTTTCTGTAAACGGAAATCAAATTGTAAGTGAAAAGCCTATAACCTTGATACCTGGATACCTTGACAATCCAAGTTTTAAAATACTTTTTATTTATTTATTGCAAAAACAGATGATCTACAAGCTCACAATGCGTTGCTGCGACGTGTTGTTTTTCTTGATATTCATATGATGAAGTATAAATATCGCCTAGGGCTTAAGTGGTTAAAGAGCCAGAATAGCCTACTTTCATCATCAATATTAACATAGAATACACTGACTAGAGAGCAGCTTATTTTGTGACCATCACCAGCAAGTCTGCACACACTGCAGCAAAAGAACAGCATGCGTTATCCTGTCGTAATGTGGGCTATTTTACCATTTTTATCACAGCATTAGAAGATTAAAAAAGCACTGTGCTCTGGAGAGTTGACAAGAAAATAACTGCCATGCGCTTTGATTGAACTCGGATGGCATTGGTTATAGAGTGCCAAAAGTTCAGCTGTCGATTGGCTGGGTAAACGTCAGAGTACAAGGTTTAATGAATCACGCTGCATGAGCCAAGCTAGGCGTTTGAGGGCTTACGCAATGCAGAAAGAAAGACAGGGAGCTGGACAGGGAGGATTGCACAGAAGAGATCGTAACCACTTTCAGTCTGGCATCCCTATTTTGGGTCATGTCATTATGTCATTACATGACACTTGAGCATGTTGATCATTTATTTTAGCTACTCGTCGCACAATGAAGTATACACTGTATAGGGCTTTAAGGGGTTAATTGGCAAATAGAACATACGGTATATTGTTCTAAAGGGTCACTACGGGTGGAGCCAATGGACTATCACATTCCTACAATAAATAAACATCATTCCATTCAAACAATTTCACTGAGAGTCAATGATCAATTACTCTAAGAGTAGAGTTTCATCACTGGATATGAACAATAAACAAGGTATTTTCAGTTGGGTTTTTTTACTTCCTAAAGCGGCGTTTTTTGAGAAAACAAAAGAGGGCTGTGCTGATGTCTGTGAGAAAGTATGAGGGATCTGATTGTTGAAACAATCAAACAATCATCCCGTCACAGTCCAGCTGTGTCCCTCTCTAGCTCCCAAATAGCATTGTGTCTTATGCGTCTTTCAGTGCATGACGCCAGTAGCCACTGATGAGAATTAAATGTGTCAATACAGAACGAAAACACATGCAGCAATGACTGCAACTTCCCATGTATATTTCCAGTGAATATGCAGCCATACAGGGACCGTTCTAATTATGTACTTCTGCAGTGTAGCATTGCAGTGCTTCCTCTGGACTGCCTCAGTATACCAGTGCAAAAGTGGCCAACCTACCCAAGGTGGTCATCATTTCAAACCCCTAAACCAGAAGGACCCTTCACATGAACCGTAGCGTCCCTGGTCCCTGCTCTGGACACATCATAATAGGTGAATATACAGCCAAAACAGCAGAGCTTGTAGATCTTCTATTTTTGTTGAAGAGAGTTGGTTGTGTAGAGTGAAAGTTAAGGGAGTCAAGTACAGACCCAATCATCAGGATGGCAGACAATTTTAAAGCAGTACACCTAGTGACCCCACGGTCCGCACCTTTGTACACCACGAATGATATTACATCTACAGTATTAGGACAATTTGGTTGTGAATGTTGAAAACCAGGACATTTTAGTGTTTTATTGATATTTTTCAGTTCTCAGGAGATAACGCTTTAAACATGGACAATCCCAGACAAGCCGGGACATAATTATGGTCACCATACTGTGCCTACCTCATAGAACATGTAGAAGGACAAGAGTGTGAGGCCCACGTTGTAGACCACCATGAGACCTCTGCAGGAGACCGGTTGTCTGTTTCTCATATACTTGGGCCCCATCCATACGATCAGAAGGTACATTACTGTCAGTGCAAAGGTTGGGGGATAGTTTTCTAGAAGCAGCCATCCCTTCACCCGTGTATCTGAAACAAGTGGAAACGAAAAGTACATTGGCCCACTTGTGATTCTGAGTCCTCGCTATATATTTACTGCTCTCTTGTGAAATAGCACACAGAACAGGCACACAAGTACAACATACTGATGAATGCAGACAGAATTGGAAGTGAATAGTGAAACATATCAGTAAGTACCAGACCATGTTTGTTTAACATCTAGAAAGATTACGTTAGCAATGGAAAAAAATTAATCCTAGCAGCATTCCTGTACCAGACCATTCTCCATGTGAAGATGGACATTCTGATGCAGCCTTTCTTTCAATAGCACGCAATAATTGATATAACACAACATAATGTATGCTTTGTGAGGCTGAATATCCAAAGAGGGGCTGAATCAAAGATCGGAAGGCTTACAATCTTTCTAAACCACCTCCAAAGTTCTATCTTTTTTTCGTTAAACTAGTAAATCGCAAATAACTGAAATGTTTCTATACTGTTATTAAGTACTGTATAATGCACCAACCTCTCTGAGATACATTCCTCATAGGCATATGTGCACACAGACATGGCAATAGATATAATTCTTATTCTGAATTATATGAGACTTGCAAAGGCCTTACCTCTTGGACCCATCCATGATTCAATATAGGTGTTTAATTTGTGGTTAAAAGTCTCCATTTATCACCTAAAAAGACAACAAATAAGGAATGGTGATGTGTGTCTATTCAAAAATGTGGATTATGTGACATAGATTCATTGCATAACATTGTAAGATCATAAATAGTGAGTATAATAAAATGATGATTTCTTAAAGTTTATTGGTCCCTAATCAAGCCCCTCCATAGGGCAGTCAAAAGGAAAAGGACAAATAAGTAATAGCAGAGTTTCAAATTGCTTGAACTACCATCGCAAACAACACAACAACTTTACGTCAACACAATCCTGAGTCACTGGCACTATTCCACTGTACAGCCTCAGGTATTATAAGTATTTCTTTGCATGTCAGAGATCTTTATTTCTCACAACGTACTTCAGGCTGAATTAATTATATTCTATAAAATTACCCAAAGGCACAGTGGACCAATACACCACTTGGGGCCAACGTGTACAGCACTTCACTCTCTAGATCTGCAGTTATACTCAAATCCATTATGAAATGTAAACACATTATTTGACTTGTATATGCTGATATCTATGGTCGGCTATTCATCATGTTTATTGCATCACCTCCTTCGGTGTGTGTGCACACTGCACAGTCAAATTTCTGATCTCTCTTTTAAAACTGCTTTTATGAACTACTTTTGCCTTTTGCTCTTATATCTCTCTGCTCTTATTTCAGTTTTTCTTCCTTCTTGTGTTTAGCCTGTGCTAATATCCACACCTATTAAGACACATTTTGAACATTAGCAGACAGTCAATGATCTTGATTCTGACTTTGATACTGTGTCTTGTTTAGACTGTAGACTAGAGCGTACTTTGTTTTTGACCCTGGACTCCCAAGAGTCAGAAATGTGATAGATAGCCTAATGTCTTGAACGATCACATTTTGCTTAAACAGCAAGGAAAGCAATAAGGTACACCCGCACACTGTGTATCTGCTCGGCACAAGAGTATTGTCTTATTTAATGAAGCAACGTTTCGGTCACTAGGGACCTTCCTCAGTGCCGAGCAGATACACAGTGTGCGGGTGTACCTTATTGCTTTCATTGATGTCCACTGGCCTACGCACCTGTGCATACGCCTGATTGCTAGGTGTGCAATAGTTTTCTCCTACAGTTGATATAGCCTGCTTAAACAGCAAGAAAACATAAAAATATGATTGACACAATAATTGGATTGGCACATCAGAGACTATGTATATGGAATGTATTATATGTACCTATTAATTCGTCTTATTCTTAATACTATGCTAAGAGTAGCATCTTCAGAGTAGTACATGGGTGGGTGACGTGACATGCTGTCCTTTGCTGTCCTCAGTGTCAAACGCGTATAAATAAAATA
>NC_136791.1:13048960-13256460 GCF_951216825.1 Electrona antarctica
GGCTTTTGATGCTGAAAATCACCTGCGGTCTAAAGTTCTTCACATCAGATTCGCGTCACTTTCCATATAAAGTGGTGCAAATCTGATCTGATCAGGGGACTTCTCTGGTCCTCAGGTAGTTCCCTCCGCCAGAGGAAGTAGTCCAGACTCCAGTGTCTATTCTGTTGGTATTGCAGTTGGTATTTGATTTGAATATACATGTATGACTGTCTATGATGTTTCAACTATGCAATGATGGTTTTAAAGCAGTGGTTCTCAAAGTCGGGTCCGGGGACCTCCAGTGGTACTTGAGGGAGTCCCCAGAAGAATTAATTCGATAAATAGATTTTTTTGGTTGCAACTGTACTGTATAGGCCTACACTACTAGTATAACATCAGCTAGGCCTATTTGAAAATAGCTTATCTACAAGCTCACATTATGTTGCTACTTTTGGGCCTACTTTTGAAACCTACCGTATTTACATATAGGCTTGTATTCACACGACTAGCTGCTTATAGCTGCACCTGTGGATTTATTAGCACGAATAAGGAAATCTTTATTCTAAAATGTGTATCAACAGAAAAATAAGTCTAAAAATTCGAAATTATTGATGTATCCCAAGATCACAGTTTTTATTCCACCATGTTTGTTTTCTTTGATGGGCGAAACCACCAACCTATTTTTTGAAATACACTCAAATGAAGACTTCCGTTCATGTTTTTAAATGTTTAAAGTGTGGAAGAATTGACACTGCATGCTGAAGAAGTATATGGTCAGTGTTCTAAATCTGAGTTGCATAGTGAAGGGGAGAGAGCAAAGGTCATCGGGGGACTCGAGCCTGTGACACACTGGATTACCAGCCTAGGTGCCCATACAACTGCGCAATGTTTGACAAGTCGCTATCCCCAATGTAAGATGCCCTATCCAACATCAGCTAGAATGCCATATAGAGTGCCTCCTTGGCAATCACAATATTACTCACAATGACTACAGTAAAGCAGTGGTTCTCAAAGTGCTCAAGCCCCAACCAGGGGATCAGGATCCAGTTTTATTTAACCCTATTTTAGTTTAACACATCTTTTGGGGTCCTTGTGTGAGAAAACCACTGCTAAAGTGTGGACTATTGATATGAGTCTTAAGATTAATTCCGTTCATGTTTTTAAATGTTTAAAGTGTGGAAGAATTGACACTGCATGCTGAAGAAGTAATGTTCATTGTTTTTATTATATCAGATTACCATCCAACACATTTTCAACTGAAACATCAAATGTACAATCATGTACACCTTTAGTGATATACACTGTTAACTAATAATGAAATTGAAATAAAAGATTTAACAGACATAACACTGCAGTATCTTTTCTGTCAAGGATCCAATTGTAAGATTGAAAATACAGTATGTATCTGGGCTTTGTACACAAATGGGTGGAATTGAGTGAAGGCATCTGTGAACCAGTACAACATTGAAGCGTACAAAGATTTTTACAACACCTGAGTGACAATTTTAGCCTAAGTGTTAAATATATGGTATTTTCACAAGACTATGTAAATGTTATTAATAAAGTGCACTAAATCCATCAAAACCCCCCAAAAAAGGAAAAATGCAAAGTAAACACTGTTACAAATTAATTAGAAATAAAGATGAATTTACAGTATTTATGATACAGGCAATTCCACACACAAGGAGCAATACGGATTAAAACTCTTAAGTTGCTCAATGGATGAGACTGTAAACAACGACAAGGCATTGTGGTGGTGTGCCATGGTTCAACATTCATGGACATGGAGAAAAACATAAGACAAGGGTCTTCAACGTTATTTTAGGCCAAGGACCCCTTAGCTGAGAGAGATGATGCAAGGACACACCAGATATAGTATAAAATTGTGTTGCAGAATAAACCGTTTCATAGATTTTATATAGCTTCACAGACTTGACAGCACTCCCTTCAGTGTATGTTGGATTCATATTTTCAGACATTTAACCACTTAACAATCAACACTTGACCTTTCAGTATGTCTGTACTTGGTCTACTCTTTTCCCCTATAGCCGAGCTTGTAGATATTCTATGTTTGGTTAAAGTTCTCCTCATAATAGAGATGCTAGGGTTCAAGTGGTTAATGTAAAACAAGAAAAGGACACTATCGCACAAATATTTGGTGGCCCCCTGTAGCAACTCTGAGGACTCCCTAGGGGTCCTGGACCCCCTGTTGAAGACCCCTGACATAAGGCATGCATACAATATATCAAACATATTTCCAAAACAGAGCAATACAACATTGGTTAAATACAGCAGATGAAGCAAGCTTGAAATGAGTTAACAAAATGCCACTATAGTATATAACATTAGAACACATTTGAAGCGCCTGTTGGGATTTCCTAGACACAACAGGCTGTACACAGCAACAACTCTTAATCTTAGTACAGTAGAATCCTTGTTTTTCTGAACCTCTTTGGGAATGCAGTTCATTATTTCAAAGAGTGATCCATTTGAATGATTGACATATTAGTGCAAAACCTTTTCAAACTATGAAACATGCATGTGCATGTATTTCACGGTGCACACACTGCATTATAATCTGCAGTCAGAATGCTTATAAGCATATGTTAACAAAGCAATTCTAATGATTGCACACAACATGTTTAGTAAGGCCGTATTTCTACAACACGTGTCACTGTGCTGAGATAGGTTCAGCAAAATCAGATTCTACCGCAGAACAATACCAATAGTAGAACTGAACACTATCTAGGGCTGATGACAGAGATATGCTATACTAAAATACCCCAACTCTAATGAGGAACAAGTACCTTTTAGTGGTCTTTTTCCCCCAGGAGCACCACCATTGCTCATGGAGTGGAGACAGTAATAGAGCCAGAACGAAATATGGGTTTGGCCAAAATATTGGACTTTTTTATGACATTATCATTGGCAATTATGCAGCCGACAATTTTTAACCACTTTCAACCTGGTGTCCCTATTTTGTGCATTTCATTATATGTGAACATCTTCAAAAGTAAAATAAGAAGAAAATAAAGTTCACTTTGTGTGTTTGTTTTTTAAATTTACTTCTTAGCTTATGATGTAAAAATCCACCCCCCCCACAACGGATTAGATCATGCATTTCTTGACAAAGTATTTACATTACATTACATTACAGTCATTTAGCAGACGCTTTTATCCAAAGCGACTTACAATAAGTGTATTCAACATAGGTAGGGAACAAAAACTACTAATCACCAGAAGTCTTTAGTGCATTTTCTGCAAAAACAAGCAACCAAGAGTATACCTAGCGCTAAGGTAAAAGTGCAATATATCAGCTACCTATTTCCTTAACCGGATGAGACAAAATAGCTAAATCAAATGAGCATGAGCTAAAACAATTAAGTGTATCGACTAAACAAGATCCAATAAACAATACAACAATAGAAAACAAACGTTCGTACAACTAGTTAACAACAAGTAGGTCAGGCAGAGAGGAAGGGTAGTGTTTCCTGAAGAGGTGGGTTTTCAACCTGCGGCGAAATATGGGCAGTGACTCTGCTGTCCTAACATCAGTGGGGAGTTCATTCCACCACTGTGGGGCCAGAACAGAAAAGAGTCGTGACCGTGTGGATCGGCCAGAAGGACCCTTGAGTGACGAGGCAATCAGTCGCCCCGAGGTGGCAGACCGAAGTGGTCGGGCAGGGGTGTAGGCATCGACCATAGCCCGGAGATAGGAAGGAGCTGTTCCTTTCACTGCCCTATAGGCTAACACCAGGGTTTTGAACTGGATGCGGGCCGCTACGGGGAGCCAGTGTAGAGAACGGAGAAGGATGGTTGTGTGGGAGAACTTGGGGCGGTTGAACACCAGACGAGCCGCAGCTTTCTGAACAAGCTCCAGAGGTCTGATGGCAGATGCCGGAGCACCAGCAAGGAGGGAGTTGCAGTAGTCCAGGCGGGAGATGACGAGAGCCTGGATGAGCACCTGGGCTGCCTTCTCCGTGAGGAAGGGGCGAATCCTCCTGATGTTGTAGAGGAGGAATCTGCAGGACCTTGTCACTGATGCGATGTTTGCCGAGAACGTCAGTTGATCGTCCAGGGTCACACCCAGATTTTTCGCAGTCCGAGTTGAGGTCACCACAGCATTATCAATGGTGATGGCCATGTCTCGGTGCGGACAGCCCTTCCCCGGGAGGAACATCAGCTCGGTCTTGTCCAGGTTGAGCTTCAGGTGGTTTGTCGACATCCACGCCGAGATGTCAGCCAGACAAGCAGCAATGCGTGCCTCCACTTGGGTATCAGAGGGGGGGAATGAGAGGATCAGCTGGGTGTCATCGGCATAGCAGTGGTAGGAAAAGCCATGGGAGTGGATGACAGCACCCAGAGATGTAGTGTAGAGAGAGAAAAGAAGAGGACCCAGAACCGAGCCTTGGGGAACCCCAGTTGTGAGTATCAGTCTAAACAATTATTGGTGGGCTAGGACTCTGCAAAATCGGGATAGGCTTCAGACCAAAAAGTCTGACATTGGTTGGGCTCTAGTCAGTAATAGCATAATTTACCCTGTGAGACATGTATTATATAAAAAGCACAGCATTTCAGCTCATGCAGTGCAAGCCTAGAATCTTTCAGTAACATGACATATTTTCATCAACCAGATTCTCGTACTCCCACTGTTCAGCACAACAAAGCAGAATGACATTCAAATATCAGAAAATATATAGAAATCAATTATATTAAAAAGGTTAAACTACTGCACATAGTACTTTATAGGTCAAATATGTTAAGAACATTTCCAATCAAATCAATTATACAGGACCTACCAATTAGTGTTTCAAAGTTATATTCCAAGAAATGTTGGAGGAAGTGTAGTGGTATAATGTAAACAATTGTAATAACAAATGTAGGTGAGTATGATTTGAGGTACAGTTCATAGAACATTAAAAGAAAATACCTTTAGTTTAACTTCATGATTTATATAACAAAGCCTGATTATGTGAGTCAGAAATCTGTAGATAAACAGACACAGACTGTGGGTATTTCATATGCTTATTCATATTTGGTCATGCATGAGAGCACATTCTATCCATTTCATTACATCTTAAAGGAGAATTCCATGCTAGAAGGCTTTCTTACCTTTATTTGTAGTTGTTACGTCCCCACCAAAGAGGTTCAGGTGTTATTTTGTGAAAAAGTGCATTATTGGCTATTTCCCCTACCATAAGCCCTCAATGAATTGCATTGAATTGAATGGGGCTATGGGGTGTTGTGCTAATTCGCTTATTTCCATCGCTCAAAAATTTAAAAAAAATGTATCCTCTCTTCATAATGTAAATAGTATCCCAAGCGGCACACTTTACTACTTATTTCGATGGAAATAAGCAAATTAGCACAAAAACCCAACCCCCATTGAGGGCTTATATTAGGGGAAATAGCCAATAATGCACTTTAGCACAAAATAACACCTGGACCTCTTTGTTGGGGATGTAACAACTACAAATAAAGGTAAGAAAGCCTTCTAGCATGGAATTCTCCTTTAACTACAGAACCAGCAGATGCAATTTGGCACTAACTCAACTTTAAGGTTAAGCACACTTCAGCGAACATATCGTCAAACACTCAACTCTTATAAAAATACTTTTGCACAAAGAATCAACAACTATTTCCATAGTTTTGTCTATAACAGCATATATTGAACCATATTCTATTGACAGTTAGAAAAATATGGTACAAAATAATCTGTATACCTCCTACAATACAAACATATTGCACAGGTGAATAATCAGATGCAGAAATTAGTATCTGTAAAAAACAAATACACAAACACGTATTGAAAAAGTGTATAACATTTTCCCTTACACATTGGAGAGGAATGTATTCCAATTCATACTATTAATTTCATTACAAGGCCCTTGAAAAGAAAGTTATTCCAAGGATATTGGTCAATGGCCAGTTAAATGGTATCAATTTGTGATTCTCCCAAAGAATTAAGAGTCAAAACTCAGTTTAACTCAGTCATTAGTAATGTCATTATGAGGAACATCGAATGTCCTCAATAAAAACTGGTGGATCCTTGGATAAAGTTTCTAGCATTTTAGGAATGCAGGAATAACACACAAATAACATATTGAGATTTCTTTCATTATTTGGGCCATAATGTGCTAAGTTGTATTACTCATGCCAGCCACAAGGAGGACAACGAGCTGAAGAATTGTGTCAGAACGTGCAAATAAAAATACAGCATGTACTGAGTTTAACTGTCTACCTAAAACAAAGATATTGATAATGATAAAATATCATGCCAGGTGATCAAATCAATAGTATTCCCACCTCTGTGCAGGCTTTGGTGTCAGTGAATGTGGCTCCATAACAACAACAACTTTCAGTAACATTCTCTAAACCAGGCACTATTTCAATGATTCAGTCTAAACTAAGCTACAGCTTCCAAAAGGATTTTTACCCTTCTTGGTCCTTTGTTTGTTAGGTCGCAAGCTGATGACTTCTCTGCCATTGCTGGAGTTCTGGCTGCAGACATTACTACTGGTGGTATTAAAAACACCTGTGAAAATGTAAAATGTGTCAGTAATGTTCTTTGTGCCGTTTTCATTCTCTCTCCAATTTAGTTACGACAATACTCCTGTGTGGTCTCCATCACTACTGCCAACCACCCACTGCTGTCCAGAGAGTGTAGACGGCCATATGCCTCCTCCGATACACATGGAGTCACCAGTCACATTTTTTCACCCAAGTTTTTACCTGAGATCGGCAGGAGTTTCACCACGAGAGCTTAACGCTCAGGTTCACATTATCTTCCCCAGTTCCCTTCAGCCACCCCCCGGCCAGTAGGAAATTGCAGACAAGGACACAATACCCTGCTAGTCTCCCTCCCACGAACACTGACAATGAACACTGTGTTCAGTGGAGCGCCAAGCCAGAGCCACCGCTACCGGAAAGGTAAACCCGGGCAACTGTGCTTGTGGGCGAGTGGTTAACCTCTATGACACTGGTTCTCAGCGTGGGCCCTGAGGACCCCCAGGGGTCCCTGAGGAAGTATGGGTCTGTACATCAGAGAGCGTACAAATGGACCCTTACTGGTCCATTTGTAGCCTCTCAACACTAAATGAACACATAGGACTTTGATTGGAGATTGGAGTCGCAGAGCTAAAGATGGTATCAAATAGGCAATCATGGCCTAACCCTAATGCATCATAAACTGGGGTTCCTTGAAATTCAAAACAATGAGAATCATGCTTTATGCCAGTGGTTTTCAACCCTTTTCATATCAAGGGTCCATTATTTATTCAGCATTTGAGCCACGGACCACCATGATATTAGCCTGAGATCCAAAACTTGGAATATTTTGTTGCCTTTGGATACGATTTTGTCCACAATTTCATGTTGTATTGATGTGGTACCAGTAGGAGAGACAACAGTCAAATGTTGGTCAAAATAACAATTCTTCTACATTTATCCAATTGTGTAGACTGTTTCTTGAGTAAAAGATCTACAAGGGCATTTGGTTACCAACTCTCCATCATTTAGCTGGGGACCACCTGGAACCCCCTCAAGGACCACTGGTTGGAAACCACTGCTCTATGCCAAGCAGACACCCCACTGACGAAATAAACTAATATTTATACATTTTTAGTTACATTCTAGATATAAAAAGGCATACCTATTTTATTGCTTGTTGTATGGATCACCTCTGGCTCCTCTGCCGTTTGCTTCTTAAGACGTAGAAGATATTTTTCAGCCAAGTATTTGAAAACTAAACAGATTCAGTGGAAGGTAAAGGTTGACACATTTAATTCATGACATAATGTGACTTTAGTCGAAAATAGCCGATATACAACCTTAAGGCATGTCTCAAAATGTTGTGAGCTTGTAGATCGGCTATTTTCATTGAGCGGCAAAATTGTATCGTATGACAGTTTAAATCAGGCTTTACTTACCCTCATTGACATTAAGATCCTCTTTTACTGAAGCACGATAAAATCTCAACTTCAACCTTTTAGCCAAAGCTTCTGCCTCCTCACTGCAGGGCAAGAACATTGAGAAGTGCTCTATTTCAAAGCATGTTGCTGAACATGTATTACAACCCATATTGGACATACTGTGCTAATAGATATAAAATAATTAGCCTGCCCCAGCCAGTGTGATTTCTGGTCTAGAGGGGCGGATTCAAATCTTCAGGTAAAAACAGCCGGTGGATCCTACTAGTTCACCACTCTGTGCGCCTGCCCACTCCTTCCCGGTAGAACACAGTGGAACACTGACATTTGGATCGATGCCCCTCTGCACTGTTACTGGTTAGCGAAATACAAGGTTCACTACCACTCCAAGACCAGATTTCCTGGCTCGTTCACCCAGGTTTTTTTCTTTTTTCTTTTTCTGAAAACTAAAAGCCTGCGGTCCCAGAGGCTATAATAGGTCACGTCACTTCCATTCCATATTCACAGCCACCTACTTTGCTGAGGGAACAGATTATGCTTATTGTTATGGATACTGTACCATAAGCGATATACATAATTATGGTTGCTGTCGGGTGGAAACATCTAGTGTTATCACAAGGAAAGAAGAGATTAGAGGTGCTCCGATCGATCGGCCACCGATCGGTGATCGGCCGATATTCACTCCAAATGACTTTTTAGCAATTTACCCGATCTGGATAAACCGATCTTTTATACCATGTAAGTGGTATAAAAGACAATCAGATATATAATATCGTTTGCATCTTTGTGACAGACCTAAACATTCTCCCCTTCTACCACACACACAGGAACAGTTTTGACATATAATCATTTGGGAAATATTAAAAATGTCTCCTTACGCACAAGATCAATATCGGTATTTAGATCGGTATCGGCCGATCGTGAGAAAAACAATCAGTGATTGTGATCGGTCTCAAATAACCTGATCGGAGCACCTCTAGAAGAGATAACCTATCTGGGTTGTGATGAAAATCAGATGAAAATCTTTCTGGAGGAAAGAATCTGGCAACAAACATAATCAAAAAGGTCAACTAAAGAATAGTAGGAAATGCACAGACACTAGCTGGAGCACTCATCCAATGTAATTTTGACTCATGGTACTCTAGCACTTCAATGGCACAAGGGTAAAAACTACAGACCTCTCAAAACAAATGAATCAGACTACTACTAGACCTCACGGGTGCAGTACTTTCCGTGCAGTAAGTTCCGACACGTGTTTTGGTCCGACGGACATTAGACCGACAACCTACCTCTATCCCTAACCTAACCATAACCGCAAGCACGGGAGCAGCGCATGTTCGAGCAGTAGTCTGACCGTTGTTCCCGTATGTCGGACTAATGATCCGTCAGAATTGCGTCCGGATCCCGACCTCACACCTAGAACTCACCTAACCATAAATGTTGCTCAAAAGTTACAAAATCAACAGCCGATCTACAAGCTCACAAAATGTTGCATGGCATTGTGAGTTTGTTGATTTGCTATTTTGAAAAACAAAATAACAAACAAAAAAAGATTAAAAAGTATACATATTTAACCAACAAAACGTATTATATATTATATAACTTCATGGATCCACTAGTTTCCACCCCACAGTGACGATATGGAACAAGCGCACCACAGAGGAGTCTGGTGCAAAGATTACTTCTTTGTCCATACCATTGTTATGAACGGACTATACATTTATTTTATTTCAATGTTCTCCACTACTACTCATACTGCTGCTTTAAATTGACTGTACCAAAAATACGATTACAGTGCCTAAAAGAGTTTTCACATATCTGGTAGTGTTATTACGGTCAAGCAAATGCTTACTTTTTAATAACGGTCTCGTCCAGGAGGTCAATTTTGTTCTGCACCAGAACAGTGGGAATATCTCCAACCTCCATTTCTACCTTCTCCCTCCAGCTGCTTATAGCCTGAAAGGACTCTCTGTCTGTGGTGGAGAACACTAGTACACAGGCTTGAGCACCTGGAATACAGAGAGAACACACCAACAATAAATATGCCAATTCATTGATTCTATGGTTCTATTCATGCTTGTGCTCATGTTTACTTTCTTCCCTGAACACAACAAAATAATTGCACATTGTGATTGTGATGTCAAATAATCAAACAATACATACTCTATATGGATGTAATACTACAATTCATAACAATATATGACATTTCTACATTGAAAACAACATCCAAACTAAGAATGAAAAAATAAGGGAAAAAAAGGAGCTCAATAGTTCTTAGTGTGTGTGTGTGTGTGACTGCGTGTGTGTGCGTGTGCACGCGCGTGGAGTGTCTTACCACGGTAGTAGGCCTTGGTGATGGCGTCAAACTCCTCCTGTCCGGCAGTGTCCCACAACATCAATCTGACCTCTTCATCGTTTACTCTGAAATACATAAATGAGCCGCCGGTGATTATGTCCAACTCTTAAAGTTTCATTTATACTCCAGAGTAGCTCTGGTGATCTATTGAAACAGAGCACTGAGTCAGAGCTCTGTTTCAATAGATTGCCAGACAGTTCCGACAATAGCCACACCAAGGTCATCCCACACCAGAATAACAAATTAACCACGTTAACCCTGGTGTCCATATCTTGGATAGATCTGGACAATGTCATCATTACAGGCACACATTTTAAAAAGCTTTCAATGCTGTTGGCCAAGCAAGCAAGCCACACTTACATGATCTGCCTTTCCAGAAAGTCCACTCCAATGGTCTTTTTGTAGTCTTTAGTGAAGACACCCTTGCAGTAGCGCTGTATCATACTAGATTTGCCAACTGCTCCGTTGCCAACGACCACCACCTTGATGGCAACTTCCATGTCCTCCTCCAACATGGTGGCTTGGTAAGAGTTCTCACTTTTCAGGAAGTTTCAGAGATCACCTGAGAGAGTAACATGGGGAAAGAAAAAGACAATATTGTATATGGTACATACATGTAGCAATTAACTATAATGTTAATGTTAATGTTAATGGTGTAACGTACACATAAAAAGTAAATTGGAGTTATAAATTGTAATATCAAGCCCATACATACACGTAATTTGGCTGTCTGTAACAATAACATGATAAATTAGTCCACCAGAGGGGGCTGAAAATACCAAAACAACCTGGGATGAAACGCAAGCCATGATTCTCAACCTCTACACACCACCTCTAGGTTCCTTTGTTGTCTCTACCAGGCCGAAGGCATGGGGAGAGAGTATGTTTTGCACTCCGTCCGTCCGTCCGTCCGTCCGTCCGTGAACAGCTAATCTCCGGCACCGTTAACCCGGTCGATGCCGAATTTTGCACACACTCCCTGGATGCCAACGATGAACCTCTGCCCCAACATTTCCAGAACGGCCTGTTATAGCGCCACCAGGAGGCCGATTTGTGCAAAACAAGTTTTTGGACAGCCGACATATGTAAAACACATTTTCTAATATTACTTCTTCAGATTTTATCCAAATTTCACGCAAATCGGTACACATGCTCTCCATAGTCATGTGATCAAGACTGGTTTGTTTGATTTCTCATAATCCACCCTCATTGGCTACGATTGGCTTCTAAACTTTTCAGGAGTAGCCCGCTTTGTACAAATCGCCACAACTACTCAACGCAGCGTCCGATTGTGGTGAAACTGTGCATGCATATTCCCACTAGGCTTTGGAAGAAATGCCACTTGACAGTTTTCAAATCAGCCTCATGGTGGCGCTACAACAGGCCAAGCATCACACACACACACTCATATCCTCCTGGTGGAGACCTGTGCCCAGAAGGGCACTTTTTCTAGTTTATTATGTAATTTAAGGCATATATCCCGAACTGATCACTCCAAAATGTAACTAGATCCCATACCATGAGTGGAATTGCAGGGAAACTACCAGAATATGTGCATTATCTAATGCGCTATATACAATACCTGTGTAGTATAATCTTATATGTCTAACTGGTGATTGGCCTGTGCAATATTATTCATGCCTTATCCCATTACAGCATATACACTTCCAGTTCCTAGTTTTACTTGATTTATATTTATTTCATATTTGATATTTGATATATTTCATACTTTTTCTTTTAACTTGCTATTATAGTCCATATAATTTGTCTAACAGCAATGCACAATGTCAAATTGGCCAATGAACAAATTCTAATTCTCTCAATAATATGATGGTAGTCGACAGCATGGTAACAAAATATGATCACTATGAAAATAAATGAAAAAAATCCCACTGTTCCTAATGTATCACGAGCATTAGAGTCGTGTTCATTAGCATATTTTAACTTAATAATGAGTAGCAATTAGCACAGGGAAAAAAGTGTGAGCACAATTATGCACAATTGGCACAATTATGGAGTTGTAGCTTTTAAATGATCAATGTTTTAACAAGCATTAGCAACCAAATTATGAACAAACTACTCCCAAAATCAGATGGGATCCTTGGGGAGACTGTGCAACGGTTTGTCCTGTCATTAATACAAAGTTCAACTGATTATCTACATAGCAACTCACACCAGCATGGTATACTGCAATTAAAACGAATCCTGCTGCGTATTGTCAGAAAGTGTGCTTCGTTTGGCAGGTGTGAACTGAAGGCTCATTCGAATCCTAATGCACATCAAAGAAGCAAAAAAACTGGGGTTTCACGTCGCTTCAAAGCGCAGCAGAGTGCGGATCACCGCAGGTGTGAATGCAATCGCATTAAATGTAGGGGATTAATGTGCCACTTGTGAGATGAAGAAGTTGTTTTTTGGCACACGAGAAGGAAGGAGAAGGCATTATTACGCAGCAACGCTGCCAGTCCCCGACGACACACTGCATCCACATAACCCTCACCTTACGTCCTCCTAAGTCCTGTCATCTTGTCTACAGAAGTAGAGGTGTGAATGCGACCTAAGCCATGTAGTCTCTGGTACCTATAACCTATGCAATGTGACCTCTCTGCAAAGGCAGGGGTATACTACCGTACAAACGTTTTCACAAATACTGGGCACTGGACATGGTTGCCATGATGACCCAACACCAACTCAAATTTGTATTTTATTCATGGAAAATGTGCCAAATCTTCTCTGAACCCAAACTGCATATTCTGCTGTTGCTAATGAATGATTTGTGTTGGTGAATGGATGATTAATAAGATATATCAGTAACAAGGAAGAAAACAGAGTCGGGTTTATCAGAGACTACCTCCAGAATTTGGGAGTATAGAGAATGGAATGGCCTACCAACAACAGTCCTCACCTCAACCCATGAACCCAATTAGACACTTCTGGGATCAGCTTGGGCAAACTGTTCATGCTAGAATGACCAACACACAACCACGTTGGCTGACTTGCAAACAAAAATCCTGGTTGATGAGTGGAATGGAATGCCATCCCACTCCTACAGCAGTGTGTGATGAGGCTGGTGGTGAATGGTGATCAGCATGAGGAGACGCGTAAATCTTTAGACATGGTAACTTTTTTAGTATAACAGTATTAGTTTACTATAATTAGATTTACACGATAATCAACACTAACACTTTAATTTAGAACACACCCAAATCAAATCATACAAATACGTGTTCAATCAATCATTCAATCAAAGCAAACGACATAAACAATATTAGTTTGCCTCTTCTACAAAAATAAAAGGTACAAGTTACTGTTGCGCGTGCCAAGCTGTCATTCTCTTGTATTTCCCACCACGGAGTAACCTCACTTCTCGGAGGACAGTCTGGTGAGACCATTGGGGCAAGATAGTGTTGGTAGGCCAATCAGAGGCAGGCGGGCATGTCTATGCTCGGACGTAGAATAGATATACGCTGAGGAGACAGTGCTTAGATCCTAGTATTTTTAATATCTATAATCTAGAGTTGCAATATCATACATCCAAACAGAAATGTCCTATCTGATTGTATTGTATTAGTCGTTAAACTCACCAACATTGCAGATGTACGGAAAACTTTGATTATCCTCTTTATATCTGCAATGTTTTTGTTGCATAAAAATCCACCATCCGCCTTTCTGTCAATAAATTCTGTGCAGGTGGCCCGGACCACTGGCCTAGTGGTCTGGGCAGTGTGTGGTACGCAGGGCTGTTCTGTGACTTCTGACTTCTGAATGAAGTGCTTCAAAACCCCAACACTTATCACATGCAGTGATGCAAATGCAAATAGCCTGCATCCTGCATCCTTAGACTCACTACATTGAGAAAGGACGCAATCATGTCACCCTCCGGGGGTCCTGGGATGCAATACTGTACTCAGTACTGTACTCTAATGTCATTGGGACTCATAAAATGTGGACCCATCTAAAAGACCACCCCTGGGCCCTGGAACACATTACATTGAAAACCTATTTACATCAATGCACCTGCACAGAATGTCTTGACAGAAAGTAGCTCATAACATGTCTACGGTGGATTTATATGAAACAGATTGAAAGAGGATAATTCAAGCTTGCCTTACAGCTACAATGTTGGTGAGTTTAACGTTGTTTAATACAAGCTGATCAGACTTTTCTATTTGGATTTTGGATGAGTGTGCTGTCAATGGAGGGTATTGCAACTCCAAATTCAACCTATTATAAAAATGGAGTGTTGCAAATTGTGGCTAGGGTTGGTATTGCAACTCTAGATTCCAGACATTAAAATAAGATCCTGTGGCACACACCACTGAGGCTCCTGACTTGTTGATTTCATTAAACAAATCAATTGTATTAAAAAATACAATAGCATTAGCAAAGGCAAGTTGTTTGGCATTGGCAGAGTATATTTGGGTTCCATGGACACACAGGGCCGGATTAACACCTCTGAGGGCCCCTGGGCACTGAAGCTCGAAGGGCCCCCTTCACATGCACACGTAAATCTTTGTGCAAAGTTTTGGTCGTTTTGGGGAGGTTTTATGCCGTTATATTGGCCTATTCCCGGTCGCCTACCCCGCCCAGAGTGACAGCCAGGCAGTAACAAACACATTATTTTTATTTGACCCAAATGGTTAATGGGTAAGATAATTCGCCAGTGCATTTCAGTGTTTTTACCTTTTTTGTCGAGCCACCTGACGTGCTATGCATGCAGAATGAAAATAAAGCAATGCTGGATGCGGACTAGCTCCTTTCGGAACCCTACGTTAAAGTTTCTGACATTTTGATGACTTTACGTAGGGTTCCTTATCATCGACTTCAAGCGACATGGGATGCAATCTGATTTACCCTGACTTACCCCTGTGCTGCGGTGTGGCTATGACGCTGACATATTCCAAAAGAAGCATATGAACGCTATAGGAGACAACGAACCCTCTGAACCCCCCCGCGAACGGCTCAGAAGCCGTTAAGTATTTTTAATGTTTGTACGACCGTTTTGGCAGCTCTCTTCCTTCCTTCCTTGACTTCCTTATTGACATCCTATTGTACCGCCTCCATCACAGTGGCTGGCTACCTGCGACAGAGCGCCGGAACTGGCTATCTGCGCGTTCCTGCCTCTGTCTGCCTCTGGAATATGTCAGCGTGACACCCACAGCGCAGCACAGGGGTAAATCAGGGTAAATCAGATTGCATCCCATGTCGCTTGAAGCCGGTGATACCGGACCCTACGGGTTAGGGGTCCAAAGGAGCTCAACCCGGGGGGTCCGGAGACGGGCTAGATGCGGACGTACGTCTTTTATTTATTACACCAGAATCATCTCTCCACCTGACCTCACACATCCCAGTGGACCCACCTTGAACAGCCAATCTAGCGCATTGTTACTGCTTTACACACAATTGCACTTTTCAGCTGCCTTCTCACCAACAATAAAATTAAAAATACTAATCTTTTTAGACACCATTTATTTCATTCAGATTAGCAGGGAAATGTCTTTTTTTAGGGGCCCCTGGTGCCACAGGGCTGGTAGATCCAGCCCTGTGGACACAACCCCCACATTCTCAGCTGTGTTTAGAAATCAGGCACCAAAGGTTCCAACAGTATTAAAAGAAGCATTTACAGTATAGGCCTTACTGGGGCTGGAACAGTTAATCTAACTAATCGGTTAACAATTATAAAAATGAAAATAAACCATTCAGTTACTTGTCACTGTTGTCAGGCAGGAGTGGAGGGACAGTGTCCTTGATTGTTAGTAATTATTTCTATGCTTGAGTGCTTGTGATAGCTCCCTCCCGCGCGCGCGCACACACACACACACACACACACACGCACGTTTTTAAATGCAGAGTAGCATAAACGGACAGTGAAGCTGTAGCCCTGGAATGTACTATGACTATGTAATAATATCACAGCAACAGTTAGGCCTAATCGAGATTTTTTTGTTCATTGTGCTCACTGAAAATAATATGCTACCAATTGTATTGACCAAAAGGATAAAACACAAAAAAGCTTGTGACATTTCAAATGTGGTATTTGCCCCATGCACAAAATAGTGACGCCTGGGTGCAAGTGGCTAGAATCTTGGTTGGGAGCCATGGGTGGGCACATTTAAAGTCTGGCTAGACATTCCTGTCTATTTCTATTTCACCAATTAAAAAAAAAACAACAACCATGTTTTGGGGGCAAAATGCTGGTTCCTGACTCACGGAAATGCAAGCAACAAAGGTTGCAAACGAACTCAGACTAGTCTGACTCTTACCTGTCAGAATAGTAGTCATCTAGCTGTATCCAACGTTACATCCAGTGTCTTACTCTTAATCACATCTGCCGTTCCTACTAGTTAAAGGATGTAATGTAGTGGACGTTAGCTTGTCGTTAGCCGCTCTTCACTTCCAGCACAGAATCGTCTTTGGTATCTTACAAGTACAACTGACACGGGATCTACTCAGTACTCATCCATATTCCGCTTCAAGAACGAATCATTTTGATTAATGTCGAAACTGTTGGGTGTGTTGTGAATTGTAAATTAACTGGATCGCTCGCTACGTGTCTCATGCGCATAGCTAGCGGCGAGCTGAGCGTTTTAGCTAGTGCTGTAGCTAGTTCAGGCTCTGGTTCAGTTGCCAGGGAGGCGAGCCAAAGAGGATCCACGTCAAGAGAAGCGACTGTGTGCGGTAGGTAGAATCAGAGCCTTAGATGTAGACAGAGTTACGCAAACTGCGTTCACTTCATGGGCCCAGTCCAATAGAGACACACGGGGACTACAAATTTCACGCCCCCAAATGAGACAGCGTCCCCACTTCTGGTCCGTTGGCACGGATACTGCAGGCCAGCCCATAGAAATCCATTGAAATTCAACTGTAGCTGGTCTCGGACAGGGACAAACTGCAGGTTGAAAATGCCCTCAGCTCTGAACTCGGTAGAATCTGCACCTGGCTCGCTGATAACAAACTATCTTTACACCTGGGAAAAACTGAATCCATTCTCTTTGGATCTAATAGTAATCTCAGCAAGGCAAATGGCTTCTTGGTTAGAGTGGGTGACAATGTTATCACACGTAAAGATGAAATTACCTACCTAGGTTCCATCCTGGAGGCTAATCTTTCCGGTGATAAAATGGCCACCAACGTAATCAAAAAAGTCAACCAAAGAACAAGATTCCTTTACAGGATCTCCTCACTGGTCGACAAAAACACCTTGAAGACCTTAACAGGAGCCCTCACAAGGCTTCTTTGACTATGCATGCCAGCGGCGTCAACTTTGGGAGTGCCTGAGGGCTTGGGCATCCACTGAAAAAATAATAAGCCAAATAGCACCCACTGAGATTAAGGCTGAAGATCCCCTCCCCCTGGTCATTTTGTCACGTAGGCACACACCTTTACGGTGTTCACAGAACAGGTATTCAAATGCTAATACGGTGGCTTAATTGTTCCAGTGACCGCACGGTTCATTCACACTCCGTCTCCTGCAGCAACACAACACTAACAGTCAGCGGAGAGGCTGCTGTCTGTGTACCGTCGGCCCGTCTGTAAAGAGCCATGACTTGAGACTTGACAAGCAGAGCCATCTCAGCCAAAATATCCCAAAACAATGTCCGGGGAACAGAACTGTTCCTTTTCCTCAGACTACTTTTACTTTAATTAAAAGGTAAGATGCAGTGGCTGTAATTGGGTCAAGGATCTTGCTTTCGTGAGCAATGGTGTACGAGATTGGTAATAAATTGGTCAAATCGTGACATTGTTAGACCATCTGGGGGAAATAAATAAATAAATCTGCGTCGTCGTCGTCCCACCTAGCTAAAGGTAAAATCCACCCGCCGCTTATGGCTGAAACAATTGAATTATTTATTGTTGATCATGCTGAAATGTTGAAACAAGATGCTGAAACAATTGAATGTGTTCGTTAATTGTTGTGAACTGAAAGCGCGCACCACTGTATTTATTAGCAAACTGTACTGGGGGGGGGGCAGGGAGGCGGGGCGGGGGGCACCCACTGCCGTTATAGGAACCTGCCGCCCCTGATGCATGCACCTCCTGGTACCACAGCACCTCAAAGGCCCTTAAAACTAGGCTCCAGACTTCCCAAAACAAACTGGTCAGGCTCCTACTTGGCCTCACCCCCCGAACCCACCTCACCCCTGCCCACTTTGACAGACTGGTATGGCTTAGGGTCGACGACAGAGTACAGCATCTTGCAATTGGTCTGGTCCACAAGATTCGATACTCCACCAAGATACCCATGTACCTGTCTAGATACTTCCTTAATGTTAACGAAGTCCACACCCACAACACCAGAGGGAGTGCAACGAACCATGTACAACCCAGATTCGGCACAAACAAGGGACTAAATTATTTTCGCTCCTATGCCACCAAAATGTGGAACGCCCTACCAACAGTCATTAAGACTGAATCCCTTGACTCCTTCAAAACCGCTCTCAAAGGGCACCTACGGATGGCTGCAATTCGAAACTGGCCCCCGTAAAATCTGAATCCCCCCCCACCGCCCCCCCCCCCCCTTTTTCCCCTCACTGTATATGTTTCTTTTCCCTTTTTACCTCCATTATGATGAATTCCTGTTCTGTTCTTTGTCTATATACTAAACACTAATGAAACACTAAACACTAATGAAACACTAATGAAACACTAAACACTAATGAAACACTAATGAAACACTAAACACTAATGAAACACTAAACACTAATGAAACACTAAACACTAATGAAACACTAATGAAACACTAAACACTAATGAAACACTAATGAAACACCAAACACTAATGAAACACTAATGAAACACTAAACACTAATGAAACACTAAAAACTAATGAAACACTAAACACTAATGAAACACTAATGAAACACTACACACTAATGAAACACTAAACACTAATAAAACACTAAACACTAATGAAACACTAATGAAACACTAAACACTAATGAAACACTAATGAAACACTAAACACTAATGAAACACTAAACACTAATGAAACACTAATGAAACACTAAACACTAATGAAACACTAAACACTAATGAAACACTAAACACTAATGAAACACTAATGAAACACTAAACACTAATGAAACACTAATGAAACACTAAACACTAATGAAACACTAATGAAACACTAATGAAACACTAATGAAACACTAAAGACTAATGAAACACTAAACACTAATGAAACACTAAACACTAATGAAACACTAATGAAACACTAATGAAACACTAATGAAACACTAATGAAACACAATAGGTTGATAGATAATCTAGATAGATAATCTAGATAGATTGATAGATAATCTAGATAGATTGATAGATAGATAGATAGATAATCTAGATAGATTGATAGATAATCTAGATAGATAATCTAGATAGATTGATAGATAATCTAGATAGATTGATAGATAATCTAGATAGATTGATAGATAATCTAGATAGATTGATAGATAATCTAGATAGATAATCTAGATAGATAATCTAGATAGATAATCTAGATAGATTGATAGATAATCTAGATAGATAATCTAGATAGATTGTTAAATAATCTAACAATCTATCTAGAATCTAGATAGATAGATAGATAGATAGATAGATAGATAGATAGATAGATAGATAGATAGATAGATAGATAGATCTATCTATCTATCTATCTATCTATCTATCTATCTATCTATCTATATATCTAGAATCTAGATAGATAGATAGATAGATAGATAGATAGATAGATAGATAGATAGATAGATAGATAGATAGATAATCTATCTATCTAGATAGATAGATAATTCTAGATAGATTATCTATCTATCTATCTATCTATCTATCTATCTATCTATCTATCTATTGATTGATTGATTGATTGATTGAAGAATTTATTAACAGTTTGCAGAATTACAGTACATTTCAAGCACAAACTCAATACAAAGGCTGTTAACTGTGAGTGGACGACCCAATTAAGCATTACACTTGTTTCCAACAGGGTCCACCATGTTCAAATCATCAAAACATTTAGAGACGTACAAATAGACACTTCTATAGACAGAACAGGAATTCATCACAAAAGAATTCATCAAAAAGGAGGTAAAAAGGGAAAAGAAATATATACAGTGAGGGGAAAAAAGGGGGGGGCGGGGGGGGGGGATTCAGATTTTACGGGGGCCAGTTTCGAATTGCAGCCATCCGTAGGTGCCCTTTGAGAGCGGTTTTGAAGGAGTCAAGGGATTCGCATGTCTTAATGACAGTTGGTAGGGCGTTCCACATTTTGGTGGCATAGGAGCGAAAAGAATTTAGTCCCTTGTTTGTGCCGAATCTGGGTTGTACATGGTTCGTTGCACTCCCTCTGGTGTTGTGGGTGTGGACTTCGTTAACATTAAGGAAGTATCTAGACAGGTACATGGGTATCTTGGTGGTGTATCGAATCTTGTGGACCAGACCCATTGCAAGATGCTGTACTCTGTCGTCGACCCTAAGCCATTCCAGCCTGTCGAAGTGGGCAGGGGTGAGGTGGGTTCGGGGGGCTAGATCAAGTAGGAGCCTGACCAGTTTGTTTTGGGAAGTCTGGAGTCTGGTTTTAAGGGCCTTTGAGGTGCTGTGGTACCAGGAGGTGCATGCATAGTCAAAGAAACCCTGTACAAGGGCTCCTGTTAAGGTCTTCAAGGTGTTTTTGTTGACCAGTGAGGAGATCCTGTAGAGGAATCTTGTTCTATGGTTGACTTTTTTGATTACGTTGGTGGCCATTTTATCACCGGAAAGATTAGCCTCCAGGATGGAACCTAGGTAGGTAATTTCATCTTTACGTGTGATAACATTGTCACCCACTCTAACCAAGAAGCCATTTGCCTTGCTGAGATTACTAATAGAGCCAAAGAGAATGGATTCAGTTTTTCCCAGGTGTAAAGATAGTTTGTTATCAGCGAGCCAGGTGCAGATTCTACCGAGTTCAGAGCTGAGGGCATTTTCAACCTGCAGTTTGTCCCTGTCCGAGACCAGCAGTGCTGAGTCATCTGCGAACAGGAACAAGTTGCAGTCACAGGCTGAAGTCATGTCGTTTACATATCTATCTATCTATCTATCTATCTATCTATCTATCTAGAATCTAGATAGATAGATAGATAGATAGATAGATAATCTATCTATCTAGATAGATAGATAATTCTAGATAGATTATCTATCTATCTATCTATCTATCTATCTATCTATCTATCTATCTATCTATCTATCTATCTATCTATCTATCTATCTATCTATCTATCTATCTATCTATGTTATTTAGTGAAAATAAGAGTATTATATTAGTGAAAATAAGAGTATTATATTAGTGAAAATAAGAGTATTATATTAGTGAAAATAAGAGTATTATATTAGTGAAAATAAGAGTATTATACCTTTTGGTAACGCCCAATTTTTTATTTATTTTTATTTGCATTGAAATCCCCATAGGGTGATTTTAGGTCGCTTCATATAAGAATGAATAATAAACCGATTTGAATAATACACCGATCATCCCGGCCTTTCTGTTAGGGAAATTGAATTAATTTGGCCGCAAAAGCCTCTATTAAATATTCACGCAGTAAATATTCATATCTATTAGAGTTATTGTGGGTGCGTTCGGAAATGCGCACCGGGAGCGCACTCGCCTATTAGTTTGCATTGCACAGTGCGCTATTTCCGAACGCGCCCAACATATAGTACAATCAATGCAAGGTGAGAATGAAATGTTGTATAAAGTGCCACTCTACTCCTGATCTACTGCCGCCCCGATTGTTAGGCCTATATTTTATCTTTTGTTTCTGCATGCTGCCCTCCAATAGAAAGTCATATTTTATTAACTTGTATTGCTGCATGCATGCATTTAATTTAATTTAACATTTCATTTTATGAGACCACACGAAATGTTGTGAAAGTGCCCCATCTTGTGATAACGCAGATGTACTACCATAGGGTACCATAGGGTATATAACGGGAGCAAAGTCAGCAACATTTTAATGTTGCAGTGCCAGTTGTGAACTTGATTGATTTGGCTTTGACTAATATTAAATTCCCCGTTATGGTGCTAGACATTTTTTTCAAATTTGATTTCAAATGTATGCATTGTTTATGCTAAATTTAAATTATCTCATTATCGGTCCGTCCTCAATCAACTTCCCCACAGTGGCTGCCTGCGACTCTGCCTGCTACCAAAAGGAACCAGTCAGTGGGGGAGTTCATTGAAGACGGACAGTGATCCAGCGGATAGCGGAAGCTCAAACCTGCTGTGTAATCGTGAGGCAAAAAGAAGCCCTGGCATTTTTATCGTCAGCAAATATAGCATTAATACATCAAATATGCCTGATTATTTAGGCGGCGATCAGAGGAAGGTAAAAGAGAAGGAGGAGAAAGATGATGGACCTATCCGAGGTATGTCTTAAAGGAATGTTATTTCTTTACTAAAGTGAACGTCAACATTGTTAGCTACTAGCCAGCTAGCTGACCGACTAGCGTTAGGTGATTGATTCGAGGAGGACTTAAAAGACAACACATACACTAACTTTATGTTGTGTTTGGGCATTATAACGTTAGGTTATTACGTTAGGTTGGTATTGTGTATGTGTACAATAATTGGTGTGAAACCGGCCTATATTTTGATTCACGATGGGGTATTTAACTTTTTACTCTACAGTGACGTCAACGTAATTAGAAATGGCACAGGTCAGAGATAACAAATAACATATAAAATAAATACACAAAGAAATTACCGACATTTATTGTTACACTTAACAAATGTGAAAATGGCAATTGGCTGATCTACAAGCTTTTTTCCCTTCCCTACAATTTACAATTTAGGCATTTAGCAGACGCTCTTAATCCAGAGCGATTTACATTAAGCAATAACAAAAGCATGGCATACATCACATATATAAAAAAGTAGTTTAATATCATGAATCATGCGTAAACTAAGAACGTAACAGTGGAGTATCTATGTAAACTATACATGCTATACTATATAATATATTATACATGTGTACTATAAAGTGCTATGACTACATACAATGCAATCCTACAACCTTTATATAAAAATAAAGGTCCAATCCGGAATTGTCTGAACATAAAAATTACAGATAAATTAACTAGATCGACCAGCTGTTGACTCTTTTTGAAACATAATTGTTGTGTTTTCTTTCCATCTTCAAAACAGCTCTGGATGAGGGAGACATTGCCTTGTTGAAGACCTATGTAAGTGTGCTGAAGATGTTAATGAAGCTTTTGATTGATTGATTGATTGAAGAATTTATTAACAGTTTGCAGAATTACAGTACATTTCAAGCACAAACTCAATACAAAGGCTGTTAACTGTGAGTGGACGACCCAATTAAGCATTACACTTGTTTCCAATAGGGTCCACCATGTTCAAATCATCAAAACATTTAGAGACGTACAAATAGACACTTCTATAGACAGAACAGGAATTCATCATAAAGGAGGTAAAAAGGGAAAAGAAACATATACAGTGAGGGGGAAAAAAAGGGGTGGGCGGTGGGGGGGATTCACGTTCAGCTCCGTTAATTTGTTTTTTTTCCTTGGAGGAGCTGCGTTGGGTCCCCAAGTTGGCTCAGTGGCCATACCTTGAGTTGGCTGTGTGGCCGCGACCGTCTCTTGTGTTGTCCTTGCGTTCGTGTTTGAGGGATTCCGATTTTACAGGGGCCAGTTTTGAATTGCAGCCGTCCGTAGGTGCCCTTTGAGAGCGGTTTTGAAAGAGTCAAGGGATTCGCATGTCTTAATGACAGTTGGTAGGGCGTTCCACATTTTGGTGGCATAGGAGCGAAAATAATTTAGTCCCTTGTTTGTGCCGAATCTGGGTTGTACATGGTTCGTTGCACAGCTATTATCACAAAGTTGTAAATTCCCAAGACAGTTGCTTTAACACAATCTTTGCCAAACCCGGGATTTCTTTAATGTCTAATAATCCAGAATTAATAGCATTTTAGCTGTTTTTTGGGGGGCGCAAGCCCCTCCTATATACAGGTTTAATGTTTGTTTTTAGTTCAATGTTTGTTTTAAAAACGCCATTGACAATGAAGGGAAAATTTACGTATTGTCCCTCATTACGTCATATTGTCTCTTTATTGTTAATGGCATTTGTTTGCACCATTCGTTACATTACCTAATCAACATGAGTTAGACTTTAATATATATATATATATATATATATATATATATATATATATCTATATGCAATGATGGCTCCCATGGTGTGACGTCATCGAAAATCCCAAAACTCTGTGCCCGCAATCTTTAGCGGCTTTAGGGCTCAGATTGAGGTAAAGGACGATGTTAGGAGCTAATAATAACGGCAGACTAGTGCCCTGAGTCTAATTCTGAAATGACGATTACTATTTCTGGTTCTGGTATTCTTCTCTGACTTTTCGTGCATTCTGTTGGCACTGGTCGTAGATGACAGCCTATGGTAACGGGAGGGAATGTGTTTTGAAGTTCATGTTTGTTTTTTGTCTTCAGGGCCAAAGCACATACTCCAGACAGATTAAACAAGTGGAGGATGACATTCAGAATTTGCTTAAAAAGATCAATGAACTGACAGGTATGTGGTTATAGACAATTTCGGATGCAACAGTTAATCAAATAATTATCAATTGATCATTATTTTGGGCATGTCATTATAGGTGATAGAATAATCGCTAAAACAATAATCTATAGTTGGCACTTGGCAGCAGCCCTAATGACAAGTAATGTGCTGTGTTAATAATTCACTGTTATGTTTTGTGTTTGTTTTTTTTAGGCATCAAGGAATCAGACACAGGCCTGGCTCCTCCTGCACTATGGGATCTGGCAGCTGACAAACAGACGCTTCAGAGTGAGCAGCCACTACAAGTGGCAAGGTATAAAGAAAGCATGATTTATACTTGACGATCTACAAGCTCACAACTTGGGCATCAAAATCTTTGTTGGACCCCCTCGGAAACGAGATGATACATCTCAAGGGGATATCCATTTCTCAATAAAGGTTAAATAATTGTACTTTCGGCAATCAATTTTGTAGTATGAGGGCATATGAATTAAGATAATCTTCAGCCTCCATTAAGGCTCAATTAAAACTCACGTTTGATTACAATTTACAATTTACAATTTAGGCATTTAGCAGACGCTCTTAATCCAGAGCGACTTACAATAGGCAAGAACAAAAAGCATGGGAATACATCACATATGTAAAAATGCATTTATCGCGAAACATGCGTAAGCTAAGAACGTGACTAGAACATATCTATATAATGACACTATACATATAAACTATAACTAGAACATATCTATATAATGACACTATACATATAAACTACACATATATGCTATACTATGCTGTACATATATACTATGAAGTGCTATGACTACATACAATGCACTTATTGTGCTGTCTACATGACATGCTATAAGTCTGTTTCAAATGCTATATAAGTCTAAGAAGTGCTGTCTAAGGGGGGTAGGGTAAGTCCTATGGGCCATGATGGAGTCTGAAAAGGTGGGATTAAAACATCTTCGATAAAAACGTTCCTCCTTTGGAACATGATGTCAAAATGAGAGTTTACAGTTTTACACTGTTACAGATTGCACTGAAAATGTGTCTTTTTTTTAAATTTTACATTTTTTAATTCCATGAACTTGAGTGATGTAGTTAAGTGTGTATCTGAAGCTGTTTTGCTTGTGAACAGATGCACAAAGATCATCAATGCAGACTCTGAGGACCCAAAGTACATCATCAATGTGAAACAGTTTGCCAAGTTTGTGGTAGACCTGAGTGACCAGGTGGCCCCTACTGACATCGAGGAAGGCATGAGAGTTGGGTAAGGCAGAAGTGGAGTGAGAAATGGCTTCATGCTTTAACCACATGAACGCTTGCATCTGTCTTCTGAGCATTTCTTAATTAGTGAACATTATGTGAAAATAACCGATCTAGAAGCTCAAAATGTTGTGGGCTAGGGTGGCTATTTTCAGTGATGTGGTGTAGAGGTTAAACACAAAGGGCACCAAATATAGACCCATGGGAGAACCCGGTCAATAGGTTAAATTATTACATTATTTGATATTAGCATTTGGTCTTTAATATGAGCCTATTGGCAGTTGAAGTAATGGCTCACAAGGCATCAAGGTATCAATAATGAAAGTTGTTCAAATAATGACCAAATGTATTTCTCATCCAGTGTTGACAGAAATAAGTACCAGATACACATTCCCCTGCCTCCTAAGATTGATCCAACTGTAACAATGATGCAGGTGAGAACAAACCAGCATACTCCATTCCCTCTTGAGGAATTCACTGTTGCTTCACTGTGCAGCATGTTGTTTAGACAGATGCTAGGTTCATTGTTCACTTGGTATCCTTACTATCCTAGTTTCTTTGAGGCACTACATCTTCTCTCTGCACTCTACTCATGTGACTACCGGTATTTTCCTTTGTTCATTGACTGGAGTGATGCTTACTCTGCTTATTCCGATCTTAATACAGTCTTCATAGGCTGTAATGTTTTAATGGAGGATACGGCCGGGCCAATCTACAAGTTCGTTCACTTGTGAGCTTGTAGATATAGTTGTAAAGAAGTGTAAAGAGGATTTGTAACCTATGTAATAAAGCCAGAATTGGAGATGAGTACCATGTTTTGTTTGAATGTAAGACTACTAGCATTATGAATTTCAGGCAAAAATACCTGCCAACTTATTTTATTACCCACCCATCTATGTTTAAATTAATTGCATTACTAAAATCTGAAAAACAATAATCTATCAATTGGGAGCTTTTCTGAAAAATGTTCTTCCACTGTTCAAATAGTGAAAGACTTTCGATATGTCTATGTATATTGTGTATTGCAATGTATACTTTTTATTGTATACTTTTATGAATCTGTGCTCCATACCATGTGGTCATGAGTTAAATAAATGATGATGAGATATTAGATTATTTTCACTATATTGGGCTTAAAATAGTTTTTGGAATTTTGGATATTAGCATTTGTGTTATTATTTTTGTATTAACACTCGCCAAATAATGAGTCTCCCTATGTTCCAGGTGGAGGAAAAGCCTGATGTGACTTATAGTGATGTGGGTGGATGTAAAGAGCAGATTGAAAAGCTCAGAGAGGTGGTGGAGACCCCTTTGCTCCATGTAAGTATTGAACAATAGTCTTACTCTTCACCCCCACAGGACCTTACAGCCAGTTACCATATCTCGATACATTGTTCAGTGTCCACCATCCTTCTGCATAGCAGTTCTTAACATAATGTCGCTGTCTGGTTCTAGGTTTGTTAGTTTACTTTGCGCTTCATTTTTTTTGGCACTCTTATTTACTTGACCACTGTTGTTGGCTGAGTGTCTTATTACATTACTAAATTGTTAATTGCAAAACCCTTTGGTTATTGAGAGTAGATTGAGATGAGAATCTTGTCTAGACCCCATTGACCTTAACAGCAGCGAAGAAAAGACTTCCTTTTCATACAGAAGTTCACATATCTTCTATGTGGAAAATATTGCAAACTGTAGTATGCAGTGCACCATGAAAAATGTCTCTCTAATTTCACCCTTGTAGCCGGAGAGATTTGTGAACCTGGGCATTGAGCCTCCTAAAGGTGTGCTACTCTTCGGGCCCCCTGGGACAGGGAAGACCCTGTGTGCACGAGCCGTGGCCAACCGCACTGATGCCTGCTTCATCAGAGTCATCGGCTCTGAACTGGTGCAGAAGTACGTGGGAGAGGTGAGGCTTTTGCACACACGCATACATAAAGTATAGTTGACAAATGTGTAACAGTGGCTTTTTGAATAAACGTTGTTTGATGTTGACTAACTAAACATTTTCTTTGCAGGGAGCCAGAATGGTGCGTGAGCTCTTTGAAATGGCCAGGACCAAGAAGGCTTGCCTTATCTTCTTTGATGAAATTGATGCTATTGGAGGTAGCATTTTCTTCAGTTATATTTCTATCTAATATATGTAATCATATAACCACTGTCTTCTAAGCAGCTTCATTGGAGCATTAATACACTGAATTGTACTTTAGTCCTTCATTTACATCTTTTATTAAACAGCACACTGTTGTTGTGAAAACAAATAGTCATGAGAAGCAGACAGAATTATCGCATGACAACCCAGACAGTTTCATTTTCAGAAATTGTAAACGTAAAGTGTCTAGTTATGGAGACAAAGCTCATTTGCATGAGGCTGTCACAGCGGTCAAAAGTACCGTATATGTGTGTATAGAAACGCATCATCTCTTCTCGACATGCATCCTGTGTTGCTGATGGTCTTCCATCATCTATGAACATGACAGGTGCCCGTTTTGATGATGGTGCTGGCGGGGATAACGAGGTCCAGAGGACCATGCTGGAGCTAATCAACCAGCTGGACGGCTTTGACCCACGTGGCAACATCAAGGTGCTGATGGCCACCAACAGACCTGACACCCTGGACCCGGCACTCATGAGGCCTGGCCGTTTGGACAGGAAGATTGAGTTCAGCCTGCCGGACCTGGAGGTTGGTGCTGTTAAGAGTAGGACATGGTGGCCTATAGAAGATGTATTATAGACTGGGGACAGGGACATACAGTAATCGTATTACATTGTCTTCCTACTGAACTCCACCATAAATCCAGTAAATGGCATTGCATTACATTGGATTTGTTAAATATACTTGAAATGTACAATGGAATGATTGTTTTCTTTTTAGCATAATGTGTTAATTGTAATGGCAGAGTCTCTGCATACATTTCAGAACCCCTCCTACCACCAGTTGTACAAAAATGGGGCATTATTTCCAAAGTGGGTGTTTTTTTATTTTAACACTGGTTTTGTGTTTCAGGGGCGCACACACATTTTCAAGATCCACGCTCGCTCTATGAGTGTGGAGAGAGATATCCGCTTTGAGCTGCTGGCTCGTCTCTGCCCTAACAGCACAGGTAAGGATCAATGGTTCTCAAAGTAGGTGCTGTTACAGAAGTCCAGGGGTGCGGCAGAATACTTTGCTATTCGGCATTTAACCCTCTATACTTAGTAAGACGCACCACCAAACCTCCTAGATCGGCTATTTTTGGTGAATGTTCCCCCCAGAATAGGGATGCTGGGGAACCTCTATGCTTTCATGGAACCGGTGGCCATTTTTTGGTTCCAGTTCCGAACCAACATTTAGGGTTCTGAACCAATTCATTTTCAGTGGAAAAACTCTGAACTGGTTCAATATTGGATGGGAAAAAAATAACTACCTGTTCAACCTTGGTGGAAGAGGGGCCATACTGTATCTTAGGGGGAAAGATTTACATATTTATGTGCCGTAATATAACATTCTATAAAGTATGAAAATGAGGGGTGCCTTGGATGAAAACGTTATTTACAGGAGTGACCTGACCTGAGCCCAAAATGTTTGAGAACCACTTAGGAATATTGATGTATGCATGACTTGACTTTGGCCACTAGGGTGCAGCACCATATTGATTAAGTTGCACATTATGCATACATTGCACTGGGAGTGGGTTTAAAGTTTTCACTATAATGCACATGTACATGCCTAAGTTCACACATGGTATGCATACACTTATTACACATATGTATTATCACGACATTGATTTGCCACGTACATTTTTGTGTCTGTGTATTCTTTTCAA
Organism: Electrona antarctica; assembly: GCF_951216825.1. NCBI lineage: Eukaryota > Metazoa > Chordata > Actinopteri > Myctophiformes > Myctophidae > Electrona > Electrona antarctica. Next base: position 13,078,847 of record NC_136791.1, read on the forward strand.
ACATCAGGCAGTATGTTCCATCAGTGGTCTTTAACATTTCTCTTGCCAAGGACCCCTTAGCTGAGAGAGAGAAATGAAGTAGGGACCCCTGCTATTTCTAGCTTTGCTATTTTTATGTTCCACAGAATATGGAGGCTAGGGTTCAATTGCTAATGTAAAAGTGAAAAAGATCTATCACACAAAGATTTGGTCCCCTCCCCCCCGTTGTAATTGGCTGAACAATGTGTTCAATACATGTTTTTAGGTGCTGAGATCCGTAGCGTGTGCACAGAGGCTGGCATGTTTGCCATCCGTGCTCGCAGGAAGATCGCCACAGAGAAGGACTTCCTGGAGGCAGTCAACAAGGTCATCAAGTCCTACGCCAAGTTTAGCGCCACCCCCAGATACATGACCTACAACTAAGATCCTCTGCTAGACTTTGTCTTTATCTCAATTGAGCTGAAATAATTTTCTGTCTCTTTTGTCTTTCTTGTTCTGCTTTAAAGAAATAAAGTGTATTCTATGTGTGTTCTTTACATCAAATAAGGTTGTATGATTTAGTAAAATATCACTACGGTGTATGTTCAAGTATAAAACCATGTTGGTTTATACATTTACAGCACTTCAACAATGGAAAGATTTTGTTCTAACTTGACAGCACAGTGACTAATAGTAGTATGTTTGTAATACATCTTTACGAATAAAGTTAAAAGATACAGTGCATTAATATGTGGGATATTTCTCCATGGCCTTGATTCATAAATGGAGAGTTTTGGTCCTGAGTGTTGTGTGGCATTGACAGGCTGTTATCCTTATTTGTATAATATAGCACAGGAAAGCTTGGCAGTAAAAAAAAAAAAAAAGATTACATTATAGAACAAAAATTCAACGTCTTCATTGGTTTAGCAATAGTCTACATCAGGGTTCGGTAACATTTTTGACATGCCATGTTTTTATTTTCTTGATAGTGTGCCATTTCAACATTAATATGACACCACCATTTTCTTTATTTCCAATAGATTTAGACATTAACCTTTATTTGTCTGAAAAAATATTTCACATCAGGATAGACTCGGCGCAATAACCCCTCAGCGTTACGGGTGCTTCAAAACAGCAACTTCCATTGAAATGAATAGCGGTGCTGTCGCTCCTCACTCTATCCAGGGACGGATTAACCCCCATGAGGGCCCCTGGGCCGGTAATGTTTATGGGGCCCCCATAGCGCGCAAGCGCGTGGACATTTTGTGTGTTTTTGTGTTTTTATCATCTTTTTGACCTAAATTTAACTAAATCAATGGCCAATTTCAGGGCCTCAAACCCAGTTCTGCGCAATCCAGTTTCCTTGAAGGTCCCCTGAGAGACAAGGGCCACGGCCCCACTGGCCCAATGGCTAATTTGGCCCTGACTCTATCCTTTTATAACTGGCATAATATGGTTGTGCTTGAAATGTACTGTAATTCTGCAAACTGTTAATACATATTTCAATCAATCAATGGTCAAGACGAGACGAGACGAGGCTGTTTTTACATTTACAAATTGGTAAATTGTAACCTGACTCCGCCAGCTGGTGGCAGCAGTGAGTTCCTGAGGAGGGAACTTGTTAGGTAAATTGGAGTTCAGGCTGAACAAAAAATTAAATAAATTAAAAAGACAGACCCCGCGGTTACTTTACCAGACGGTGCATACCACGCATTCTGTGAGGGGGTATAAACCTTAGAGTATATAAACGGCCTTCCATAGTATGTGCATGCTGCATGCATAGAAGTATGTGCATATAAAAGAAAGGCTGAGTAATATTGAGTATGTAGTCTCGCGTTGTCAGACTGTTACCTCTCGAATGCATTCGGAGATTGTCTTGCTACGCGAGACCATAGATATATACGCGAGACTACTGAGTACGTGACCCAGTGACGTTGACGTCAGTGACGTCATTTACCCGCGATTTGTTGAAGAAAACAACACCAGTTTGGCGGGACTCCTGTAGGAAGAAGAAGCTGCTAATTCTTCTAATCGGTAAAGTAACGTAACATAGAGCAACGTATGGGTTGATGTATGCATTATGGCTGTTGGCTAACGTTTACGAAAGCTAGAAATGTGTATAAAATACAGTACCATGGAATACATGTTCCCTCATGGAGTTCTCCGGTATCCCTGTCATGTTGGTGGACTAACAAACAGCATATGCGTATTGTTTGCTTGCGAACTGGATAGTACTCAGTAGTGCAACCAAAGTGCACTGTATTTCATAATAAATATCGGTGTCGTGTAACCAAAATTGTGTCTACTCTGGCAACCAGTCCCATGTCACCCCACCAACCAATTACACAATTGTTTAAAAAGTAATGTTATTAATAGTTAAAGACATAATTATGACATCTGCAAGCAATTATTTTATGTTGGTTATTTTTTCCCCACTGGAAACTTATGCATGGGACCTTTTTATGCCTGTACTTCTTAACCCTTACAGGAGGGACATTTGATTAGCATGTATTGTCAAACATACCCATTACTATAATTAGATTATCTGCAGGTGTAATTACCTTGCTAAAAGTCTCAGGACTGTTGGGAAATGTCATTGACGCCTCTTGGGAGAACCAATGTCATGTGGCAGCGGTGGCCGAACGGATAGCGGAGCGGTCTTGATACCGGAAGGTCGCCAGTTCGAATCAGCTGTCCGACACGTTAAACCACCGCTGAAGTGCCCTTGAACAAGGCATTGAACCACTACGATGAAATGTGTTCTATGAGCAGGGCCTGGCTGGAAACAAGTTCTTGAGCTTAGCCCAGATACCCTGGGTAAATATAGTTTTCATTTAATTTAATTTCATTTCATTTCATTTCATGTTCAGACTCTGTTCAGTCAATAAAACACTTTCACAGACGTGGTATAAACGGCTAATATTAGCTGATAATAATAAGTGGAAGGGGTTCTTCCGAGTCTGACTAGGTCGTGCACCTGTTAGTGTGTAGGCTACTGACAAGTGATATGGTTTACCATTGACGGTGTTGTACCAAATGAAACATACTCACCATTAATGATTAGCTGCTGCTGCCTACAGCTGTATTTACCAGTAGCCTACCTTGGTATGATCTTGAGTGAGACACAATCTGGGAACTCATCAGGAAAAAAAAGGAAAAACGGCACCCTCTGTTTTTTCCTGAGCTCTGAATCTGTCTTGAGACTACTTGAGAAAAGACTGTTGCTGTTTACTCAAGTAAAAGTATTGAAAGTACAATATATTGGCATTAAAATGTACTTAAAGTACCAATATAAGTACTCATTGTGCAGAATAAATAAAATGTAAAAATAAAATGTATACACCTTTTTTTTTTAAATTAGCAGATCTACAAACGCAACACGGCGGCGCATTGTGAGCTTGTAGATTGGCTATTTTCAAATAGTCGAAGTATATAGGGCTGAAGTGGTTAATCATTAACCACTGTTAATGTGTGTTTTGTAATATAATCAAAATCAACAAAGTAACTGAAGTTTTCAAATAATTGTAGTGGAGTAAAATATGACTTAAATATTATTAAGTATTGCAATTTGCAAATCCAGTAAAGTACACATACATCAACATTGTACATAAGTACAGACTTCTAGTATAGTACAGTAATTCTTTATCTCTGTAAGATTAACTGACTATCGTAAACAATACAGAGCCACCTGCTTGACAATATCCCCAGGACAATTTGTTTATTTTTGGGCCACAATTCTAGACGATTCAAAGATGACCCAATGTTATTCTCATTACTGTAGAGCAGGGGTTTTCAACTGATTGTGAACCAGGGACCACCACCCTGACTTAGAATCAACCTGGGGACCACTGTTGTATTGGGGGGGGGGGGGGGGGGGGATGGGCTAAGATTAGTGCTTTTGTAAGTTAACACTTGCTATGCATCCTATGTGTATACATCCCACTGTTTCTCAACCGTTGACTACTACTGGTAAAATGTCCTATTAAATAATAATGACTCAACCAGACAATCCGGTGCACTTCCCCCTTCTTGAGATTCTAACTCCCTTTTTCTGTTGAATTTCTTGAACTCCAACTTGTCAGTAAATGACTACATGGGTGGACTCATCACAGGCCACCAGGTCATTCAGTTCACGGTTTCTCAACTAGTGGAAAGAACATTTAAAACAAATCAACAAATCCTACATTACTAAATGCATGGTCAGGGACCACATGCAATACCTCCACGGACCACCAGTGGTCCACGGACCACCTGTTCTGTGACCCAGGGGATGAACGAGTGACGTCAGGACTTCGGTACACTTTAATCAAAATGACCTAAGGAAGAGGAAAAATGTTTCTTTATCTGTGGATGTCAGAGTCCTAACTCCCACAATTACAAGTGCTAAGTTGTCAGGGTAGGGGGTCCCCAATTCAAATAATTTTTTTTTGGGGGGGGGGGGGGGGTTCCGCAGAAGTTTGAGAGGTTATGAGGTGAAATTGGATTTGAGGTTTTCCCACGCTGACATTTTGACATAATGGCCATTGGCTTGTAGATATGTGCTCTAATCATCGTTGTGTTGCTCCACCATTAGACACAATGCAGTTCATCAGCAGAAGAAAGAAGTTGATTGCAAATCACCAGGCGGAGCTCTATGGACATTGTCTACAATTCTATGGGCAGCCGCCTTTGGAAAACATTTCACTCAGCGAGTTTGAGACATTTGCAGTCGAAAGACTGAAATGTAAGAAGAGACACTTGACATGCCTGACTTAACGTTTGAAATGTGTTCTCAGAATGATACTAAGACCATTATGGTTATTAATAGGCAATTGTGGTTCTCGGACTTCATGTGGCCAACCTGTGATGTCTATCATCTATCTATGACATCAGTTGTCTTTAACAGTGGTTCCCAAATTCTAGCTCAAGGCCCAAAAGATAAGTTTGCCCGGGACCCAGCCAACTAGTGACAAAAGCATATCTATAAGCTAAGCTCATAATGCATTGCTACACGCCATGTTATGAGCTCATTGTAGATCAGCTATTTTCACTACTTAAACTCTTTCTTAATTTTTTCTTAATTCTTTAATTTTGCTTATGAAATCCTTTAGAAAAATGTTGGAATTGATTATTTTAAATTTTTGTTTTAAATATTTTGGGAAAAAAGGTATCTGTAGGTAAAAACACTATCTGTTAGTGCTGCACTATAAATCGAAAAAAGATCACGATATAGATTCAGACACCTATGCAATCTCATTTTGTGAAGAATCGTGCAGCACTAGTTGGCTGTTCAGTTAATTTGAATGTAATATTCAGAATAAAAACACTAAATATTTTCATGGAAAAAATGAGAATCATGTGAGAATCGTGATCTCAATTCTTGTGGAGGAAATCGAAATTCACATTTCTGCAAGAATTGTGCAGCACTAATATTTATATATACTGTATATTAATGTAGAAAACGGAAAAAGGAGACATTTACCCGCGAACCATACAAATTGGTCCGCGACCCAAAGATGGGTCTCGACCCACTGCTTGGGACAGTTGTCTATAATGTTTATGATGTATGACTTTGAATTTGGGCAAGATTTCAGTCCGAACTGAGTCCCATTTGAATTGCACGCACGCACGCACAATACATGGCTAGCCCCCTAAAGAGCCACACTGTTTTAAAAAAAAAAAAGGTTTAAATGTTCCTTAAGCCTAATTTGTATTCCATAGATGTTAGTTTGAAGATTGTTCTTGTCGATCAGTTCTTGTCGGCAAGTGACATGCTTTTGCCATGAAATGAGCTTTTCAATGCCTAATCAGACTTTTGATGTAATTGCAGTGTTGAAGACTGTAGAAAATTTGGGAGTGAGCTATGTGAAAATCTCTGAGCAGTACACAAAGAAGCTGGAGGTTGAGATTAAAAACCTCAACTTTCCCTACAGAACAGAGGCTGTGAGTATAGTAATGACAGTAATTATGTCCACAATACATCACATAAATCATGGACGGAGCCTGGAAATGCAATGTCGAGTCAATGATTGCATACCATCTTTTATCAATTATGGACAATAACTCTTATAATCCATCAGGATGATGGGAAATCTCAAAGTGGACCAAGTGAATATGAAAAACGAAGAAAAGACCATATCTCTCATTTCATACTCCGACTCGCCTACTGCCAAACGTAAGTGGACTTTTATTTTCTCAAAATTGGAGTATGACTAAAAGCTTTTTCCAGTGGTTTAATTGTGTGCACCGAAAACTAGACTATTTACAAGCTGACAACATGAAGACAAAGTATACTATGAATTACAGTTCTCAATTGCCGTGACTGATTTCAGGCATTTGGATTCAGTAGAGGCCAGCATTTGGTTTGTTGGTTTCAGGCACCGAAAATAGCTGATCTACAAGCTCACAACACACACATGAGCTTGTAGATTAGCTATTTTTGGTGCGCGACTGAACGTGGAAAGTATAAATCAGACACAAGCACAACCCTAACCTCATGTGTTTGGTAAAGTCAAGACCTACAGTAATAGGCTAAGGGATATTCGGATATTTCATAAAACAAACACCGATTAAGATCTGAGGCCGATTCTACAAATGTCTCAGTTTTCTATATTGCTGATCAGTGATTCTCAAATATTTTGATGTCAAGGACCCCAATATTAAATGTATTTGGCTGCCAACCCCCATCTCAAAATATTTTGTTTCATGTACAACAGCAGTGACTGAAATGTGAATAAATGGCAGAAATGTATCTGTGGAGGAATTAACGACTAAATTGGGGAGGAAAAGGGGTAAAAAATTATTGAAAAATCACACTTTTGTAAAGTAAGGGACGCTCTTATCAATCATACATCATCTCATTCTGGCCAATCACAATTTGTGTCCTCACTTTTGTCTTCAATAGAGTACCGAAGTCTGACATCAATATCGGTAGAGGGTGCTAAGTCCACTGGTTCATGTACTTTAAAAAAATAAATAAACAAATCATCCAGGCCGTTTCACTCATATGGATATGAAGAATCAACTGACTGAGAGAACACGCTATTGTTACTGCTGCTGAATTAGTTACATTTTCGCTAGAAACAGACTACCGGTACATGAAATATGACTGACTAACGGTCGTAAACGATACAGAGACTCCTCCCCGACAATTTCGCAGAGACAGTTTGTTTATTTTTGGAACAGAATAGTTATGAGACGATTTTAAGATGACACAATGTTATTCATAGAGAAATTACTTCAGGACTTCGGTTTGTGTTTACACACTTTTGTCTTCAATGTTTGTTTACACACTTTTGTCTTCAACGTTTGTGTTTACACAAACACTCAAAGCTGGGCATAGGAGGGGGCAGAGCCGGAGGGGCCAGTTGCTTTTAACGTTTTCAACCGTTGACAAAGTGTTTGTTTGGGTTTCCAATATGCCGTTAAAGGGAGGATCTCAGACGATGGTTCATACAGCAAGAAGTTGACCTCTTCCGCTACCGCTTCAGTGACCTGCCAGCCAAATACAAAAGTGAATTTCTGCACCGGAATAACCTGCAGTATGATACGGTGAGCCTGAGCCTCGTGAAATATAGAATCCATATCCAATCTTTATTGATATTGTATGTTAATACAATATAACTTGTACAATTGGGATGGTTGTGTTTTGTCTCTTTGCTCTTCTATTGAGACATTTAGGCCTGGGCTCCACGTATATGGATCTTTTGCAAAACGGATATTTTCGTCCTCCATTTTAGAAATAATCCCTGCCCATACGACAGAGATATGTGTCCACACACACACACATTGAACACAGGATCTAATCACTGCAGTAGCAGGTTTCAATTGTAGGCTATATTTGATTTTATATTTACACTTTTAATGAAGGAATATTAACACCTTAGTAGCCCGGAACTATTTCATCCATTTCAACCATGTGCCCATCATTTATAGCGCCCGGACCACTTTTACTGGCGCACCGGAAGTTGGTGTGCATGTCTGTGTAGCAGCTATTACAGCCATAAATCTATCGCGACTAGCGACTGGACCGCGGAAGGCCGTCAAACACAGGATCTTTTTTCAGAATTAGACGGGATGATTTAGATCGGGAGTTATGATCGTTTTAAGATTTTCGTTTTCGTCTGCTAAACAGGCAGGGAACATTTTCGATGACGTGTCACTTTTTGACACGTCATCGGATCGGGCAACAAGCGCTCCTAGGCTCTAGAGCGATGCGAACGGTTTTGTTATCATTAATCTCCGTCCTATTTATCAATCTCCGGCTTGGGCACTTGACCATGACCTTGAACTTGACCGAGAACTCCTCCATGGTGTTAAAGTACCGCATTTTAAAAGCCACCTAAATTGTGAGTGGAAGTGGAACATGTTTCTTTCATTGTCTGTCAGCATGTCACACTATGTGTGTAAATCTCCAAATCCAGACACTCGACTTTTCTCTCCATATAATTTAAAAATGATAGACACTTGCTCTGACGACTTGGCAAGTCCTGCACAGACAATAGAAGTGTCGCGTCCACAACCAGTTGTGAGCTTGTAGAGTGGCTATATTTTCGAGGTGTATAATAAACGTCACGTTATAATGTAGGCTAATAAAAGTTCACGCTCACACATTGTCGGAATGCAGTCAAGTGTGTGCCCTTTATTATCTAAACAGGAGAGAGATGTGCCATATATGCGCACGGCGACCCACTGTATACTTTCTTCTCACCAACCACGCTATTTGATGTGATTGCATTCACATCTCTCTCTCTCTCCGCACCATCTCTCTCTCTCTCCATGACCATGGAATAGAGGGCAAAATACAGTACGAGAATATAGTTTCACATGACTATGCACACACCACACATGGACTTGTTGTTGGTGTAGGCCAGGCCTACTGCGCAATGGCATTTGGCCTGGGTCCTTATTGGTAGGTTAATATCCACAGTTTCTCTATTGTTTAAGCTTCACACTCTGCACCAGACTAGTAGGCTGATATATTTATTATTGGATGCAGCAGAGCAGAGCCTTTGCTCGCTGCAGTTGATGCAACATATACGTTACGTTTTAAAGTTGTTAACAGTGATATATAAACATGAACAATCGGATAGATATCTGTGTAGTTTCCATGCAGGCATAAGCTGCATTTCTCACCTAATTATAGTAAAAATGATATGCGCTAATGAGCGGTGACGTCATCGTTTCTCAAAAGCTCTGTTTCACATGACTACACAGCTCCACTGATCCGGATATTTTCGAAAATCTTCACTTATTTATCCGTTTCCAAAAACCTCCGTTTGAGTGTCCGAAAGCGCCGTTTGCGTTTGACAAAGGCTCAAACGTACACACAAAATGTGCGTTTTGCAAAAGATCCATATACGTCTAGCCCAGGCCTCAGAATCCTGTGTCTAGGTGAGACGTGACCTTTGACACGATATTGTTTCTGCTTTGACACAAATTTTGACCTGAAGATCAAGATTAAAAATTCCCCATAGCAAGCAGGCAGGTTATTAGCTCAATGGTAAAAACCTGCGCAGGAAACTGGGTTCAAATGTTGGAATCCTGGTTTGACTTTCTCATCATTCCTCGCAGCTCTTTGATTCATACTGTACTTTGTATAGTATAAATTAAGTAAAATATAGAAAGATGTTGTATAGCCTAAAGCCATAATGAACCCTAAACAATATGGTGATGGATGTTATCCTGATGTCTGATTTAATCTACTGACTTTAATTATTTGGGATTCATTCTTATTGATAGTGTTGCTGAGATTACTTTCAGTATTTCATATATTTGCCACCAGATGGAGCTGTCTGATCACAGTATATGTATTCTTTTGGAAACAACAATTTAAATATTTGTGAGTAATTATTATCCATTTTTATCTAAGATACTTTAATTGGAACCATGTCGGATGCAATTAGGCCTGACAATTATAATTTCTTTGCATTCACATACATTTTACACTGAGGAATAAACCCATGGAAATACGGATCTTCTATGGTGGTAGTTGATAGATGAACACTTTGTGGTTCGTTGATTCAGCTGTCCTGAACAACAAAACGAGCACCAACAATATGCTTCAATTTGGTGATTCAGACTGAGGGGGAACAAAAATAATGTCCTCCACTCAGAAAGAAATCTTGTTTTGGGGTCAGCAGACTTCCAGACATTTCTTTTTCTTTTCAGTCAGACAGACTGAATGGGCTGGATGTGAACAACGCTACGTCTACCATCTGTTGACTCAATTTGTTGATCTTCTACATCAGTGATTCTCAAACATTTTCATGTCGAGGACCTCCAGACTGACTAGTTGTAGGCAATAGTTTTTGGGCTAGAGTTGTGTTAAAAATGGTCAACATTTTTACAAAGTATTTGCAAGATTTGCCAAGGTGGCCTGGGCCGTGGCTCAGCAGTCCAGGCACCTTGGCTGGTAATCCAGTCTGGCAGTGTGCCGCAGGTTCGACTCCCGATCCCGACGACCTTCACTGCATGTCACCCCCCCCCCCCATCTCTCCCCATCTCCTGTTAGCCTACTTTCTATCCCTCCATAAAATAATATAAAATAAAGGCAAAAGCCACAAAAACATTAAAAAAAAAGATTTGCCCAAGGTTTTCACAAATGGCTGATCTGCAAGCTCACATCACAACTTGTAGATATTTTTGAATAAGTATCATGTGGTGAGACTGATTTTGATGCTATATTAGCTAATATTGCTTGCTAGTCATGACCCCCTGAAATGACCCATCCCAAGGACCCCTGGGGTCCCCAGACCCCACTTTGAGAACCAATGCTCCACCTCCACATCACACAAAACCCGTGTCGACTCGCGCAGCACAAGGTTAAACCCAGAGCTCTCTGGAAAGATCCCACAATCCCAGAAGATCAGATAGCGGGGAAGTGACGGCACAAGGAAAGAGAAAGAGATTAGTAGGGTCCCCCCCCCCCCCCTCTCTTCTTAATTGAGACACTAGATTGAGATGGGATGGGGACAGATAGCAGAATTTGATTAATTGTGTGTCTGTAGTGGCGTACTTGTATGTATGAGACGTCTTTCAGGTTACAAATGGAGGACACTGTTGTGAATGTACATGGCCTCCAAGTCCATATATTTTCAGCCTTTGTAGGTTTCAGTTTCTCCTATATATTTTTTCAAATGTAAAAAGAAAAATGGGTGAAATTATTTTTCTTACAAGCTTTTATCTTATTTAGTTTTCAGGAAACGGAAGAGGAATAGTGATTACTTAAAAATGGAGAACAAAACATTGGTCAATGTCAGATATTGTGAGCTTATAGATCGGCTATTTTAGCTAATTTCATGTAGGAAACATTTTAATTGGGGGGGGGGGGGGGGGGGGGGGGGGGTCTTTCGCCTAGAATGTCATGTACCAAACTATTAAAATCCTGAATTTATAAAATGCAAGTCTGACAGTGTGTTACCCAACTGTCTTATTATATGTCTTTATTTATATGGGTTGAAATTGGTTAAAAGAAGCTTACTAGTATACAGAAAAATGCCCTTAATGGGGTTGTTAAGGGGGCTAGCAAAATTGTGGGGGCAAAATGCAGCTGCCGGAGTTATTTATATGATGAGCAGGTGCTAAAAAGCATCATGTATTAGAGCAGACAGCTCTCACCCCCTATACCGGGAATATGAATATGAAGACCCCTGTTACAAAAACAAACGGGTACAAATTTTCATTCATGCATACCTCCAGCCGAGCCATTAACAAGGGAAGCAGGAGGAGGTAGATGTCGTTACACTCGGTGCACTTTAGCCCTGGTTGCACTTTATATTTAATGTAACATCTGTATCTTGTGATAATGTATACGTATGTCTGTTGTTATGTATGTTGTACTGTTTGTAATGTCTTTGAGAGCTTTTATTATCTGCTGTAAAACGAAGTGCCCAGTTTGGGACATATGAATACACTTGACCTTGACCTTGATTATTCAAATGTGTAATTTTTTTACGCTTTCAAGGGTTAAATATCTATAAGGTTACCAACTCTCCATTTAGCTGGGGCCCACCTGGAACCCCCTAAAGGACCACTGGTGGTCACCGGACCACTGGTTGAAAACCACTGTGTTATGGGATTTCGTCAAAATGATGTCTCTCCCCAGATTGGTGCAGATGAAAAGAAAAGTCTGGTGGATAAACTTGTCAACTCCAGCTACGCCGTCAGTGGAATCACTGTGGAGGACCAAGACTTCTACAGAGTGAGTTTCTGATCTCTCTCTCCTGCATTAACACGTCAAACCATGTAGACCTGGAAAGCCTGCCCTATTCATGAGTTTCAACTGTAATCCTGTCCTACACATGCCATCTTGGGGACCAACACGGGTGTTTCAGTTTGTCTGAACAGTCTGATTGGCATATAACGAATTAATTTTGTTTACAACACCTGTTGGTCCGCAACATGGCAGGTGTAGGACATTTGAAAGTCATGTATACATTCATGTTATTCACCATATTCACACGGCGGCCATTTTGCGTGTGTGTATGCGTATCTCTATAACATTAGATCAGTGCGCTTATGCTGAATTGTCTTCATTTACACTCCTCATCTTGTTCCAAAAATCTAGGTTCCTTTTCAAGACGCTTTGGACCTGGTAAGGACCAGGAAGGTGTACCTGAAAGCAGGCTATGCGTACATTCCTCACCAGGAAATTGTCAGCATTGTTCTCAATGACTTCCGCACAAGGCTGTCTAAAGCTCTTGCAGTAAGTGACCCTCTAATTAAATTGTTGTTGTTTTTTGGGGGGGGGGGGGGGGGGGGGGGGGGGGGTTTAAGTGGGTTTTTATTTGCGCCCTGACCGTCTGGTGCGTTGTCCTAATATACTTAACATGAGCAATAAAAGAAAGTGGGCTGCATTCATAAAACGGATGATTAAAAAGAAATCAACTCACGTTTTTTCATTTACAGCCACACAACCTTTTAGGCCACCCAACACCGGTGGCATGAAATGGATGTGCTCTAGAATTGATTGAATACTTAACACAAGAGTACAGTCATCAGCGAGCTGGATGCAATCCTACCTGGAGGGGAGAGAACAGATGGTGGAAGTGAACGGAACACTGTCCCCCCCCCTCCCAGTGAGCTGTGGCGTTCCACAAGGAAGCATACTAGGGCCTCTACTGTTCCTAATATATGTAAACGACATGACTTCAGCTTGTGACTGCAACTTGTTCCTGTTCGCAGATGACTCGGCACTGCTTGTCTCGGACAGGGACAAACTGCAGGTTGAAAATGCCCTCAGCTCTGAACTCGGTAGAATCTGCACCTGGCTCGCTGATAACAAACTATCTTTACACCTGGGAAAAACTGAATCCATTCTCTTTGGATCTAATAGTAATCTCAGCAAGGCAAATGGCTTCTTGGTTAGAGTGGGTGACAATGTTATCACACGTAAAGATGAAATTACCTACCTAGGTTCCATCCTGGAGGCTAATCTTTCCGGTGATAAAATGGCCACCAACGTAATCAAAAAAGTCAACCAAAGAACAAGATTCCTTTACAGGATCTCCTCACTGGTCGACAAAAACACCTTGAAGACCTTAACAGGAGCCCTTGTACAAGGCTTCTTTGACTATGCATGCACCTCCTGGTACCACAGCACCTCAAAGGCCCTTAAAACTAGGCTCCAGACCTCCCAAAACAAACTGGTCAGGCTCCTACTTGGCCTCACCCCCCGAACCCACCTCACCCCTGCCCACTTTGACAGACTGGCATGGCTTAGGGTCGGCGACAGAGTACAGCATCTTGCGATGGGTCTGGTCCACAAGATTCGATACTCCACCAAGATACCCATGTACCTGTGTAGATACTTCCTTAATGTTAACGAAGTCCACACCCACAACACCAGAGGGAGTGCAACGAACCATGTTCAACCCAGTTTGTGCTTGAAATGTACTGTAATTCTGCAAACTGTTAATAAAATGTTCAATCAATCAATCAATCAGTCCAATACAAATACAATGCTAAAAGGATTGAACCACGAAAGCATTATGACTCGTTTTCCATTGGGTTCCTGAGTATTCAATTCATGGAAACATTTAGTGACAGACAATTATACAATACTATGTAAAAACATCATATAAACGAGTACTAATCAAAAAGAAAAATATGTACAGTAAACCGTTTGGGGACATACATTTTATGGTGAAAAGCTTGTTTTTTTTTTACAGGGACCAGTTCCGAATTGCAGCTACCTGTAAGTGCTCTTTTAGTGCAGTTTTGAAGGAGAGTAGGTTTGCCCGGGGCGGGGGGGGGGGGGGGGGGGTTTGCCCGGGACCCAAACTAGTGAAAATAGCAGATCTACAAGCTCACAACTACTCGCTTCGCGCCGCATTGTGAACAAAAATATGTTCAACCTACAAATGGGTCCCGACTCACTGTCTGGGAACCTGTGCGTAATATTATAGACCATGATATTGAGAGATCGAGTTACAGCCCTTTGGAATATCTTCTTAAAATAGTTTTATGTGAAGAGTGTTCATACACTATGTTAGATAGTATTCATTTACATAAGTGTTCATTTACATAAAAGACACGATATACAGCTTTAACAGCGAAAGCAGAAAATGTTACCTACAAATGGAGATGTGAATGCAAGGAACGAAACATGTCAGCACTTGATCAAGAAAACGGGTTCAAATCCGGTGTAAAAGTGCAGCTAAAAATGAGACTATTACATCCAGGAATAGGTAATCAATGCATTGGACGAATGAATGAATGAATGAATGAGCCAATTTAGGAATAGGGCTATAGGTTGACTGAGCCCTTGGGCTCTTGGCTTCTTACTCTAAACAACACTGTTTGATTGGCATCTCTTGACACAAAAAGATGCATTTGCGGCTATCCGCTAATAAAACGCAAAAGCTCGAGCTTTGTATAGCTGCCTCCATAGTGAGTAATAATAAGAAACCTCAACATATTAACAAAGCAGCAACTGTACCGGTACTGTAGCAGAAATCACAACCATAAATTACACATATTGCACATTACACAAGCGGGGATAAGAACACCACAAAGCTATTGCATAACCCCTGCAGCCTCAAGCAACATTATTAAAACTGTAATTGCGGTCGGCACAAATTCGTTTTTTAAAATGGTCGAGGTTACATTGGGGTATCCTATATCGTCTATCAGAAGGTAAGAGCTCACTAAGAAAATATCCTGCATATCCTGCTTGCCCAAGTGCTGACTGCTCAAGCATTGACTGGGGGTGGTCTGTACTCTGTGCCAGACAGAACAAGGCAAACCTACTGTACAGCGAGTGCTATACCATGCTTAGTATTGCTTACGTCCCATACCTCATTATTAGGCCGTGTGAGTGTGCGTGCACGTCCAAGAAAGTACTTATTTTCTATCAAATACATACACACACACACTTGAAATGACCATCAGATTTACCCGTAGGAGACTCGGAGTCCATTGACTCTGCCGGTCATCTAAAAAAACGGGGTGAGTAATAAAGGTCATTTTGGGGTGAACTATCCCTTTAATGGGTTAAAACAAGATAGTAGGCATCATGTCACTGTGCACAGAACATTTTTTCCCCCAATGAAACAAGCTGAAGGACTTTTGTTGTGCAGTTAGACACTGTAGTATCCAATCTGATTTGTTTTCCACTAATCTGTGGCTATTCAACAACCTTTTGGTTCTTACAAAAGGCACACTAGAGGAAAGGGCTTTAGCTGCATGAGAAAGGTTAACAAAGCATTTCAGTTGGCAGGCAGATGGAGAGGACATTGTTGGATCACTCAGTGAGTCTGAAGTGACAAATTCAGTCTAGCGTCCTTGTTTTCCTTGAGTTCACTGTTATTATAGACGTCACATCATACAGGTTTGGATGACGCGTCGTTTCATTTAGGAGGTTTTCATTTAATATTTACAGTGATCTTTTAGAGACCAAGATTACTGCATGGTTTTTGTGAGGGTACCCACCTTAGGGGAGGGGACATGGGGAGAACATGTTTTTTGTGGGGGTACCTACCCTAGGGGAGGGTACACGGGGAGAACATGTTTTTTGTGCGGGTACCTACCCTAGGGGAGGGTACATGGGGAGAACATGTTTTTTGTGCGGGTACCTACCCTAGGGGAGGGTACACGGGGAGAACATGTTTTTTGTGCGGGTACCTACCCTAGGGGAGGGTACACGGGGAGAACATGTTTTTGTGGGGGTACCTACCCTAGGGGAGGGGACACGGGGAGAATTTCATATATATATTTTTAATGCCATATTATATAGCCACTACGACGGCAAATGCCTGATGCAAAAAGACTGCTAGTCTAACATTGCTAACAAGTAGCGAGTGCGAGACGAGGCGGAGCGGCGGAGAGGTAGAGCGGAGTTTTCAGACTGTTTTCACTGAGACCACGTGATGTACAGTATCATACATACAGTATATGATATTTTCGGGCCGTGTCGTAGCCCCTTTATAGCCTACTTTATCCCTGAACGTCCTTTTGTAGTCTTTTTCTGAACTTTTCTGTAGTCCGTATTCAATTCTGTGAAATTTCTCTGTAAGACCTTAGGTTTTAGGGTGTCTTTCATAAAGCTGCATTAGGTTTTAGAAGGTCGGAAGATGTATATAAAAATGTCATGTCAGGATGGGTAGTGAACTGTACCAACCAAGATATGTTGCTATATCTTTTAACCCATTCATGGCGAGAACCCCTTTTTGGTGTTTTAAGCATTATATTATACTTTAGCTATTGAAAAATAGCAGATCTACAATCTCATAACGTTTTTAAGTCAAATCTTTGCTTCTGGGGGGGTCCCTGGAAAAACATATTTTCAGAGGGGGTCGTCGGCCAATTACATATATTTTTGGGGGTCCTTGACATGAAAATGTTTGAGAACCACTCACATGGAAACATGGGTTCTTCAGATCAGTCGCAGCGGTGGCCGAACGGATTGCGGAGCGGTCTTGATACCGGAAGGTCGCCAGTTCGAATCAGCGGTCCGACACGTTAAAATTACCACCGCTGAAGTGCCCTTGAACAAGGCATTGAACCACTACGATGAAATGTTCTATGAGCAGGGCCTGGCTGGAAACAAGTTATTGAGCTTAGCCCAGATACCCTGGGTAAATATAGTAATCATTTCATTTCATTACTTAGGTCAGGAGGTTAGCAGGGGTTGCACGGCCAAAAAAGTTTGGGAACCGCTGCCTTAGTTGAAGACTCCTGAATTAAATACTTACCAAGACTTACTAGTTTCTGTATTTTAATGTTGAAATGGATTACTTATTGGATAATGCTTTCTACCACATGGTATTATTATTTCCATTTGATGGTTAAGAGTTGAGAAATATATCCACCACCAGTGAAGGTAAAATTCTAAACATTATGCCAGCACACTCTCAAGGAGAGGTGAATACCTTTTTTTTTTTTTTTTAACCATGTGAATATGACAGCTGGTAGCTTGGCAGAAGCGTTCTATTTGTGGGAATACTTGGCAGTGGAAACTGTCTATCATGCACTATACTAGTATTGCACTGAATAACCCAACTCTGTGGGGAGGACAAATCGGTTATGAATAAAACCCCAGTAAATTAAATACAACTATATATCGTGGACATGTCTGAAATACTAAGGTGCTCGGGTGGCAGCACATCCTAGACCTAGGGTAAAGTACCTGTCCACTCCACTACCGCAGTCCCGGGGTTCGAATCCATTGCAGTGCTAGCTTGGCATGGCCAGACAAATATCACCGAATGGCACATTCCGTCTGGATTCCTGGCTACTACGGCCCATACACCTTGACAGAGCGCTTGTATTACGAACCCAATTGCCTTCAGGCCTGTCAGGCTGTCATAATCCTGTTTTACAATTGTCTAATGGGAGGGCGGGCGGACCACAGCCATGTCACTATGACTCGACATCACCATAAACAAACGCTGATGGTTGTCCAGAGCCACGGATCCGACTGCTTTACCCATTATGATCTTGAACATATATGGGACCGACCGACTTCACAAGCTTGTGCCTTTTGGCCATTTCCACTATTTTCTTTTTTAAAGGATTTAAAATTGTAAAATGATAAAATATGGCCTATTTTGCTATAGTACATTATTTATTTTGATTGCAGCTACTGGTCATTGGGAGTCATTTCTTTGTATATATTTAATATCTTCCCTGTTTGTTCAAGAAGCCTAAAAGGCAAAACACAAATTAAAAATGTATTTATATATTCCAATGTTCAGCAGCCCCATCAGTGGCAGGTGAGCCTGTAGGCAAGAATAGCAGTGCAACACAGAGATGTCTTGGGGACTGGGGGAGTCGTGTTAATTGGCATAACGACTGCATTGGGAGAAGAAAGGGACGATAATTGGCTACTCTAAAATTTCCCACTTTGTTGGAGAAACGGTGAGGTCACCGAGCGAACACAGCGTTTGATTGACGTTGAGTTGAGCAGTGTCTCCACCGGTGAGAGTGAAATCAACACATTATGCCAACACACTCCCGAGGAGTGGTGAATACCCTTTTTAAAATAGAATCATGTGAACATGACAGCTGCTAGCTTGGCAGACAGCGCCTGCTGTCCTATTTGTGGGAATGCGTATATGGTATATCATCATGTATTTCATTGAGTTTCACAGGGTGGGATGGACAAATAAGTTTTGGAATAATACCCTAGTAGGAACTGAAATGCTACTTTGGTGTAGTGTTGATTTCGTCGACCAAAACCACGACGAAAAATTAGCTATGACTGCCCTTTTTCCCTGACTAAATAAAAACTAATGCATGATGGCTAAATCTAAGACTAAATATATATACTGACAATTTCGTCAACAAATAAAATACTAGACGAATGTTAGGGAGGGACTAGTGGAGAAAGAGATCCAGTAGAACTATAAGAGAAGTCGCGTGTAGATCTGCTATGCAACATGCAAAGCCCCAAAAATACATATTAGTCGACTAAATCAACTGTAGGTTTAGTCAACTAAAACTAAAACGAATGACTAAATTACATTTTATTCGAAAGGCTATGACTAAAACTAAATCAAGATTTGCTGTCAAAATCAACGCTACTTTTGTGGACATATCCCTCATATGCTCTGATATGCTTACTGATCCAGCTTGACTGGCCCTTTCACTTTACTCAGCAACACCACAGACGGAACCCTTGCAGCTCCATTGTTTCACCCATAAATTCATGCCCTATTATATACGTTGTTGTATGCCAGTGTCGCGTAAAAGTAGCAAAAATGGCAGATAATGGCTCATTAGCCAATTTTAATAAACGATTAGGATAAAGTTGAAGCTGAGGGTGTTGTGTGTGTGTGTGTGTGTCTGTGTTTAACAAAGATGAGAGAAAAGTTTGCGCTCTTATTGTCTAGGGGGAAAAAAGGGATTCCGGCCCAGATTCAAAACAAAAGGAACGCTTGAGTGAGTCACACTGTCTGCTTCTTTGAGCATGTATATTGCATCCCACTTTTATCCTATATCTTGGCCTTGAATTCCTTGTACTATGCAGACAGCTAATTTAATTTAAATTATGGCAAAAGAAAGCTGCATGAATCATCATGCTCCTTGTCCCTGTTGGCAATGCAAGCTTACTGTTAATTTTCTTGTCACAGACTCTGTTACATAATATATGCTCCACTACCCAAGAAAACACGATGGAATTCTGTGATTGGATGAGATACAAAAGTCACTAGTGGTATAATGTAGTACATAAGCCACTGTGTAGATACGCCAGAAATTGTTAGGAGTTGCCTATGTTAAAATTACAAATTTGCAGTATGTTATTATGACAACTAGAACGTGACTATTTCAAATGAGACTTTAGGTTGGCTTGTAATTTAGCTCTTATGGAAATCAATGATAGACTTGAGCAAAATTTAAAACGTAAAAGAAATGGGCCTATTTGATCTTTTTGGACCCTAGTCAACATTGTGAATGCGTCTTGCAAATCACCACTTACGAAGTCAGTGTCATTGTACCCCTAACAAGGCTGTGTTCTGGGATATAACGTTCTGGGACATTACTTCTGAAATACATTGCAAGTTAGTCACGCCAGTACCGTAATGACATTGAATGGGATGCATTTTATTTGATCAAAACCTGACTTGCCAGGAAAATAAATATGGTCTATTATGTGATCAATGCCCCATATTCTGCGTACCACAACGCTATTTTAGAATAATCTAAAAGATTTCTGGGATAAGGAAGGTTTAAGACGTGAATTCATTTGACATACTGTAGTTGCACTTGCACTACTGGGATGAATTATTTGTTGATTTGTTCATTGAAATGCAGAACAAATACCTTTTTCCCATACACTGTTCAAGTATGCATGCCAAGAATGAGAAAAATAACTGTTCTGATGGTTAAATATTCATTGGTTGCAGTGAGAGAGTGGTCGTCACATTGAGGAAAATATTCCCACTTCGTCGGTGGCATTGATGAGGTCGCTCCTTGTGAGCAGCCTGTGCTTTTCCCTCAAGACACTGACTTTGTTATGGATGTATTCAGTCACAATACACTGTAGATTGTGTATTCTAATTATTTGTCTTTGCAGTGTTGACATATTAACAACATGAATTCTAACATCCCTATCCTGGGCATGTCATAATAGGCGAACTGTACACGTGCCAAATGGGGGAAAATAATATATTCTTCAAGATTATATAATTTGCCTCTGTATTGGGAAATCAGTGCGCCCAAGACTATTTTGCATACCGTAGAAGAATATATTGCAATAATGTGTGGTTGTCAAAAAGATCCAAAGCACACTTGCAGATGCCTCACGGCACACCAGTGTGCCTCACCACCCTGTTTGGGAACCACTGTGGTACAGACTAGAGCATGTTAATATAATAGAACTCAAACAAACAGGAAGGTAGGAGCGCACACCAGTAGTGGGGAGGTGCTGACCGCAGGAGATAACTATGACTGAAAAAGGAGAGAGGCCGCACAGCTCGTAGTCACGATGCCATCAAAATCTTTATTTTTCCAACGTTTCGGCAACAAGTTGCCTTCTTCAGGGAATGTAATAGAACTAACACAACTGTGGTGGTTGTAGTTTGGTCGCTCGGCTCCTAATATTGAGACATTTAGGCCCTGTTTACACTGGCAGCCAAATCCAGCCTGAATCTGATCTGTGCCATATCCAGATTATTCCATTTATTTTTTGAATAGGTCTAAAGAGAAACGTGGAATCTATTTTTTACAAATGCGACTTGAGCCACATTCAGAGGTGGTTTTCAAATCTGATTTCAGGAGATCCACCTCAGTCTTAACCCATTTTGACCTGAGATCAGATTCTAAAAATGTCTTCTACATCCTGACAGTTTTCTGAAAAAGCTATGTTTCTATGTCAGTCGCTATGAGCTTGTAGATCTGCTATTTTTCAATAGCTAAAGCATAACATAATGGGCCCAGAATGGGTTAACGCAGTAACCTGATCTAAATCGGATTCCATGTGACTCGTTTGTGTTTAGACTTGCTTAAATAAATCGGATTCCAATCTGAATGTGGCACAGATCTGATACAGACTGGATTTAGCTGCCAGTCTGAACTCTGAACACAGATCTGTGACAGATCCGATCTGGTCACTTGCAAATGCAGTGTGAATGGTCAGGCCAAAAGATCAGATTTGAATCGGATTTGACTGGATGTGAATACAGTGTATATGGGGCCTTAGATGATGTGGTCGGGTAGAACAACTACTGGTTGACAAGATGTATTGCATGGTGGTCAAAATGCAATTACATATCCTCCAGAGTTAAATTAAGTCTAGACTCTATAGAGAATGTAGAAGAATTGTTATTTTAACAATAATGTGCTATGGTAGGTGGGGTTCAAATGCCGAAAAAATAATGGACCTTGATATGAAAGGGGTTGAAAACCACTGTCTATATTATAGTGTTTCAGTCGGCAGGCTTTGTCAAGATGACAGCTAACAGTAAAAGACTTGCACACACACTATAACATGCCGGCAAACTGATTGGAACTTACTAGAAACCTGAGGAGTCAGCGATACATGCAGGAAATGAATATCCATGCCGACCACAATCCTTTTTTTACACCGATAAATGCTTGTGACTCTTCTAACCTTGAATCTCCACAGTCCATTAGACTCTCATCATCTGCCAACATGTGGAAACGGCAGACAAGCCATTATGAAAAGTGTTGAAATGTCCCCCTGCGGGATATAATCTTCACTGTCTGATATTACCAGTGGTTCTCGCACACAGACCCAAAAGGTAGTCTTCGAGAGACGAGTATACATGTGACCGCACACACTGGTAGCCAAAGTGCCAATCATTTATCTTGGGTCGCAGAGCAAAGGAAACCAACGTTTCGGCAGACAACTGTTTGCAGTTGTCTTTTTAGATGATTCTGCCTTGGGCCGCCACCACTATAAGGACTTTATTTTACTTTGATGTGCGTAGCATCCATTCCTCGTGCACAATGTCTCACACAGACGACAGACGCCCAGATTTTTTTATTTAACCTTTTAACCAGTAAACTAAAAACACATTGGGACAGAAATCTCTTTTACGAGTGGGAACTGGCCAAGAGGCAGAAATAAAATTTCACATCAGTGCTACTGCTACCACAATACATGGCATTACAGAATACAGACATAGTAATACAGTACATCTATGTTTAGCCTCCAGAATACCTAAAAAATACAATAAGAATCTACAAAGAGGTACAACGCTAAGAGACGCAAAAAGGATAAAGTGCTACATTATTTTAGAAATGTACAATATACATAAGTGAATAAATATGAACCTAGAGACCTCTCTGAACATGTGCAAATGTTTGAGTGTACTGTATGTAAGAGGTGATCCTTTTGAAACGCCTCAAGAGAACTTTCAAGGCCAATTTTAGTCTACTCTGCAGGTCGTTCCACGACCAGGGACCAACCACCCTTAGTTGAAAATGAGGGTACTACACACCGTAGCCGCAATTTGCAACTAGATTTTTTATAAGGGGAGTCAATGGAGGGTATTGCAACTCTAGATTCATCCCATTATAAAAAAAATCTAGAGTTGCAAATTGCGGCTATACACACCGTAGCTAGGTATTCAAATGTATTTATTGTCCATGTATTATGTATTTTATTTTGCCCCAGACTCTCATCTGAAAACATTTTTGTGCCAGGGACCCTCTATATAAGATTTGTATTGTTTGTGTTTGTGTTTCAGACCTATAAGCTCAAGCCTGTAAATGTATTTTCAGAAAGCTGTTTATACTAGAACTCTAGAAGTCAAAGGAAAGAAATAATAAAAATACAAAGAAAACAACAACATGACATCTGTTGGTGTTACAGTAAGAACCCGGCTTCCCATCATGCACCTGAAACCCAACATACATTGTGCATGGACAGTTGGACACGCCTGTCACGTGACCGGGCATAGCCAATCCTTTCAGATTTGCTCGTCGTCCAGTTCCTGTTTCAGCGCCGCCTTTAAAACCTTTTTTCTCTGAATCTAGACTGCATCCGCGGTGGTTGAACAGAATGCGGACGTTCTGGGCTCATTTCTGAATTTATGCTTACAATATTAATGCTTTTGAAGAGAAATAAAGTTGATGTCGTCATCTCTCTCGACAAAAATGTGAGCTTCCGCCAGAGGAATGGGCGTGGAATTTGCTTAAAAGTATTTATGAAAGTCCTACGATTTGTCACACACGTTACGGCAGTGAAATTTGTTCTCCGCATTTGATGTATTATTCTAAAACATTTCCCTCTTTTGATGCACTGCAAAACAGAATTTAATTCAAGGTTCACTGTAATTAACTACATTCCACCCCTCTTCTCTTTTATGATGTAAATTAAACATAAATAATTCATAGCATATGAATTGGCATATTTAGCATAGTTGTGAGTGCACAAGAGTGCATTTTGTAATCTACAGTGTGTGTGTGTGTGTGTATATATATATATATATATATATATATATATATATATATATATATATATATATTATATAATCCTTAACAATTTGGACTCCAGTGGCATCTGCACAGTCAGACCGGCTTTGATGCCAGTTTGGTAATTATTTCCAGATCAATCTGCATCTGAAAAGGACTCTGTCTGGCACCTGTGGTTTGGCAACGGTGTTGATTCCGTCGAGTAAAATTATGATGCAAATAGTTTGTAGACTTTAGAATAAAAATAAATAACTAAGCTGTGATGATTAACAAATAAAAAGAGTAAAATGTTAGGGAGGTACTAGTGGGGAAAAGATCCAGTAGAACTAAAAGACAAGTCATTTTATGGGGACGACCACCTGGAACCCCTTCAAGGACCAGTCTGGTTGTCCCCGGACCACTGGTTGAGAACCACTGGTGAAAAGGTATATCTGTGCCGTGGTGTAGTTTATTGTAAAGAGCTTATTTGTTTGTTATTTGTTGACAAAAGTATCAATATATTTGGCCTGGGCCATGGCTCAGCGGTCCAGGCACCTTGGCTGGTAACCCAGTCTGGCAGTGTGCCGCGGGTTCGACTCCCGATCCCGACGGCCTTTACTGCATGTCACCCCCCAATCTCTCTCCCCATTTCCTGTCAGCCTACTGTCTGTCCCTCCATAAAAAATATAAAATAAAAAGGCGAAAGCCACAAAAAATAAATACATTAAAGAATATATATATTTAGTCAGACAGTTTTAGTCATCGTAGCTTAGTTTTTATTTAGTTCTTTTAAGTTGTGTTCGCGAAATATTTCGCTCTATGGGAGGTTTTCCTTGCAAAACCGAGGTGCAGAACTTCATTTTAATGAACTCATCGCAGGACAGAACCTCTGCCCTGCGGGTTTAAGAGATGCGTGACGTCAGACGCCAAGACCCTGGGGGCTTAAAAGGGGGGTCTACGTCACCAGCTCTCATTCGCTTTCCTTCTGCCAAGAGGTACCGCAAGAATTTCTAGCCAAGTTAGTTTGGAGTGATTAACGTCTCGAAAATCGGGCAAGAGAAGGCCTCGAGCTCCGTGAGACTCTCCGACATCCCTGGATACTGAACTGCAGAAAGAAAAAGAATTTACACGCTTTTTTCCCTAGCAAGTTATTAGTTTGACAAGCTTCGGAAACTACTAGTTTTCTTACAGGTAAACTTGCCGCTCGAGCGGGAAGTTTAGCTCGGGCCGCCACCGCCTAAGCTTCACTTTTCAGCTTTTTAACTTTTACGACTAACTTTGTTAGCCTAGAGCTCCGGCCGCCAACGCCTGCTCTCTCAGCTTAGCTTTTCTCGCCGGGCCGCCAACGCCTTAGCGCCTAAACGCTAGCTTTTCGTCCTCGACAGAATGTCTAAACACACGTCGAAGACCAAGAACACTTCTGAGGAACGCCGTCTCCGTCGTGGACACGAGGGAAGACCCCAGAAGAGATGCGCCGTAGGAGCATGCGGCAACACGATGTCCGGACAGGACGAGCACCAGGTCTGTCTCTACTGTCTGGGCCTCGCTCATGCCCGTAATGCGGTCAACGGGGACGGAGCGGTCTGCTCCCCTTGCGACCACACCAACGACGCTACCAAGAGGTCTCGTCTCTTCCGAGTCAAAGAATACTTTGCCAAGTTCGAGTACGAGAAACCCAATGACCCGTGGCCGTCTGAAGTCCTGACAACCGGAGGACAGCCACGCACAGCCCCGAGGGTGAGATTGGACCATAGAATGGACTTCCCGCCGCTAGCACGCAGCACCCCGGCGCCACGTGCTAGCAACGCTACCCAGGAGCAGCCCGTCGCGGCCCCACGGACCCGCGCTCCAGCCACCGCCACCTCCTCCCAGGCCTCGGCAGTCAGGGCTGCCAACGCCCCCGAATACGAGGCTCTGGGAGCGAGGCCTAAAGTGACAACCAGGCCTCGCCAGCCAGACAGCGGGAATAACCTTCCTCCAACAGGGCAGCCAAAGCCCGCGGAGGTTCTTCCTCCCGCTCCAGTGGCCATACCTCGCCAGCTGCTCGTCAGAGCCACTATGGAACCCCCGCCTAAACGCGCAGCACGCCAGGATCCTTCCCCACCACGCTGGGCCGACGAGGAGGAGGAAGAAGAAGGTGAATATGTCCCTTCTTTCCAGGCGCCCTATGACGAGGATTTCGTTATCGTCGACGAGGCTAGTTACCAAGATTACGAGTACTACGACGACAATAATGATGATGGCCATGACGACGACATGCCCCGTCTCCCCGAGGAGGACGACGGCACCATGCAGGTCGAACAGCAGCAGCAGCCAGAGGCACAGGACCCCACTGACATGCTCATGGATGATTCCAACATCATGCTGCAACCATGAGTGGCATGAGTCCACCACCCAAAGGCTGAAGTGGGAAGGTAGGAATGAGAAACATCTCCCCCCCCCCCCCCCCCCCACCAAAGAAGCAGAGACTCCCCCGTGGTCTGGGCTTCTTTGAAACCATCACCAGCGCCTGGGAAAAACCCCTGGTGGAGGCAGAGTGCTCCTCCCGCAGCACCAGGGGCGTTATGGATGTGGTGGGCATGGAAGACATGTGCCTGAATTCTATGCCTCCCATGGACAAGGCCGTGGCTTCTTACCTGGCCAACCCTTCAGTCCCACGGGTGGTCCCCATGGACAGAGAGCCTACTTTCTCCACCACAGCAGACAAAGAGGCCTCCAAAATCAACAAATGGCTGCATGGCCACCTGTGCTTCGTGGCCAAAGCAGTCAATGCTGGAGCTCTCCTGCAGGGATCTGCAGAGAAGCTCCTCCTGGAGATGGGGAACACGTCCAAACCAGAGCAACTGGCTGAGCTCCGCGGTCTCAATCACGAGATGGCGTCTCTGCAGTGCGAAATAGCGGACCACACAGGGAAGGCCCTTGTGTCCACCATCCTACAAGAGCGGATGAGGTGGGTCAACCTGGCCCCCCTCTCCGACTCTGTCAAGAGGGACATGGTGGCAGGCCCCATCGCCCCTGACAGCCTTTTCCACGGGGCCCTTGAAAAAATGTCCATCTCCATCCAACAGGCCGAGACCTCCAATAAAACCATGAAGGCTCTCGAACCTCTGGCCACCCAGACCGCTTCCAGCCGCCCTAACAAGGCCAAGAAGGCGCCATGGAAGCCCAGGGCGGACAACAAGGGCCCGCCTAGGAACCAGGACCGTGGCGGGGACAGACAGCAGCAGCAGAGAGGCCCAGGACGTCCCAAGGCCGACAGCCGCCGCTCTCCCCCGGCCTACAAGAAGGACGCTCCCAGAGGACGTGGTTATGGGAAGCGTAAATGACCTGCCCGGCCGGGTTCAGAGGGGGGGTCAAGGCCGCACCCCCCCCTTCCTCCTACAGTTCAGAGGTCAACGCCGAGAGTAGTGGTCTCGGACCTCACTCTCGAGCCGAGGCTCAAATGTTTCAAGAGGGACGTACATGCAGATGCTGCCTCTCTACTAATCCCCAAAAATGTTGTAATGTGCAATTCACATGTGTCTGTTTTATTGTCAATAAAGAGAAAACAAAAAAACACAAACGACAATGAAACGAACTCTGAAGGGCATAGGCCCAAATGTGGGAGGCATAACCCGCTCTGTGCCAGCTTTAAAAGCTGTCACAGGCCAGAGCCGTCACGCCAAAATTTTGTTTCACTCTCTCACAAAGAGAAAATTAAATGGAAGGTCATCCCTCTACGCGCCCAGGCCACTAGAGGGCACCAGAGCCTCACAGACAGAGCCTCCCTCGAGAACAGGGAGCCCTCTGTCCTGTCACCTATCACAGTGGCGGAGCTGCGGGGCATCCCCGTGGATCATGCGCACTATAGCGACAGGGTACAGGCTCCAGTTTGCCTCGAAACCACCCACGTTCGAGAGAGTTATTTTCTCTCGAGCGAGTGGAGGGGCGGTGCACATTCTGCAGGAGGAAATTTTTTCCCTCCTAAAGAAAGGCGCCATTTCAGAGGTCTCTGCCAACCAGTCTCTCAACGGATTTTACTCCCGTTACTTTCTGGTAAAAAAGAAAGGCGGCGGACTCCGCCCCATTCTAGATCTAAGAGCCCTGAATCGTTTTTTGAAGAGATTCCGCTTCAAAATGCTGACGCCTCCAGTCCTACTGCGATCACTCCGCAGAGGGGACTGGTTTACGTCAATAGACCTACAGGACGCATATTTTCATATTCCAATTTACCCACCGCACAGAAAATTTCTGCGCTTCGGGTTCAAAGGGAGAGTGTACGAGTACAATGTCCTCCCTTTCGGAATGTCCCTAAGCCCGAGAGTCTTTGTGAAATGCACAGCAGCAGCTATAACTCCACTACGACAACAGGGCATTCGTCTAGCCACGTATATAGACGACTGGATTCTGTCAGCAGACTCTCCACGAGAGGTACTGCTACACACACATCTAGTACTCAACCACCTCCACTCACTGGGTTTTCAAATCAACCAGGAGAAGAGCATGTTAACTCCGACACAGTCTATAGACTTCATCGGTATAACACTAGACTCGATCTCATTCACAGCTCGCCCGAGCCAAGAGAGAATAGAGGCGATAATACACTCCGCAGCATCATTCAAAAAGGAACGTTCGATTCCTTTCCATGCATGCCTCCGGATGGCGGGGCTTATGGCCTCAGTGGTTCACATAATTCGCCTAGCCAGGCTGCATATGAGACCTTTCCAACGGTGGATGAATGCGTTACGCATACCTATGCACCGTCGCCACCAGAGGGTGATAGTGACGTCACAATGCGTGCTGGCCCTACAATGGTGGGCAGACAGACAGTCTCTCTCAGAGGGCGTCCCTATGGGCAGACCTCTGACCAGAAAAGTTGTCACCACAGACGCCAGCATGACTGGCTGGGGAGCCACGTTGGAAGGCACTACAACCAGGGGGATGTGGACAGAACAATTGCGCTCCTGCCACATCAACTATCTGGAGCTGATGGCGGTTTTCCTCGCTCTGAGGGATTTCGAACCGCGCATACAAGGTTGTCACGTTCTGGTCAGGACGGACAACACAACAGCTATGTGTTACATCAACAAGCAGGGGGGACTCAGATCCCCTCGCTTGCACCAATTGGCTCAGAGACTCACAATGTGGTGCGACGCACATCTTCTATCCATCACAGCATGTCACGTCCCGGGTATCCTAAACACAGGGGCGGACCTGCTGTCCAGAGGACCCCTCCGCTACTCAGACTGGTCGCTACATCCCCAGGTAGCAAACCAGATCTGGGACAGGTACGGGACACCCGAGGCGGACCTGTTCGCCTCAGAGCAGAACACGAAGTGTCCTCTCTTCTTCTCGATGGGGGGACCATCGACGCTGGGGCTAGACGCCCTAGCACACCAATGGCCCAGGTCCCTCCTCTACGCTTTTCCCCCACTGAGTCTCATTCTTCCCACTCTGGACAGAGTGAGAACTCAGGGTCTGATGGTACTACTAGTAGCACCAGCCTGGGGCGTCTGGAGGTCGGAGATAGCCCCCCTCCTCTACAACCAGCCATGGCAGCTCCCTCTACGGGCAGATCTTCTCACGCAAGCGGGTCGAGAAATCTTCCACCCTTGCCCCAAGGACCTAGACCTGTGGGTCTGGCCCGTGAGAGGCTAATGCTAACTGAGGCCGGCCTCCCTCCGAATGTTGTTGCAACAATTCAGAGAGCCAGAGCCCAGTCAACAATGACTCGCTACGAAACAGCTTGGCGCATCTTCGAGCAGTGGTGCTCAGAACGACCTAACCAGGTTATCTCATTCCAAGCTTCAGTAGTCGACGTCCTAACATTCCTGCAGGAGTTCCTAGACAGAGGACTAGGCCTCTCCTCAGTTAAAACCCACCTGGCAGCTATCTCAGCCTGCCATGTGGGTATTAATAACCAGACTGTATGGAAACATCCTCTGGTAAAGCAGTTTGTGAAGGGCGTACGCAGGGATCACAAGGTCAACAGGTCCCTGGTCCCTTCATGGGATCTGTCTCTGGTCCTCAGGGCTCTAACCACCGAACCCTTCGAGCCACTGCAGACTGCAGACCTAAAATGTCTTACGCTAAAGACAGCCCTCCTAGTTGCACTAACAACCGCTAAAAGGGTTAGCGATCTACACGCACTCTCGACCTCTCCAGAGTGCATGAGATTCGACGAAAGGTCAACCAAGGTCACCATTAAAGCAAACCCAGCCTTCTTACCAAAGAACGCCTTTTCAGTTTGTGTACCGGTAGATCTGCAGGCTTTCCACCCCCCTCCCTTCGCTACCGAAGAAGATAGGAGGCTGAACTGCCTCTGTCCAGTGAGAGCCCTTCGCACTTACATGGACAGAACAGGCCCCTCCAGGATAGGTCAACAGCTGTTCGTATCCTGGGGCGCCAGAACCCTGGGAAAGCCTGTCACAAAGGTCACTATCTCAAACTGGATAGTGCAGGCCATTCGCCTGGCCTACACTACCCAGGGAGTGGAGCCCCCACTAACACTGAGGGCTCATTCCACAAGAGGTATGGCAGCATCCTGGGCACTCCACAAGGGTGTCTCAATCCAGGATGTCTGTACAGCGGCAAGCTGGTCCTCCTCCTCGACCTTCGCCACATACTATAACCTAGATGTGGCAGCGCCCTCACTGGCGCACGCGGTCTTAGGAGCTGCGGCTGCCGCACCCTAAATGTACTTCAGGTAAGTCCATTTCATAAGAGCTCTAGAGGAAATAAGGCAGTAACCCCCCCTGTCAGCTCCCTCTATAAAACCCAAGCTGCCCAGGGCAGACTCCACCCTGCCCTATTCAGCAGCTCTGGAAAGACATGTGACAGTCTAAGACTGGCACCTTTCCACCCTGTGGGACCGGGCTACGAACCTAAGGTTCCCTAGCCCTTACTTCCTAAGTCCTAGGACTCACTTGGCTAGTTCAAGATACGGGAGTTCATAAGGTCCCATAGAGCGAAATATTTCGCGAACACAACTTAAAAGTACATGGAGGTTACTTTAGTAACCATGGTTCTTTAAGTAAGTGAGCGAAATATTTCGCTGAACACCCTTCTGTCTTGCTCTTGGCAGAAGGAAAGTGTTCGAATGAGAGCTGGTGACGTAGACCCCCCTTTTAAGCCCCCAGGGTCTTGGCGTCTGACGTCACGCATCTCTTAAACCCGCAGGGCAGAGGTTCTGTCCTGCGATGAGTTCATTAAAATGAAGTTCTGCACCTCGGTTTTGCAAGGAAAACCTCCCATAGAGCGAAATATTTCGCTCACTTACTTAAAGAACCATGGTTACTAAAGTAACCTCCATGTTTTTGTCAGTGAAAAAACGTAGTCGACAGACATTTTTCGTCAGTTTTAGTCGATAAAATTAACACTGTGGAATGGTCTGTCGTCCTCTACAAACTGAAAAAGGGAAAAGGAAACCTTGTGGAGCTCGTCCTCTCCCATTTTCTGGCAATTACTCGCATCACTAACTGCTGGAATGGTCTAACGTTCCAAAAACTGTCGTCTTGTAAGTGTGCCATGCCATTGTAACAGTTGTGCTGTTATAATGCCTATTCAGTTCTTATGGACAGCACAAAGGGGGACATCTCAGGAAATGAGCCATTAAATGGCTGTGAAATTGAAAGCAGCTTCTCCGTATGACTGGATTTCTCTTCCTGGTCACTTTGCTGTGAAGAGAGAAATATCTTTAGCTTCTATTCAGACGCCCATCACGTTTATGTTCTGGTGTTGAGCAGCACTATTGTTGATGTTGACAGCGAACTCATAGTCATAGTCTTTTGAATACAATTCCATTTAGTTTATTTTCTTTATTTTAGTGATTCAAATGTTTTAGTTTTAGTCTAGTTTTAGCCGAATAAATATAAGCTTTTAGTAAACTAAATCTAGAGTTGAGTTAGTCGACTAAAATGTATTTTGCCCGGCCATGATGGTGTCGTAATGGCTGACTGTACACTTGGTTGCATGCTGAAAATAGCCAATCTATCCAAGCTTGTAGATCGGCTATTTTCAGCATGCAACCAAGCACCATACAATGACTTATAGAGCACCGAAGTCTGTCACTTTCAGTAGAGGGCGCCAGTCCACAGTTTCATGTATTTTTTTTTGCATTGAAATCCCCATAGGAGCATCATATAAGAACTGTGTTTGAAAAATAAACCGATCATCCCAGCCTTTCTGTCAGGAGGGTGGTTGTGCGTCGTTAATGATAATGATAATGATAACGTTAATTCATATTTGATACAGCCAGTTTCTGGAGAAAATGGAATTAATGTGGCCGCAAAAGCCTTTAAACTACAAGGGTATGAAAGCAATGTCGCTGCTAATATACGTCACGCCCTGCTGTCAACACATTGCGTTCCTGAGATTAACATGTCAGTTTCTGTTGTGCGACGGGCAGCTGCAGAAACCCCGCCTATTCCGGTAGACATTCAGTCGATTCATCAGCATCCAGTCGATGCTTCATATCCATATGAGTGAAAAGGCCGGGAAGATCGGTTTATTTTTCAAACACAGTTCTTATATGAAGAGATCTAAAATCCCCATATGGGGATTTCAATGCAAATAAAAAGTACACAAACCTGTGGACTGGTGCCCTCTACTGACAGTGACGTCAGGACTTCGGTGCTCTATTGACTTGTCTTTTAGTTCTACTGGATCTCTTCTCCACTAGTCCCTCCCTCTCATTTTAGTTTTTGCCAGTGAATCGCCAGTCATACTTTTAGTCCACAAAATTAACCCTGGCTTCAGATACCCATCACATTCGTGTTCTGAAGTTGAGCAGCAGTCGTATTGGCAGATTGGCAGATAAGAAACTGGCAGATCATACCGGGGGAAACTCCCCTCTGTCTGGTGATAAGAAGCAGCCTGCTCACTCCTCATGCATTGAAGGAAGCATGGCTCAGTCACTGTTTCACCTGGGGGATTACCTTGTAATACTTACACCTGCTTTATTTGATCCATTCATTCCCTTTGCTGTTCATGACCTTATGACTTTATCAACAAACATCCACCACAAATGTTAGAGAAATTTACCTTTTTTTTAGATTACATCTTTCTAATGCAATTCATCATGATTCCTATGAAATACTATGGCTGGAAACCCAGCTATTCTCTTGTTATGTGGTTCACGTCCTTGACCATACCAGCCTCTCTTTATTGTCCCGAAGGGTATTCATCTTCACAGGTCTTCACAGGTCACCCACAAAAAAACAGTAAATAGTACAGAAAACATTACACCAAGACAATAGAAACACTATACAGAACCATCCTATTGGCGGGGCAGGTTGTTTAATGCCGCAATGGCTATCCCGATCAATCTTTTTTACGACGACCTTGTTACTGTGCTTAACAGCACTGAGCAGTTTGTGTCATGCTTTTTTCATTTGGACATTATTGAGCGATTGTTACACAAAACAAACGGACAAGCACAGTATACGCAAACAACAACAAACTAATCCCCTTCTCCCTCCCCCTCTTCCACAACGAAAAATACATAAATATGTTAGAAAGGATCAAGAATTATAAGCAGGCGGCTAAGAAGAACCTAACATCCTATGTATTTGATGTATTTCCATGTGTTCTTGCTTTCTGTAAATCGCTCTGGATTAAGAGCGTCTGCTAAATGCCTAAAGTAATTTGTAAATAAATGAACAAGTGACAAGAAAGAAAATCAAATGCACACGCACGCACGCACGCGCACACAGGACAAAGGGGGTAAAAATAATAACTCCATTGTACTCGTTTGAACACCTTGTCACAGTTCAAGCTTATATTCCTGTTAGTCAAGCTTATATTACTGTTAGTCAAGCTGAATAGGATAGCAATATTTTGTATGTGCACACATCACAACCCCACTGACTGAAGGTGTTCGGCCGTGACCGGCTTTTACTCAAGTTATCTGTTGTATTGCATTTTCTGTAGTACTGAATCGTTCTACAGTGAAATGTTTACTTCTTGGTCTTGTGGCACCATTTTACTACTCATGTACGTAATGCTCGTCTTGTTTTCCCTTCCTTTCAGTTGACAGCCCGCTCTCTACCAGCTGTGCAGTCTGACGAACGACTGCAGCCTCTGCTTAACCACCTCAGGTAATTTCCAATATTAGGAAAAAAATCACACCCATGTGAACTGAGTGGTGCAACTCCCCCCTACCTCTCTCTCTCTCTCTCATTAGCAGGCAACAGTGCAGCACTATCTCTCTCTCTCTCTCTGTTTCTGGCACAACAGCGCCACTTTTGCCCCTACTGGTACTCATAGTAACATAGTCACATACATAGTCACATAGGTTAACATGGACATTGCTGTTCCTTGGAGTGGTTGCACCACTCAAAAATAGTGGGCCTTGATGTAATGGCAAATTTTACACTTTGTTGCATGCTGAAAAAAACCTTTTGTGAGCTTGTAGATCGGCTATTTTCAGAGCCAAACATAAAAATACTTGTCTTTTAGTTCTCCTGGATCTCTTCTCCACTAGTCTCTTCCTAATATTTTGGTCTAGCTTATATTTGTTGACAAAATTGTCAAATATATATATTTTTCGTTTTAGTCGACAAATCAACACAGCTACTATGACCATATTGATGGGATCTCCATACATGGGCATAAAAGGGGCACGGACAGACGGATATCATACTGCTATTTGTGCATTTATCTCCATATTTGGGGATTTGTTGATTTATATATATTTTTGGAGATCCCCTGATCCGACTGACTACACACCGGGCATGGCACTTCCTTGGGTCCAGCCAAAAACATGGCCCATTGCCAGAGTTTGTTGTGGGCTTTACTCTGTGTAGTCTGTAATGAAGAGCAACACATTTATTTTCTTAGGCCTTGTCATGCTTTTTGAATTGATTTTTTTTAGAAACTAAAGAAAAATGTCATTCAATTCAGGGTATTTAATTCAGTTGCTCCCAGACGACCGGGATTGTGCACCCAATAAGAAAATGTGACCCTCACTGGCTCACTCTACCAGTCATACTTTGCTCAAAACACATTTTGATTTATGTTCAGTCGCTGGAAAGTCTTTATTTTATTTGTTGTTTTGCACTCTAAATAGAGATTCAGCAGTGTATGGTCAGGATGTGCACGCTAGGGCTTTCACTTCTAGTGATTCTTACTAGTTGCCTAGTTTACTAGTCGACTAGTTGTTTAACTAGGCCTACCTATTATGTAATTTTTTTATTTCTTTAATAATAGTTACATTTACTATAACTAATAGGTGACTATAACTATAATCTAGCTGATCTTGAGGCCTACAAAAAAGGGAAGAAAAAAAAACGTATCAACTAGTACCAACAAGGTTGACTAGTGGATTTACTAGTCGACTAGTTGAATAGTCGACTAGTTAGTGCACGCACATCCAAACAATTCAATGGGTGCTCGAACAAATTAGATGCACTGAAGAGAAGTGGGAGCACACTGTTTTGAATGCTTCCAAAATAATGTATTACCAACAAGCGGTCAAAAACAACGTTTTGGCATATGTGGCCTTTGTCGGGTACTGTATACTGAATGCACTGCTATTCAGTATAGAAATGCACCATTTAGTAAATGGTCTACTAAGTCTACTAAGTCCTGTCTGTGATGCCTGGCTTCTTGATACGTTAGCACTTATTCGAGGAACAAGTGTTCCAATTTAGCTGGCTCTTTAGCCATTCAACTCTGCTTTATCATTGCTCTCATGGCTCTCGTCATCTTAACCGTGCTGGTTTTGGTTGTAGAACACCACTCCACCACCAATGCTTACATTTCTTTAACCTGTTACTTTACTTTACTTACTTTATTTGTTTATTTGGACAGGACAATGCATATTAATGGACGTCACATGGACGTAAATACACCGGATATAGCACAGTTGCTAATTTTCATCCGCAGTCCTCACAAAGAAACACAAAACGGAAAACAGACAGGCAAACAGTGGAATACGTTTACATAACATTACATAGGGAACACAGCAGTTGCCGGTGTGGTGATATTAAGGTTGTGCACGTGTGCTCAATATCACATTATTTACGGTATTGTTAAGGGGCCCCGGACTTGACATGGCACATTGCCAAACATGCAGAGTTTTCTGTGTTTACGGTACTTTAAAACATTTGAGTATGGCAACTTTCAGTATGAAAGTTGTGCATTCGTTTATACATGAGGCCCCTGTCTGGGGAAGATATGAGTGTTACACTCTTGTGGTGAAGCTCATTACTGTCAGGTGAAAAGAGTGTACCATTGTGTATTAGAGGAGACATGTGGTTGTCTACTCTTTCTCTGCTTCATGGGTGACTTTAAGAAAAAGTATTTTTAACGGTTGTCAGTCTTGTCACCAACTTAAATGGCAGCCTCTGTCACAGGGATTTGCCTCTTGTTTCAGCCATTTCCCTTAATAGCTTTGCAATTAAATCCTGACTGTCAACAGAGGACTTTGGTGTTCTTCTGCGGTGTTGGCTGTGGTGGCTTTTCAACCGTTAGACATGGTCTAACGTCTAATGTAATGTCTAATGTAGTCCGATATTCCGAAATTGCAAGCATTTTGAATATCGGAGATGAATTCATCTAATAATATCTATAGAATTTGATTTAGATGATTGTATGTATCAATTTTTCAGAATTGTAGTTGATTATGTTATTACATTTTCCCCTCTAGCCATGCCTATGTGGGCCAGGATTACAGCATCCAGAAGAGTGTTGGGAAAATCTCCTTGGAACAAATTGATGGGGTGAGTTTACATTGACTGCTGAATCCTGGAACAAATACTTTAATTCTCTTGACTTTGCCACTAAGGCGTTAGTGACATTCTAAAAGGCCTGTTCACTTTAATTGGTGCTATAAGGATGTTGTACGGTGGTATGTAGTACCCATTTAGTGTGAATAGATTAATTACATTGTTCAAGCATCTCACTCCAACTTGTGGTACGGACAGTACCGGTTAACATTATACTTTCTACTATAAGAACTTAGACTGCTTCTCCTATGCCCATTTTTGTGCAGTGCCCATTGATTAGAAAGTGTGTTCAGTTCAAAACGCATTTGATTATGTTAATGGTAATGTAGCTTATTATTGTATTTGCGTAAGATGATTACCTGTTTATGTTAATATAGTTACAATCCAAAATATAATGCTGTAAAATGATTTAGGCTGCATTTGTGTACCCGCTTGTCATTAATGCATAATGCAAACTTGCATTGAGATTGTAGCAATTTGCTGGGGTAAGTGCCAGGGTGCCAATCAGAGTCTCAGTCTGACAAAAAGGTTTCAATTATAATACCTCCAACAACCGTACAAGGGACTGACACATAATTATATCAACCCCTGAACCAAACAATAAAATACACAGTACCATAGAAAAGCATAAAGAACACACACGCACGCACACACGCAAGTTTTGATGTAAAACAAGTGTCCAT
The DNA here is from genome assembly GCF_951216825.1 of Electrona antarctica. Classification (NCBI taxonomy): domain Eukaryota; kingdom Metazoa; phylum Chordata; class Actinopteri; order Myctophiformes; family Myctophidae; genus Electrona; species Electrona antarctica. The sequence continues at coordinate 13,116,036 of NC_136791.1, forward strand.
ATACAAATCAAAGATAGTGACAGTTTTTCTAATTTCAGCCTCAGACTGGTCCAGTGTTGCACTTTCTGATCGCTTCATTCCTAGAATGGTGGCTCTTGCGGTCGCGGATTTGATTGACAGTTCATGGTGCGTACCGTCCTGCTCGTAGATCGCACATGCACGGACACGCGGATCTGTGATGATGCTGTTGTTGAGCGCAGCAGTTGTTGTATCAGGCGCCACCCACTTCAACTGTAATCCTGATTCGCTGGCATAGATCATTAAGATCCATCCAGTCGGACCGCACACCGAATCCAGCGGCTTTAATGTCCAATTTACCATTCGCCTTAGTCTTGAATCCAAGGAACTGCGTCTCATTCTCCAGCACGGGTGGTACTTTACGTTGGTAAAAATACCTATAAATAAAAACCTAAACATTTAAAAGAATTGTACATGTGCAGAGAGATAGCAGCAGTTGAGTACATACTTCACAGTTGATCTTAGTTTTTCTTTTTTTATGTATGTAATTATAATGCGTGCGTATGTGTTGTGTATGTTGAGGTAGTGGTTGTATTAGTCCAGAGTCAATGGGAACAGAGTAGGGGGAAAGCTGGTAGAGAGTTCTGCTTCCTGACAGCCTGATGATTATTGACTAAGGTGTACATGTGTTAAGTAATGTTTAATTAATAGGTGGTGAAATACACACAGAGGCACACCCATCATAATATAATTTACTTTCGATATTGATTTATGTTCATACAAATGGTCAACTTCAGTGGATAAGGTACAGTTCCACGACACACAGATACACACACGTCACAGATACACATACGGCACACACACACACTCACACACACTCTTTAAAAAATATGTATTTGAAAATGCACATGTGTATTCTTTTCTGCCCTTCCCTGGCAATCAGACTCTCGCACGACCATTCCCAGATCTTTTCTTTTTCCTGATGTTGATCAAATTAAAAACATTGGTACAATTGTACCTGACTTCAAGGTGTCACCTCTTTTGAAACAGATGGAAGCATCGACTCGAAAACCTGATGCTGCACAAGCCAGTGTTTGTAAGAAGATGTCATTAGGTTAATAAATCCCTTGCAGGGCTAGAACTCCATTATCTACTGGCAGTACTGTGATCAAACTAACAAACTATACCTCTTGATAATTATAGAAATACCGTACACAACACACTACGTTCAAATAAGTTGTAGATTTGACCTTTAACTTTATTGGCACTGTAGCATAAATCTTTACAGTAATATAAATCATTCACATGCATAGTTGCATTCTGTATCAGAATCCAGGGAATGATTGAGAGCATTTAATTCCATTGTGGGTCTAGTTGGTTCCTGGTGAAGATGAGGGCAATGCAGCCAATCTAGAAAGGAGTACACGCCTTGGAATGATCGGACTTCATCACTATCTTAAAAGAACAGGCCGCTTTATTCTCAATCAGCTCACAATTTGCAGGAATCTCCATCGTGGTGCTTGATGGCATCCTATGAATGAAACAGAGTTAAGATATAAGTAACCTGATACCAAGATGCCACCATCAAAATATATAAGCACACAATCCACACAGTGAAGAAGTTTGATAATGCGTTATATGTTAGTGAGGCGTAAGGGATTTGATTGAGTTGGAAGGAGAGACAAAATCTTACTTGTTGCAACAGCTCATGCCTTGCATTGAACTGTAACAGGAGCATGCCAAGCAGTCTTTAGTTGTCCAGCGAGAGCCAAAGGCGTGCTCCTTGCTGTCCTTATCCACACAACCTGAACACAAAGAAAAACACATAATATAATACACCTAGGCTACATATCCAGGTCTGACGAAGTGTCGCTCTGCATAATTATGTGTGTACTGCAGTGGTTCTCAAAGTGTTTAAACTGTTATAAACCGCCTGGAACCCCCCCCCTCCCCCAATGTCCCATGGGGGTCCCCAGACCCCACTTTGAGAACCAGTTTGGTACATTTTGAGTCAGACGGTCAATGTGTAAACTTAAGGGATATTTCACTTTCACAAAATGTTGGGTCATTTCATCGTCTACTCAGGCTTTTGTGGACGCTCCGGACAGTTTTGTAGTTGCTTAATTCAGTATTTAGATATTTGATATTCATTTTAGCTGCCCCGGCCCCTTCCTATACAAACTTCAAACTCCATTTTTACCATGATAGATTAATTGAAAACACCTGTCCTTGGTTCTGGTAACTGATGCTGTCCTTCTAATTTGTGAGGGGGCCCTGTTTTTCCATTTACTTGTTACGACAGTGTTTCACAGTAGAAATAATGATTTGGAAAATCAGTAAATAACAATAAATCGGCTATATTCAGCGAGCAACACTGCTCAGACTGCTGTATGATAAAGTATAAATTAGACGTCTTCTATTCCAGGGGTTCTCAACGTTTTTGGCCGGGGACCCCCGCCCCCTCCCGACCCCCAATATAAATTGACTGCTACAATAACCTTAAACCACAGAGTGGCGCGCTACGAGCTTGTAGGTCTGCTATTTTTGAAAAATCGTGAACATTTTGGAAAATAATTTGGGGACCCCCTAAAATAATTTGGCGACCCCCCGAGGGGTCGCGACCCACGGGTTGAGAACCCCTGTTCTATTCCACTGTTGACATATGCATGCATGGGGCTGAACTCACCTGTTGGAGGGTGGTTTATGTCGGTTATCTCTAGCCTCTGGAAGAAGCACTGACACTGACACAGCACAACCAGACCCAGGAAATAAACAATCACTGGGAGGGAATTCTGAAATAGTACATCATAAACATATATTAATAATAATAATTATTAGAGGCAAGGAGGCAACCAGGTGCTCAGGAGGTGTGCAGGTATAAAACATTTAAAAATAGTAAAAAGTGCTCCTGGGATCAATCGGGATAACACATCGATATAGAGCAAAGAGATCCGGGCACACTTAATGTTAAAAGGAGTAAAACTTTATTGAACCGACATGTTTCGACCTCGAAACATGTCGGTTCAATACAGTTTTCCTCCTTTTAACATTAAGTGTGCCCGGATCTCCTCTTTGCTCTATAATAATTATTAATAATACAAGCTTGACATTGTATACATCAATTTAAATCAGCTCAAATGACAACAATGGAAATAAGTAGAAATAAGCCATTTGTGTGATCCTTTTGACAGATAATATATGCATTCAATCAATCAATCACTCACTCAATCAATTAATAACCATCCAACCAAAAATAAAAATGGGAAGACAAATCTGTGTAAATAGAACTGTCATCACCAGACTCACAATGCCAGGTATGAAGTACAGTACTCACCATCCTGAAGATTGATGTGACCTTAGGAGCTGAAGTTACTGAAGTACTCTCCAATACAGCCTTTATATATTGTGTGTGTGTGTGTGTGTGTGTGTGTGTGTGTGTGTGTGTGTGCGCGCGTTGCCCCCAATCTTGATCATTATTGAAACAAAGATATTACTACAGACTTGTATTTGTCTTAACCCATTTTGGGCGGGAACCCCTTTTGGTGTTAGCATTATGTTATGCTTCAGCTATTGAAAAATAGCAGATCTACAAGCTCATAGCTTGTAGGTCTGCTATTTTTGAAAAAAACGACTGACATGGTAACATAGCTTTTTCAGAAAACTGTCAGGATGTAGAAGTCATTTTTAGAATCTGATCTCAGGTCAAAATGCGTTAAGGTGTGGAAGGGCCAGCTGGTAGCCTAAGGCAAATACTCAGCACTGGGCACACCCTGTTGAATCACAGTATTAATCATATAAGTAGCCATGGGGACCAACGCTCCCAGAGTCATGTGGTCCATACTGTAGTTCAGGAGTCTGTTCCCTGTTTCTTTAGCCTGAGGCAGCTAGCTTGCCTTGATGTACAAGTGCACCACCTGCTAGTATGGGAGAATCCAACCCTTGATGCTGAGTGCATCATGTCTGACCAGTGCCGAAGTTTGACCCGTTTTTATAGTATAGTTTATAGATTACTTCTGACGGAGTAATGGTCTTTTTTCATTTCATTACTTTTTATGATGCATTAAAAAGGTCTTAAGGGTCGGTCCTTTGTCATCTAAGACATCACCTGTCTGAACCCGTCTTCTTTTCTCTTTTTTTTTATGGAGTGCCGTGATTTTTTTCCACCCTAAAACATGATCATCAGGTCTTATTGTTATATAAGGAGGTATAATTTTTTTCAAAAAAGTATACAGTATTTGTTAAAATGTTGTTTTTATGTGGGCATGCCCACCAGTTCTTTAAGTTTGCCTGGTGGGTGGTGATCCACCTGAACTGAAGCCGCACCCACAGCTGTAGTTGTATGATAAAGGGGGAGGGGCTAGGGGAGGGGCTGATAGTGTGATGTCACTATATTACTGTTTATTTCATTGGCCCGTTTGACTGTCAAGGGTTCAGCCTCCAGGAAGAAACCCTAAATACAAAGTTAATATACCATTGCACATAAAAACGACTCCAGGGTGTCTAATGAAGTACTGTTACCTCATAGACACATGGAAAACTGGAAAAATACAAAAATTGTGGCACTCCCTCTTTAATGTTTTATCCCACAATTTTGTAACCCATTTTATCTAATGTAATCCTGGGCGCTACACTTCCTCTGCCAACCTGGGGGGGGGGGGGGGGGGGGGCAGCGGACTGACCTCATGCTTCCTTCTATGCATGAGGAGTCCAAGCTGCTTCTTTTCACCTGACAGGAGAGTTAACCCCGGCCGGACGTAGCGCGTGGAAGTTACTCAGTTATTCAGTTTGACCAGTTCCTTTCCCCTCCATCAGACGCCCCGGCTGGCCAGGGGGAGGTAGTTTAGAGACCAGGATTACTGCATGTTTTTGTGAGGGTACCTACCCTAGGAGACACGGGGAGAACATGCAAACTCCAGACAGAAAGGCCCTTTCGCCAATCCCACCTCGGAACCTGTCTTCTGTCTGAAGACTACAAAAGTGATGTATAGAATGCACTCTGTTTACCATTCCTGCTGCTTGTGCTCCAGAGTCCTCACATCGATCATGTGGCTGTTTGTCTTCTTTCAGCTGGCGGCCAAGTCCTACCCGCTGTGCATGAGGCAGCTCCACCAGGCGCTGAGAGAGAACCACCATCTGCGGCACGGCGGCCGCATGCAGTACGGCCTCTACCTGAAAGGCATCGGCCTCACACTGGACCAAGCTCTGCAGTTCTGGAGGTCAGAGTTCGTCAAGGGCAAAGTGGATGCAGACAAGGTAACCAACCAATGCTCGTTAGGTAGCATTGATTCTGTAACTAGACCTGTCTGTCTGTGTAGTGTGTACGTCCTTGTGCAGTGGTAAACGTCTGTGGAGAATGTGTGGAGAATGTCTGAAGAGTGCAAACTGACTGCACTGAATATGGCTGGGGTTGCTATGGCAATCAATTGGCACAAATTGCACATGGGTATGGGGACTTGGGCTCATTAAGTCCACTGGCAGAGCCAGAGACTTTTCTGTCTGTTCTGGACATTACATTACATTACATTACAGTCATTTAGCAGACGCTTTTATCCAAAGCGACTTACAATAAGTGTATTCAACATAGGTAGGGAACAAAAACTACTAATCACCAGAAGTCTTTAGTGCATTTTCTGCAAAAACAAGCAACCAAGAGTATACCTAGTGCTAAGGTAAAAGTGCAATATATCAGCTACCTATTTCCTTAAACAGATGAGACAAAATAGCTAAATCAAATGAGCATGAGCTAAAACAATTAAGTGTATCGACTAAACAAGATCCAATAAACAATACAACAATAGAAAACAAGCGTTCGTACAACTAGTTAACAACAAGTAGGTCAGGCAGAGAGGAAGGGTAGTGTTTCCTGAAGAGGTGGGTTTTCAACCTGCGGCGAAATATGGGCAGTGACTCTGCTGTCCTAACATCAGTGGGGAGTTCATTCCACCACTGTGGGGCCAGAACAGAAAAGAGTCGTGACCGTGTGGATCGGCCAGAAGGACCCTTGAGTGACGAGGCAATCAGTCGCCCCGAGGTGGCAGACCGAAGTGGTCGGGCAGGGGTGTAGGCATCGACCATAGCCCGGAGGTAGGAAGGAGCTGTTCCTTTCACTGCCCTATAGGCTAACACCAGGGTTTTGAACTGGATGCGAGCCGCTACGGGGAGCCAGTGTAGAGAACGGAGAAGGATGGTTGTGTGGGACAACCGTGTATCTGACCAACTCAAGACCAGGCACTGCACTCCCTGTGGTGGTGTGGAACGCGTGTGTAGAATTTGAAGTCGGTGGTGATCAGGGTCATCAATATGTCCATACACAGACATACACAGTGAGTACATGTGTAAAGTAAATGTGTACTCTGTGACCTGCAGACACACACACACACACACACACACACACACACACACACCCAACCATTCCTAACGTTTACATCTTGTACTATTAAGTTGATTGTGTCATGTTGTGTTTGGGCTGGTTGGAACACAGAGTCAAAGTGCTGCATTTGTGTTTTTATTGTGTCTACTTTTAAGTACATTCCACCGACTCAGCAGCAGCATGAGCCAGTGTCTGTCCATCTACCCGAACTTAGTTTTTTTTTTCCTCGTCATACTACTATCCCATTACTCTTACTGGATAAAAGCCTCACGGCAAATACTCTGGCAGTCACGCAACGACACTCTTCAAAGTGTCCCATTTCCAGGGTGACTGGGCTCCCTCCGTCTACCCTCCCATGTGTAACTGGAATGTGGGTAGCGCGCAGAAGTCCAGCACACGTTCCCATCGCGGACTCCTGTGCTGTGTGCTGCTGACCAGAGCAGAGCTCTCAACGTTGATGTATGTGTTGTGTCAGCGGCTGCACTTTGTGGCAGGCTGAACAAAGCGTGCTCATTAGTATGCGGCAAGCAGTACGGAAAAAAATGGGAGGCAGCGATGCTGAAAGGGAGGCCTGGGGGGGGGGAACTGGGGGGTTAGATGTAATATTAGACGAGAGAGAGAGATGGAATCAACTTGATCTATACATTTGTCTTTCTGTGGAGGCTTGACTATTCATTTTGGACGAGTGTCTACTTCCACGACTTGTGAGTTTAGCATTGCCTTTGGGTAGGTCTTCTTTTGTTTTCCTGATGAGGTGAGATTAATTATACTGCAACTGACACTAATCTGTTAAAATTCAGCACTAGGGGCGCAACTGAGGTCCGCAGGCAAGGGGCTCCTAAAAACTCACACTGCGAATTATGTCACGAAGGGTGATCGGGCCTTCGCCATCCGAGCACCTAAGCTCTGGAATGCGCTTCCAGAAAAAAATTGCCTCACTGACTCCCTTACACGTTTTAAAAAACCCATGTTTCAAAAAGCATTCCTATAAATAACTTTTTTTTTGTTTCCCCCTGCCTTTTACTGATGTTGTTATTTTGATTTGCTTAAATGTTTACTTTATATTAAATGTTATTTCTTGTTTATATAAATAAAAAAAGTTATTAACTGGTAGTCAAACTAATCGATTTTACCCATTAATAAAATATAGTAAAATAATTCCTTTTCTATATACGGTAGCAAAATACATATCTAAAGCTCACATTGCTTTTTTTCGTGTGACACCTACATCATGTCTGATGAAGTAGAGTAGACAATGGGAACTAAGTGATTCATCAGAGTTTCAAGTCGATTTGTTGTATCAACCGAAATATATATACAAAAAAAATGCACCTCTTGATTTGATTAATTGAAATGGTTAATTGATTAATTGAGCTTATGACCATAATTATTTGATGACCCTATCAATAAGGAAGCACATTGTCAGTAAGATGCTTAAGGAATACACATTCATTTCAGTTAACTTTATTTAATTTAACTTCAGAACCTCAGAGAATTTGGATCTGCACTGCAGATCAAAAAGTACAGATTCAGTGAGACTGTAGGCAGGGTAAACACAGGAGCAGTTTCTGCTGATGTGTGCTGTGGTTGCCCACAAAGTGCCCCTAAACATAAGGACTAAGTTGGGGAACAGACTGCTTACCTGTCTAGCTATTTTAAAGTGAACGTGCAAAGCACAGTTCTCATCTGAGAAATGCTCACTTCCATCACAGCAGCGTTGTTGTGACCACAGGTCACAGTTAACTATGAAATTGTGCATTTCCCGTCAGTCAGTCACTATCCCTGATGTCATTAATATTAAGCCCATATATGGGAATGCCCCCATATCTGGTCATGCCTCGTGACATCACGTGATGTCATTAATATTAAGCCCATATACAGAGATCCCTGATGTCATCAATATTTGCCAGCAACTCTACATCTCACCTCAACCCCTTAGATCTCCATATATGGAGCTGACCTGACATTCCATATGTTGATCCTTCCCCATCCATCCTTCCTCTTTGATGTCTCCCTTTTGACCGATACCTGTCCATTCTAACTTTAGAGGGGCCTGCCCCAAAGTTATTAGTGCAGCCACGCCCGGCAGCCGGCGAGAACTAGAGTTCTCAACATGCCCGAAAATGAAGGCCTACCTGCGCCCTCATCAAACCCTGTACACAAGACACTGCCCCTGCTGCCACCCTTAGATCTCCATATATGGAGCTGACCTGTTCTGACATTCCATATGTTGATCTGACCTCATCAAACCTTGTACACTCAAGACATGCTCCATATATGGCCAGTACAGAATTAATTCCATGTTGATCTGACGCCCCATGCTTTCGCCTTTATTTAATATTTTTTCTAGAGGGATAGACCGTAAGCTGAGGAAATGGGGAGAGAGATGGAGGGGTGACGTGCAGTAAAGGCCGTTGAGATCGGGAGTCGAACCCGTGGCTCACTGCCAGACTGGATTACCAGCCAATGTGCCCAGGCCAACAGTGTTGATTTTGACAGTCGACAAAAGAATAATTTTGGCAGTCCTCGATGGGGTTGTAATGATTGATTTATACTTGGCCGTGTGCCAAAAATAGCGTATCTACAAGCTCACGTGTGAGCTTGTACATAGGCTATTTTCGAAGCGCGACACCCATTCACAACCAAGCATACTGTAAAAGGACTTGTCTTACTTCTAAGGATCTCTTCTCCACTAGTCCCTCCCTAACATTTTAGTCATAGTTTTATCATAATAGCTTATTTTCTTTAGTTTTCGTCAGTGAAAAAAAGGTTTTCTGAATTTGTATTTGAGGAATACGTTAATCATTGAATCATTTCATGTTTATCTTCAATAGTAAACTAAGCAGTGAATCTAAGGAAACAGCATAGTACCCCAGTGCGGTATGTGTTACGTACCAGAGCTGTCTTATTTTATAGATATCAAAGACTTGTTGAAAACATTTGCAGAACTGTCCCCAACTGAGTTGGGGACCTCCGTGGTGGAAAACTACATACACTAGTGTACTAAAACCTTGTGGCGTTTGATGCACCTGTAGTTGCAATTCTGTTGCTAATTTGGTGTCAATGAAATATAGCAACCTATTTGTTTTCCCAGGGTTATTGAAATATGAAATGTGTTTTCTGCCGCATGTGTGTGGGTTGATGATGCCATATCTATTGGAGTAATATCAACCCCAGCTGGGTAGGGGAATACCACTCATTTTCAACATTGAACTCTGATATAACTTTGAGTTGTTGTGTGGAAATAATAAAGATAATCCCCCCCTTCTATTTAGCCTACAACTGGAAGTCTAGAACTTCCAGTATCACTGATCACGTCATGTGATCAGTGATATCACGCGAGATATGGCCAAAGCATTTCCCGGGGTAAAAACGTTGAGACCCCCTGTTTTAATGCTTTGACATCACTTATGCTTTGACAGCACTTATTATTTGAATTGTGCACAATACAAAAGTGAAATGCATTTGACTTTCCTGCAGAACTGCTTACAAATAATCACTTGGACTGACATTGTATCATCAATTTCCGAGCCAACGATGTGTTTGTTTTGCTAGAGTGTGCACTGGTACAAAATGGGATGTTTTGTGTGAACTATGCAGATAGACCATTGCAGCACACAATTATCCATCCTTGTTATCTAAATGTCACATGTGAGGTATAAGGAATCTATTAGGATGGCAAATGTAGCACAGACAGAGCAGAAATGTGGGGAAAAACTGCTGGTATCCACAAAATTATAGAGCTATCTACTATATTCAGCTTTTGTAATAAGACCAGATCATTTTACATTTTACCCACCAAAGGTAGCAGCCTTTCTGAAATACAGAAAAAGACAGGCGGTGTTAATACTATAAGCAGGTCTCAGTTTACCTTATTTTTTTAAGCACCACAATCCATGGCATGTAATACACAAAGGACTCTCTTCCACCAGGATTGAACTGGTTCTGTTCTTTTTTTCCCTCGTCTTTGAATTAATTGGTTCAGATCCCTAAAAGTTGGTTCGGAACTGAAACCAAAAAATATGTCTTCTTGCCCTGAAGTGGGAACCAAAGTGGGCGTGTCACTATTGAGGTTGGAAGATGCAGATGTGATGTATAAACATCATAAAAAATAAAGAACGGAACAACTTCTAGAGCTTCTTTTGGTGGATAAGGGGCCAAACTGCAGTGGGATGGACATGCTCTCTAGTCTCTACTGATACCATGGCTATTTTCTCCCTCTATTTCAACCAGCATTAAACGACGTGTATGCGTATGATTAAGGAATCGGCCTGAGAAACTAGACTAGGTCTCTACCGGCTTGAATCAAATCAAATGTGACTGTCTGTCTGCAAGCTACATTTCCAGACTGAACTCTTCCTCGATTGAACACTCTCACTAAATTATTCTAGTCACTTAGCAGCTCTAATCTCCATTTCCATCTTGTTGTGTCTTTAATGCCTCTGTTGAAACATTAGTTTTGGGGTGCTTGTTTGCAATCTGCTGTTGATATATTTCTCATGGCTAAAGGAGGAGACAGGCTACTCTTCCTGTGATCCATTAGAAAGAGGCCAGTCATTCTCAAAGGAGGAGCCCTATACTGAAAATGATAAAACATATTTACGTATATTGGTGGTAAACTGGTTCCTGTGCTTAGCAAAATGATAACCTGAGAATGCTGAATGTACAGTAGGAGTAATGTATAGCATTCATTGAAATGCTTCTGACTGTTATGCCATTATTACAGATGATGAATTACTAGTAATATATACTGTATGTAAAAACAGCCTGAATTTATCAGTAGTTCTATGTAAATATGGCTATATTTTGACATGCCTATTTAGCCTAAAAGCTCAATACTGTTTTTAATAAAAAAGAAAAAGTAGGGCACCCTGCTTTTGTGAACAGCAACCCACCACATGCAGTCTGTAATCCTATGTGGTTTATAACAGTTCCCATAATGGCATGCTTTTGTGAGCCTGGATATAAACATCCAGTTGTTATGAATAAGTAATATCCCATTACTGTGAATATTTAGGATCAAACCACATTTTATATGCCATGGAAAACGTGTTTTAATGTCTCCGTTGTCCTTATTGTGCAACACCAAAACAAGTTGACTTTATTTGGGCTGTATTTTATAGCACTTAACCTTGCATTCCTACAAGGTTTAAAAATGCCTGTAACGCTTGTGAAAATGGAAAGTGTTTTTTTACACACAATGGCGTGGTGCAAGAGCAACACTGGTGTCTGTCTAGTCTCAGACCTTGCTCTGTGTGTGTGTGTGTGTGTGTGTGTGTGTGTGTGTGTGTGTGTGTGTGTGTGTGTGTGTGTGTGTGTGTGTGTGTGTGTGTGTGTGTGTGTGTGTGTGTGTGTGTGTGTGTGTGTGTGTGTGTGTGTGTGTGTGTGTGTGTGTGTGTGTGTGTGTGTGTGTGTGTTCTGGCATCCATAATCCCTTTGAATTGTGTCCTAATTCTCTCATCATTGCCTTAGGTTTGAACAAATATGTCTTGGCGAGGGAGATGCTGCAGTGACGGACCCCCATTAAGCAAATATTAGCACAGCTGTATTTTTTCTATTTGCATCCTCCTCTGTGTTAATGCCAGTGCTCAGCATTCCTCTTCATCTCGTCTACAGAATATCAAGTGATATCAGGGATATGTTACTTGTATAAGATCCTTTAAAGGTCCCTGCACACTGCAGTGTTTTTCGGATTCTTAGCTGCTTTTTCCCGTCGATTTGTGTGCACTTAATTCAAATATCACTTATTTTTTTTGTTTTGTTGTGATAATCCTCCCTACTATAGAGTGTGCTGACCATATAAGGAGTTCCTCCCTGTCCCTAGTTAACCCCTGGGGTCAAAAAGTCTTAGGTTTCGTTTTTGGCTAGGTGGCCCAGCCTTCATCCAATCAGGATAGAGAGGGGCCTTCTGCCAATCATGATCGAGCAGGGGCCGGCCTTAGTGTGCATGCTGTTGGCCTGTTGCGTGTCCCCCCCGCTGTAGTGCGTGCATGCAGTGCACATCTTGTTCCCGGGGTGGACCGGGGGGTTTTCCAAATCACTGAATGCTCCTTTAAATCAGTGGCTATCAAACATGTCCATGTCGAGGACCTCCACATTGATGTGTATTAGGTGGCAGACCTCCATTTACAGATTTTGTGCCAGGGACCCCCCCTATAAGAGTAGCTTTGTCAAACTTTCTTAAGTTTCTTGAAACCGTTCCTCATGTTGCTAGTGACCTAGTGCTTTAAATTGCAGATTACCCTGTCTTTGGAATTGTATTTGAATAAAACAAACCAAAAAAATAAATAAATGTAAATATTGTTACCTAAATATAGAGCTTAAGCTTGCAAATGTAAGACCGTTTGTGAGTTTCCATTATCCCTAGTTTAGCAAGAAGTTCTTGTTTTTGGCTGCCTGAACAAAGGCAGGAATAAAGTTAATGTCTTGCCTATACCGCACCCTTTTCCCAATTTTAATTATTATGGAAATGTGCAGTAAATTGTCAGTGGTGAAGCTCTTAAAATGATTTCAGTACAGTGTGAGGTGATCTTAAATCTGGATTTAGCATCTTAAATGCCTAGACCCAACCGATAATTTATTTGATTGGTTAGTTTTTATAGGCGCCTACGCCGCCTAGACGGTATTATAGCCGCGGTACAAGTAGTCACATTGTCAAGTTCAGTTGTTTTATTGGACTTTTGATGGCCTCATGTGTCAGTAGGGTTATTAATGCAGGAAAGCTGTAATTCACACTTTTAGTTGGAACATATTAAATGTTCTCAGCGTGAATGTTGAGTACTGTGACCAAAATCAAATGCTACAGGATTAAACGCAAACCACAGATTTTCTCCATTATATTCACATGTATACTGTGCTCTGATGTTTTGCTTTTTTGGTGCTGTAGATACAGTTCTGTTTTTCACCAAATGACATTCATTCAACCTTTTATAGTTTCCCTGAACTCAAGTCCTGTTGTAGTGTCATCTCAACCGATTTTTCTCAACAGGTGGAAAGTTAACTTTAGTACATTTAATTTTCAACAAGGCAATTAAAAGTGCCTTTACACAAAACACTGAGGCCATTAAAACTGAGTGCCACAGGACGCCTTTGGACGCCTCACCCTGGTGGCGGAGAGTGCCAATGGCGCCTTTGGACGCCTTTTTGGAAAAAAAATGAGTTAAGACCTGAGGCCGATTCCACCTGCCTTCTAATGGCTTCTAAATCAGTTCTCATGTGAATTCAAATGGATGCAGTTTGAATTACGAAAAGGTTTGAGAACCACTGATTTAGAAAACATTTGTAGAATCGACTACCGGTCTTAATCGGTTAAAAGCAGTGAGTTGTCAGTTGTAGCTGACCTGCTGCAGTACAGTATTCTGGGAGGGTCTTAGACATGGAACACTGCTTCTCCACATTTTGTTCTGACTCTGGGTTCAGCCTGTCCCAGATGACCCAAGAGGTCTGGATGCTTCTGATGTAGCACAACGCCACACATATATTTGGGCTCTATAAACCTATAAATTCAGTGCTTTATAAACCAATAGTAGTACTTTAAAAAACTTTAATTTTCTTTCTTTTTATAGATGAGGAATTGAGTGTAAAGATCTGATAACTGTAATGATAAGATCCACTTTGTTGGTATTACTCTCTATAACAGGGGTGCCCACCCTTTTTTGACTTGAGAGCTACTTGAAAATAGTATATATTAAATAGTTTAAATATGTACCTGAGGGTGCTTTAGAATAGCGGCTCTGGCATTACATATAAGACAAATGCACTTGGAATGGGAAATAGAGGGGGAGAAATGGAATAGGTAGGGTTTTTTGCATTTAATTTATAATGCTACACTGAAAACAAAATGTTGCATTGTGGACTTGCGCTGGCAGTCGCTTTTTGATGTCAATCAATCAAGTCACCTTTAATTCAAGTGGCAGATGCCAAGAATTGTGTCAATTTAATTGAAATATTCTTTAGGAGCATGTCATGTGATCTACCTGCACAGCCTTTGTGATCTACTGGTAGATTGTGATCTACCTTTTGGGCACCCCTGCTCTATAAGGACTGGAAAGTGAAATATTTTCTCAATGACATATTTGGCTATGTCATACAGATGTGGCTTGACTGATTAACATTCAGCAAAGGGTGTAAATAATTGTTTCCGTTATTTTTATGTTGAACAGTCAACAGTGTTGATGTCGTCGACGGAAACTAACAAAACATTTTCGTATTTTTCACTGACTAAAAAGTAAATAAACTAAGCTATGATGACTGAAACTATGACTACATTTATTGACAATTCCGTCACCAAATAAAGGCTAGACTAAAATGTTCGGGAGGTACTAGTGGAGAAGAGATCCAGTAGAACTAAAAGACAAGTCATTTTGTTTGGTGTTTAGTAAAAAAACAAAAACGAAACAAACTCGGACCTAAAAATAATATAGTAAATAGAATAATACATTAATTTCTGTGAAGGTATGAAATCTTACAGTATTGTGTGGCAAAAAATTACAAGGCAACACATATGAGTGTGAAAGGGAAGAGGGCCATGTTATCCTTCTAGCTCGGCCTCATCTGTCTGCAGCGTGTCTGCAGCTCCACAGCAGGTTCCCTCTAATAGCTTTATATTTCATTGATGAAAACACCCTGTCGCAAATGACATGATGTACGACGATGTCTGTTTTCACCCCAACCTTGCCTGGTCTCTCTCTTCCACTCCGATCCTCGCTAACAACCACCTCTCTGCCTCTCCGTCTCCCTCTCTGCCTCTCCTTCTAGTTTGATAAAGCGTATGCCTACAGCGTCCGCCACATGTTTGGGAAGGAAGGCAAGCGGACAGATTATACCCCCTACAGTTGCATGAAGGTGATTTTGTCGAACCCACCCAGCCAAGGCGACCATCACGGTGAGTCAGGGGGCTGTTTACGCATGTGATGAGCCATTCTGCTCTCCATTATTGGCCTTGGCAGGAGTGACGCGCAAATGACTGTGGTTTCTATCATCAAAGAAAATGACAATCTATTTGTGTGTGTGTGTGTGTGCGTGTGTAGTAGGGCTGCAACTATTGATTATTTTCTTAGCGATTGTTCTATAGATTTACTTTGCCCATTAATTGAATAATCGGACATTTTTAAATCGATTAGTAGGATTAACTAACTACTTAAGCCCTGTTTTATTCCTGGCACTGTTGTGAGCTTGCAGGTCTTCTATTGTCACTACTTTGAAAACAAATCAAATTATGTCATCATAATTGATCTAATTGTTTTGTATAATCGATTAGTTGCACCCCTAGTTGTGTTTATAGCCCTATGTGTATTGTATGTGCATGTTTTGTCTTTCTTGCATTCAGTGCTGGAAACCCAGTGAAAGACATTGATAACTTCCAAGGTACTGGGTATATTAACAGTGTTAGAATATACTCAAAGGGCTTTGATACCGGCCTGGGCCGTGGCTCAGTGGTCCAGGCACCTTGGCTGGTAAACCAGTCTGGCAGTGTGCCGCGGGTTCGACTCCCGATCCCGACGGCCTTTACTGCGTGTCATCCCCCCATCTCTCTCCCCATTTCCTGTCAGCCTACTGTCTGTCCCTCCATAAAAAAATATAAAATAAAGGTGAAAGCCAGGAAAAGAAAACATAAAAATGGGCTTGATACCCCAATTAAAATCCCCCATGTTTAACCCATTAAGACCTGAGCTAAGGCCGACAAATGCCTTCTACTGTAAATCAGTGGTTCTCAATTTCTTTCGTGCCAAGGAGCCCCAATATGATATGTATTTGGCTGAGGAACCCCTCGTGTGTGTGTGTGTGTGTGTGTGTGTGTGTGTGTGTGTGTGTGTGTGTGTGTGTGTGTGTGTGTGTGTGTGTGTGTGTGTGTGTGTGTGTGTGTGTGTGTGTGTGTGTGTGTGTGTGTGTGTGTGTGTGTGTGTGTGTGTGTGTGTGTGTGTGTGTGTGTGTGTGTGTGTGTGTGTGTGTGTGTGTGTGTGTGTGTGTGTGTGTGTGTGTGTGTGTGTGTGTGTGTGTAAAACAATGACACGGCTGTTTTAACGGGTTAATGAAGTTCACTTCACGTCACCTGTATGCCATGGCATCGTCCTGTAGTAATCCTCTCTCTCCCCTGATGTACTGAATGATATACCACACAAAATGCAAGGTTAAAGTTAACCCATTTTGACCTGAGATCAGATTCTAAAAATGTCTTCTACATCCTGACAGTTTTCTGAAAAAGCTATGTTTCTATGTCAGTCGTTCTTCGATTTAAAAAAAATAGCAGACCTACAAGCTCGTAGCGCGCCACTCGGTGGCGCGCTATGAGCTTGTAGATCTGCTTTTTTTCAATAGCTAAAGCACAACATAATGCTAACACCAAAAGGGGTTTCCCGCTCAAAATGGGTTAATACAGTCAAATGGCTTGTAAAATGATTCATCTTCATACGTTCATATTAAATCAACTCAATCAGCTAAATCAAAGCGATGTGTCGCTTGCAAAACGTTGCCTGAGGGGTTGTATCTTAATTCCTCTCTCCCGCCTCGCCGGTGGCGCCGCTCATGCCATGGGAAATAATGGATTTCAGAGCACAGCTGTGAGCTCATGCGGACGTTTTAGAAATGATTACTCTACGACGGCTTTTCCCCCATGCTTTAACTTTAAACAATCAGCCGGAATCCTTCCGAGAAGAGAATAGCCAGGGGTGTTGTGCCACACCTACTTTTAGAAGTAGTTTTTACCCTCTATTCTACACCAAAACTCTTTGTCTGTAATGTTTTGCTACTTGTTGTGAAATATGAAATTACCCCCTCCCAATTCTGGCGCTAATGGTCATATTACCCCACCTGTGAGAGGATCTAAGGATGGCATTGTCCACTGGTTCAAAGTAACCATTTAGCTCCGTTTGGACAGTTGGACCGTTTTGACTAGTTAAAACATCCCAATTTGGTAATGTGGAAATGTTTACCAGTAGGAAATAATATTACATGGCTATATTTCTTTATAATTACCATATTGGCTTTTAATGTTCTCTAATGCCTGCCCTGGGTTTATTCGGGTCCCCCCCAGTCAAATCTGGCTATTTCCACCACTGCTTGTTGTGATGCATATTTATTTCTCTGTCTCTAGGCGGACACAGCTAACGTGTTTAATTTTTTCCTAGGATGCCCATTCCGCCACAGTGACCCGGAGCTGTTGAAACAGAAGCTTCAGGCGTATAAAGTCTCTCCCACTGGGATTAGTCAGGTCAGTATTAGCCCTCGGTGTCTAGACATCTTCAGATGGACTGCCAGCCCTGTCTGGCCACTGGGGATGGATGGGGCAGGCCATGATAACAGTGGCCTAGTCTCTCTACAGTGAACATGAAAGAAAAGACATGCTGTTACGGAGGTGCCTGATAGCCCGGTGGTTTGGGAGTGTACCATATGCGCGTAGGCTCTGATGCCTGACAGCGAGTCCCTGGTTCAACTCCCCGGCCAAGTAGATCATTTGCTGCATGTCACTCTAATGTCCCCTCTCTCTCTCTCTCTCTCTCTCTCTCTCTCTCTCGTGCTTTTCTGGCTCGTGCTTACCTGGCTCTCTCCTTGTTTCCTGGAGAGGCTGATTAAAAAAACATCTAAATTAAAAGAAAAACGTATGTTGCTATCGGTGCTGCTCAAACCTTTTTCATGTCAAGGACCCCCCCCAGGTGCATTTGGCCGCTGATGCCTCATATCAAAATAATTTGTTCCAGGGACCCCCAGAAGCAAAGATTTTAGTTAGAAATGTTCGCTTTAAAAATATGTATTCAAAGATTTTCTGTGTGAGTATATCTGCTATTTTTCTTTTTTTTTAAGAATAGCATAAAATAGCACTGATGCTTTTCCGGATTGAATGGGTTAAAGCTAGAATATACATTTATTTTTGAGGGGCGCTAGCCCCTTCTATAAACAGCTTTTGTCCCCACAAGTCTCAAGATTTGCTATTGACAATGATAGTGAAATTCAGGTCAAATGCCCGCTAAATATTGTCCCCACATGTCTCAAGATTTGCCATTGACAATGAACTGAGAAATTAGGTCAAATGTCCGCTAAATATGACGTAAATGAAACATCAAAACATTAAACGCCATTGACATTGAAGGGAAAATGTACGTCGTATGTAAACGAGCAAATCAGCTAACCAATCGCAGGCAACGGGCATTCTGATTGGCCAGTATGAGATGATGCATGATGATGTACGATGATAAGAGTGCCCCTCACTTCACACGTGTGATTTTATTCATTACATTCTGGATGTTGTACATACAGTACCATAGAAAATTGCACCTACTGGCGATTCAATACATGCTTTTGCTGCTAAACCTTCAAGTGGGTCTGTTTAGTGGTTAACCACTATATACTTTGCTGACTGGGGTTCCTCTGGGATCTATAATTACTTGGTCCCTTTGTAAGCTCTTTCAATTATTTCTATCAACATGTTGAACTGAGTTCAGTGGTTCAGACAATGAAAATTATTACTTTTTTTTTATTTTTATAAAAAAAAAAAAAAAATGTTCTTGCAGTATATTCTCCAGGAGTTATAAACCTTCAAATGAACATTAAAGTAATTCATGGTCCATTTTTAATGGAGCAATAAAGTCTGATATTGAGCCTAGTATGAGAGAGGGTATGATTTAGATTATAATCTAGTTTCACAAAGTACCGATTCATTTTTTGACTATCATCACATCGAAGTATTACATACAGATATATATGTAAGAAATCACACCCGTGTGAAGTGAGGGGCGCTAATATATTAAAGTCTAACTCATGTTAATTAGTAGCCCCTTTTAGCACCCTCGGTTAAGCTTTTCTGAAGTTTGGACATCGCTTAACCGTAGGGTCCCTAATCGGTTATTCCACTCTCGTTGGGATGCAGCTGTACATTCTCTCTGTTCACGCCGAGCGGCGCGCCGCTTGAGTGTTGGTGAGATGTTTCAAAGATGCATAAAGCGGCTATAGGAGACAATGGAAACGTGGGAGAAATCGCATTAACCGCCGATGCCGTTAAGTATTTCTAATCTTTTTTTTTTAAAGTTTTGGCTTCTCCGAAATTCTCTCTTCCTCACTTCCCATGTCCCGCCTCCCACAACACAACAGCATTTAACACACAATTTCCCCTTCATTGTCAATGTGTTTACTAAACAATCTTTGAACTAAAGACAAACATTAATCCTGTGTATAGGAGGGGCTAGCGCCCCTCAAATCTTTCAAAATGCACGGCTATAATGACATGCTGAAAGTATAGTGACGCCAAAGTCGTTAAATATTGATTTGTCCTGAAATACAAGTAAGCCATTGACGACCGGGAGAACAAAATGGCACGTATAAGCTAATTTAGGTGAACGTCTAACCCTCGGGGGGACTTGTCTTTCATCACATTTAATTAATCATCCAGCTTCTGTCCCCTTCAGCACCAGCTCTGCCATTGACATACAGTAGAACCTTTAGTGTGTGTGTGTGTGTGTGCGTGCGTGCGTGCGTGCGTGCGTGCGTGCGTGCGTGCGTGCGTGCGTGCGTGCGTGCGTGCGTGCGTGCGTGTGTGTGTGTGTGTGTGTTGTACAAACACTATGCAGGCATGACTAAGCCTTGCACCATGTCAAGTGTTTAGCCCGCAGACAGTCAGAAATGCACCATAATTAAAAATCAAAGAGCGAGTTGAGTGTGAAACAACTCGGCAGGAAACAAATCTCATGCAGAATTTCTCTCTCATCCCCTGACCAGGGGTAACGGTAGCACTGCAGGCCAGAGTTCATACACTGTGTTGTAGGTGAAATAATCTTCCAAAGATGAAGGATTGACAGTTCTTAAGTATTGAGAATTTATTAAGAAGATTCAGCAGAGTAACAACATACAGAGAGTGAGGAACAGGCCTCCTTGCCTATTCCAGCAGCCCCTCCGGGCGCAAGCCTCCTCAACCCTATTCTCAGACAGTTCTTATAATCTTCAGACAAGTCAGCTGTTAGATTGACAGCTGCAGTTGAGTTAGACTGAGAATGCTTCAATGAGACTGAATAGAAGGCAGAGAAAAGGCAAGAATAATAGGTCCTCACTAATAATCATGATAAAATGGCACAATTCTTTTCTACTCAGTCTGTGTCTCATAGGAGAGCTGTGGGCAGTTCACAAACCCGTCCACCAGTGACATCATCAATGGGGAATCCAAGCTAATAGAAACTGCAGACTTTCTAGTCATGAAAAGTTGCATTGCGAAAAAGGAAGCCATCGTGCTCATGATAATAAAAATCTAAACATTTTGTAAAAATCTTGTTTTAAATGAATCTGCCTAACGATGATGTCACTGGTGGACGGGTTTCTGAACTGCCCACAGCCCTCCTATGAGACACAGACTGAGTAGGATTTTTTTATTTTATTTTATCATGATTATTATTGAGGACCTATTATATGAAGATGGGTTGAAAAGTGGTGAAGTGGTCCTACAATAATGCAGAATATTTGGCAGTCTATTTGGCATTCTAAAATAGCCATTACAACTGCTCTTTATTAAAGATGAGCCTGCAACAGCATGGCTTTTCCACTAGTTTCACATCAGACTTGACGCACATTTACACGTTGATTCATATAAATGCATTCATCGGTTTGACGTTAAGGTGACTGGGGGCACGATGAAATAAACAATCCGAAAATTGGTGTATTTTGCATCAAAATATTGTTTTGGTTGGTGCCTCATTCGTCCCGTTTTGATGCCTTTATTTGAGTTGTAAGATGTGCCTCATTCCAAATCAAAGTTATCACTGCATAACATTTGTGTTGTGCGTGCAACGTAAATCTTATTATTCTAATCTATTGTGAGGTGTGGATAATGCGACCTGTGTCTCGACAACTCAGCCTATGTTTGTAGTACTGTGCGTGTGCACTCAGCCAAATGATGTGTTTTGCAGAAGCCTCGACCTTTAACCCTCCATTTGAAGGCAATATTTATTCTGCTTTATTTGAAGGTCGAGTCCAAAGAGACAGGAAGTCTGGTAACACGGCTCTAGGGCTGGATTCTGAACCCCCAGCATCACATCCATGTGGCAGGTGCACTAACTGGCTAGACCACCAGCGCATCCATTTAATCGTATTTTCATAGTTGTCCAGTGCAATTTCTACAGCCCATGGCAATGTGGGTTTCAGAAGGCCGTGTGGTTAATTGGATGTGTGAAAGGTCCTTTTCATTCATCCCATTCAGAAGGCCGTGTGGTTAATTGGATATGTGAAAGGTCCTTTTCATTCATCCCATTAAGTCCGATTGCTGAGGCCTTCTGGATCAGTAGTCCTCACACTTTTCAAGATTTTTCAAAATGTTCGAAAATAGCAGATGCACAGGCTTGCAGCGTGGCACAAAGTGAGCTTGTATATCTCTACTATTTTCAAATAGCCAACGCAACGATCTAAAATGACACTGATGATTTCCCGGTTTTAATGGCTTAGAATTATACAAGAGAGAGACCAGTGTTAATTGGCATTTTAGAAAATACATCTTTCAGTGTGTTTTACATAGTACATTCGATTTTTCCGTAAAGCATGCATCTTATATATGTAAGTGTCATCGAGAAATAAACCGCTTCAGGGTGATTCAAGACCTTGAATCTCCCTGAAGGGCTTTATATTTCTCATTAATGTCTGCCTCGCTGTTCATTATCCTACACGGCTTACTTAATAAATCACTCGATAATTTGACACGCGGAATGTGATGGGACGGATGACATCCGCCGTTTCAAGTCAAAGGTTATCTTTATTTTCATGCGGGCCATGCACGCGCCGCTTACCGTGCGTTTGTTGTAATGATGTGGTAGATATGGCCACAGGAAATCGTACATAAAAGCAAGATGGAAGTGTCATGACAGAGACAGTCTATCTGAATGTGTGAGTGCATTGATTTGATGTCAGGTATGTATGTACAGTAGGCCTACACACCTTGCTCTGAGTCTATTTATTTTTTAAATTAAAAATGTTATCCCACGATTTTGTAACCCATTGTTCACGTACGTGGAAGGAACATGGTATTCCATCAGGCACCTCGGCTGACCAGGGGTCGCCGGTATAGAGGCCAGGATTACTGCATGTTTTTTTGTCAGGGTACCTACCCTAGGGGACACGGGGAGAACATGCAAACTCCACACAGAAAGGCTCTTTCGCCAACCCCGCTTAGGGTGTGGGCGCTGATGGTGCGGAGGAGAGAACACGGCCCCAACGCCCACAGCGTCCCCGGTGGGAATCGAACTCAGGACCTTCTATTGTAGCTGTGAGGCGACATTGCTACCGGCTGTGCCACCCTGCCGCTGAGTCCAATTAATTTAATTAGTTTAATTAATTCCCCATCCCACAAAATACAACAAAAAGTCATTGTATTGATTTAGAAAGCATTCCATTGCTTCCACTTATAGACAACATTCCATGATATGCATGTACAGTAGTCACAGGTGTTGTGAATGAACTGAAGCAAACTAAAATCTTTGCTTTTGGGGGTCCACAGAACAAAATATTTTGAGATGTGCGCACACAGCCAAATTCATATGATTTTAAGCAGGTCCTGGACATGAAAAGGTTTGAGCTGCACTAATATAGCAAAAGAAGTTTTCAGAAAACGGTTAGGATTTAGAAGGGATTTTTTTAATCGGCCTCAGGTCTTGCTTTAAGGGGCAAGACATGGCATGCATTCCATGCAATACCCAGTTTTTCTGTTATCCTCTAATGCATTGCATGCCATTAAATGCTTCATCCATCAAAGGACAAACTCGTTGCTTGGCTGTTAGCCAGTGGTTTTGGTCAATGTGAAGTTATTTCTATCCAAAAGTTCATATTTCAGTTCCAATAACCTGTACTCTTTGTCTTTGATTCCTCTACAGATCCTGGAGCTGGTGAAGGGGATGCACTTTCAGCTGGCGTGTCAGAAGTACTTTGAGTTGACGCACAATGTAAGGACATCTTTCATTTGGCTGTAGACGTAATTGGAGATGCTTGTGTCAGTCTGCGAATGGCCTTGCAACTTGAGCATGAAGGCTCAAGGCAAACATTTTCATGTCAAGGACCTCCGAATTGACGTGTCTCTAGCCCCGGACCCCCATAAGAAAAGACGCATTGACAGTTTTTAGAAAATGGCATATATAAAAGCTCACAACGTGTCGCGTTGCAACACCAACCTTGTAGATCGGCTATTTTCGAATAGTCAAAATAAGATTTTGCTGGGGACACCTGGGGGTTCCCGGACCCCACTTTGAGAGCCACTGTATGTAGAGGAACCCAAAACTTTAATCACGTTATCAACTGGCTGTCAATTCAATTCAAAAGGGCTTTATTGGCATGAGAAAACAGTTTACATTGCCAAAGCAGAAAGCACAATACAACAATACAATCAAAACAAAAATGATGTACATTTGAGAGTCAGAATCTTCAATAGATCAATTTCTATGTACCAAGATCACTCGATGCAGGTATAGTGCAGGAATATACACAATGATTAGTCTTTAGGGTGGTTGTGTTCCATTTGATATCGTTCTATCACAGCAACTCACGAATATTGCTGCTGTGTTTGCACATTGTCGTACTTCGCCCAGCAGATATGTTTTTTTTTTGTCATTAGTCATGTTTTCAAAATCTCTGTGTGTGGTTGTAATCTGTGGGAAGTATGTGTCTCTTATGTCTTGGTACAATGGACAGATGGTTAGGAAGTGTAGCTCGGTTTCCACTTAATTTTGTGTGCAGTGGGTGCATGGACGTTTATTTGATGTAAAGCTTTTTACTTTAGACCCGACGAGTGTCAGTCTGCGACACTTTGACACTCAAGATTGCCAGTAATCAGTCCGATTTAGAGAGAAGAAAAGGGAAATGTGTGTGCGTGCGCTTGCATGTTAAATGCATGTTGGCGATGATTGCCTTTTTAGCTCATGCCCTGAAATGATTGGAAGCGACAGAAGTGCGGATAGAAGGTGGATATAATGGCACCTAGATGTGTACTATCTGATAAGTGACAGTTCAATTTGAAACCTCAAACGGAAGCTGTCTTTGAAGTAGATCTGTTTGGGTACACCCTTCAGGCGTTTCGCCATCGCTTGTGGAATCACTGCCTCGGAAACCCGAGTTGATATTATTTTTACGCCTTGGTCTGATAACAATGAACAGGTGCGTAGACGAGGCCATTTTCGCTGTCACACCACGTTCTGTGTTCAAACAAACATGGCCATTCTCGACTGCACTTTGTGCAATGTGTCTGAGTTGTAACCCCCGTGTCTGGAAGCTGGTGATTGTTGCAGTGTTGAACTGCAGTCTAATGCCTCAGTCTTGACACACATGCTAACCCAGACAAATGAGGCAGTCAGTGTGCTACCTGCTGTCATCTGTACTGGGCAGTAATGCTTAAGATGTGAGCATCAGCGGCACTCCTCATGGGAATGTTGCACTACTAGACGTTTTATTAAGTTACTGTATATGAAATGTTGGCTATGTCTAGATGCTAAGAGACACTAGCCAACCATCCTCTCTCTCACCCTGCCATGATCTTTTTAGATTAACTCGGTTATTTTGCCAATGCTCCTTAGACAGTGCACTACAAACAGTCCCTGTTGCCGCCAAACTCCACAGTTCCCATCCTGAGACCCAAAAGAGAAATTTGATGTCTCCCCAGGACCAAAACTAGTGAACATTTCCCCCAACAGGTCGAAGACGCCGGGTTTTCGCTGAGCCACCCGAACCAGTACTTCATAGAGAGCCAAAAGCTTCTGGGTGGAGGGAAGGAGATAAAGCGTGAGGCGGACCCCCCACAGAGAGGGCAGGACCCCCCACAGAAAGGCCAGGAGAACTCTTCCCCCAGAGGAGCTGCTGTGACCGGTGAGACGCCAGCACAACAACCCGTCCAGGACGTGGCAGAGATGACTGAGGACCTGGATTCTTTCTTCCAAGATGCCTGATGGTTTTCTATTTTTTATTTTATTCACTTAAACTGAGTCATATTGTATGGTGGTGAATGTGAATGTTCATGTCCAAAATGTTTAGAAAAGTGATTGTAAACATGTATAAGTAATAAAGTCGCATAAACCTCTTTTCTACCCAATTATAAACCTTGTAGAGATGTTATTTGCTGCCTCTCATTCGGCATTTTAACCCATTTAAACCAAGAAAGCGTCTGTCATTTTTGCATTGGCTATTTGAAATAGGAGATATACCAGCTCTGCGAAGTTGTACATCTGCTATTTGTATTTTTGTTTTCTTCTCTTTTTTTAAAATCTAGAAAGTGGGCAAACGTAATTTAGAAGGCTTTTGTAGAATTGGACTCTGGTCTTAAAGGGATAGTTCAGATTTTTTGAACTTAAGTTGTATGAAATACTTGCCATTAATATAGTGGTTGCAACTGTATTAATTGATTGCCCGAGTCCCGTGGTGGGAGTTCTGCTCTGGTTTTGGTCAATATTAAGTAGTTCCGGTCATTTTGTGGGGGGCACTGGGGCCACGCAGTAAAAGTAAATGAATCCACAAAACAAACGTAATTTGTATTGTTGACCTATTTCTAAAATATTAGCGCGACTTTCGTTCAACTTTGACCCCTCTATCATATGGAACAATTTTTTGGGCGTAGTGATATGGACAAAAAAAACGTAGTTCTGTGTGATAGAGGGTTAAAAAAAGAACGGAAGTTGCACTAATATTTTAGAAATAGGTCAACAATACAAATTACGTTAGTTTTGTGGATTAATTTACTTTTACTGTGTGGCCCCCAGTGCCCCCCACAAAATGACCGGAACTACTTAATATTGACCAAAACCAGAGCAGAACTCCCACCACGGGACTCGGGCAATCAATTAATACAGTTGCAACCACTATATTAATGGCAAGTATTTCATACAACTTAAGTTCAAAAAATCTGAACTATCCCTTTAATGGGTTAACAAACAAACAAAAGTATGAATGCACTCGGTTGTTTTCTTCTGCGCATCCTGCTTTATACAGTACAGATGCTTCATATCCAGTCTCACTGAATTGTACAGGCTTCCATTTTTACTAACGTTATTGTTTGCTGGTAGATGGCTGGATAAAGATCACAACATTATAGAGTTATTTTTCCTTCCAGGTTCTTTGTGCAGTTTATTTTGACGTATACTTGGATAGGAGGATATACACGAGTATTATGCATTCATTGAAGGTCACCCCTTGGAAAAGTAAAGGGACAAAGTGCTGGATTTTCTGAGTTCAAACACATTTTGAACTATTGCAAATGTATTTATGTCTGTCTAAACAGTAAATGAGCTAGTACTGTGTGCTCCCATAATTATTTTTCTGTTAGTATATGGATTTTAGA
The DNA here is from genome assembly GCF_951216825.1 of Electrona antarctica. Classification (NCBI taxonomy): domain Eukaryota; kingdom Metazoa; phylum Chordata; class Actinopteri; order Myctophiformes; family Myctophidae; genus Electrona; species Electrona antarctica. Next base: position 13,142,642 of record NC_136791.1, read on the forward strand.
CTAGAGTTCAGCTAATAATTGGTAATGAATTGCATGGAGCCATGAAGCGTAGCGCTTGACAGAGATGATATGTGCAATATAATGAGGCTGCATAGCCAGGTTACTGTCAACAAGAGACCTTTATGTTCAATATCTGGTGCAGCTTGGCTGCATTTGGGCAATAGTTAGCTCCTTATTCGTAGGCAGTCTTCCTTAGCTTACTAGGACCAGGTCCACCAATGAATTTACAATACCTAGCCATTACATATTTCATTGCTTCGTGTACTGTATGAATTAAAGTTTCAGCGCAGTATAGGCCTACATGGTTCTAGCCGATAGAATGCTATACTTCTGAGTACGCCAGTGTGTGACCAAGAGAGTGCTCTATACTTCTCAGTACAGCAGTGCGAGACCGAGAGTGCTATAGTCTTCAGTGCAGGATAAAGTTGCGTCCTGTGGTCGTTGGTTTAATGCGTCCATTATCAATAATCTGCGTTTTGGGACGCAAAACGCACCGTATTTTCATCTGTCTACGGTCTTTGGAAGATAGAATTCAGTGCGTTATCAGAGTTGGTTTCAATCCTATAGCCTAGCCCAAGGGTTTAGTTGCTCCCCTCCTTTTTTTTCCTCTAAACCAAATGTCTTTGCCAAAAATAGCTATCTACATGCTGATCAGCTATTTACACTGAATGTTCACCTATTTTAACTTAATATTTGCCTATTATGGCATGCCCATGGGGATGCTAGGGTTCATGTGGTTAATAATTGTTTTGATAGGTCAGATATATACTCTCAGTCTGTGTGATGTTTTGATCAGGGCTTAAAGTTCTCAGTCCTGGGGACTGATTTCAGTCCTGAGGATCTCATAGGAGTCATTTAATGAGATCAGAAAACATTTTCAGTCTTGGGATTGTTTTTGGCTTCAAGCCCTGTGTTTTGATACAAATGTATTGTATTTAAAGCCTGGGTTAGTAGCAGCATGCTGACCCTTTCTTCTCTCCACTTTTAGGATTAGTTATAGATAAGCCTGGTGACGTGAGGTTAGCCTTTCATGGAAAGCCCGGTGGCACTTGTCTTTTAGTTCCTTCTGATTTGATTAGAAGTTAAGATTGTTCCAGTTCATTGTTTTAGCTGATGGACATCCTGAAGATACAGGATTTTAGTAAAAAGGGAAAAAAAGAAAGGAAAAACATTAAAGGGCTGAGCCTGAAATGTCTTTGTTGCTGGTGGGTCTTGTGAGCTGAAGGGGGGAGTACCACTTAATCATTATTATGTTTCCCCCACCTTGTTTCAGACGGCATACAAGTACCCTGGCATGTCTTCATTTTACTCATTTTCTAGAGGGGGTGATGAATACCATACCCAAGTTATGCTGTGTTCTGAAATCAGTGAGTCTTTACACAAGACGGTAACAAGCAACTTGAGGGCAATTAAATACTGTACCAAGTTGTAATGCTATAATGGAAGCAAGAAAAGATGATTTAGTTCCTTTGGGCATTCCACTCAAATTAAGTGTTCCTCCACACATTCATCTTCATTGCGTTTGAACAGAGCTGGCAGCCTAGCAGGGAAATGTGTTTGTTTCAAGGTAATTGAGTTTCAGTAGATGTAAAGTTCCTCATTCCTCAGTGATGTGAGGAACTACTTCACAGCAGCAGCAGATTACATGGTCTCCCTGATGGATGAAGTGCTCGCAAAACACGCTGCAGTGGCAGGCACGAATAGATGCAAAACTGCCACGGTCTCTTCTTAGGTATTTCATGGGCAGGTTCCCTTGTCTCTTCTTGCCCAGTGGAGATGACACTTTTGGATAACGTTTCAATACACAAGCCTGCACAGTGAAGCTTTTTGAAAACAGCTCCTACCATTATGCTGGTTGTCCTTGTCATTTGTCACAGTAATACAAGACTGTGATAGAGCCAAAATAAACCCCTGTATCATACTAGCCTTATTGCTGATATAAAGTTCTCCAGTGATCCGAAAGGGCCATGATGGCTGTTAAATGCAGTGTCACATGGGCAGGTTTAGAGACGCCTTGCAAAAAAGAAATATGTTTTTCTCTCTAGCTCTTTAGTAAACAACAGAAAATAAATATTCAGGTTGGGATTTTAACTGATCAAATTATCTTTGATGTTCTCTCTTCTGCCCTGATTTAATTCAATTAATTTCCCAAGCTGAAGATGATTTACCTCCCCTTAAGCTACTGTAAATGGGTCTTCTTGTACATGCTGAGTCGGAAATATCTTTTTTTTACTCAAGGTCAAGCACATCAGTCTGAATGTAATTAATGAAACCTTTTCCTGCCAGTTTCTATTTTCAAGTACATACTCACTTCAGATGTAGATTTCAGACGTTAATTAATGACTTGGCTATGCACAATATACTACAGTACTGTATGTTGGCTTACGATAGTAGTAACACTAGTTTGCTAGTTCTGATGTACCAATAATGTTATCAGTGGTAACTATTTACATTTTCTCAAGTACTGTACTTAAGTACAATTTTGAGTTATTGGGGTATTTCCATTTTTCAATGGGCCTGTTTGTACTTCTACTCCAGTACATATCTCAGAGGCAAATATTGTACTATTTAGTCAATTACAATTATTTGAAAACTTTAGTTACTACTCTGCTGATTTTAATTATTATTACTAAAGATATAACCACTTCAGTCCTATACTGTACCCTATATGCTTGCTATTTGAAAATGTCATATCTACACACTCACAACGCGATGCACGAGACGCGTTGTCGTGAGCTTGTAGATCGGCTATTTTCAAAGGATTGTATACATTTGAAAACTTGTGAAACTTTCTGCATATTGACTTACTTTTACTATTGGTACTATTTGGTAGCATATTTTGTAGAGATGTCCCGATACTGTGTCTGTATCGGAAAAGTATCAGTATCTGCCCTTATTTGTCATATCGGTATCGGCAAATATGCCAGTCGACACAGGGATCGAAGAAAAAGTTCTTGTCTCAGATTTCAAGGGCATAACTGCAGGTCGACACTATGGCAGGTAAATAAAATGTTGGAGCATGTGAGTTTTCTTTCGAGTTGCCCAAACTGCAAGTGCACATAATGAGTGAGGAGTCTGCTATAAACACAACACGAGATATATAGCTAGATAGCTATAAACACAACACGAGATCACAACACTGGTTCGGTATCGGCCAACACAGAAATTGTGGTATCGGGATCGGATCGTGAACGAAAAAAGTGTATCGGGTCATATTTTGATGCCAATACTTTTGTACTCAGTAACTACGGACTGTCACTTTTTCTACATTGCAGTATTGATACTATTACCACTTCACCACTTTTCAACTTACGTTCATATAAATGGTCCTCACTAATGTTCATGATAAAATGCCACCATTTTTTTTCTACTCGTCTGTGTCTCATAGGAGGGCTGTGGGCAGTTCAGAAACACGTCCACCTGTGACATCATCGATGGGGAATCCAAGCTAATAGAAACGGCAGGCTTTCTATTCCTGAAAAGTTGCAATGCGATAATGGAAGCCATCGTTCTCATGATTATAAAAATCTAATTATTTTTGGGGGGAAAATCTTGTTTAAAAAAAAATCAGACTAACGATGTCACTGGTGGATGGGTTTCTGAACTGCCCACAGCCCTCCTATGAGACACAGACTGAGTAGAAAGAAATTGTGGTATTTTATCATGAACATTAGTGAGGACCACTTATATGAAGATAAGTTGAGAAGTGGTCCTTTAAGTAAAACATTTGAGTACTTCCATCACTGGTTATAATTAAATGGAATCCAGATAAACTAATTGTAGTTCCTTTTGGGCAGTGGTTTTCAACCAGTTGTCTGGGGACCACCAGTGGTCCAGCCGTCGGTTCCCCAGCTAAATGATAGAGATTAACCAAATGGACCCTTATAGATCTTGAACTCTTGAGAGCGTAAAATGAAAACAAATGGATCCTTCCGGGTTTATTAGGTTTCATTTTACACTTTCAAGAGTTAAATTATTGTTAAACATCTGCATTACTTAATTTACAAGGTGCCCAGGTGTGCCATGTGCCTCTAAATACTTAGATAATATTTGGAATTTATCAATGTCACTTCAGTTTAAATACTTAGACCCTTTATATTTAGTAAAAACGGACCTGAGTTAATCAGAATCAGCTTTATTGTCACATCACAGTTTTACAAGTAAAAAGTGGGTGAAATGTGTACTTCCCATCGTGTTATATTTTCCATGAAAATAAAGAAAGGAAAGAAGGGGGGGGGGGAGTACTAAGGAGATCAAGGCAGGAAAGAAGAAAGTTTTTAGTGCTTTTTCCACAAAAATGTACAAGTAAAGGTTTTCAGATATTTGAAGTTTGTTTCACAAACCGCACACTCGTTGGGTCTCTCTTAGCTTATTCAACAACAGAACACTCGTTGGGACTCGTGTCTCTCTTATCTTATTTACAAACAGCACAGCTGTACTTGGTGAGTTATTTTTCAACCTACAGTAGACTATGTCCCTTCACCAAAAATAGAAAATCTACAAGCTCCCAACACAATGTTGTGTCACGTGATGTGTTGTGAACTTGTAGATCGGCTATTTGGCTCCCCCCCCCCCCCCCCCCCAGAATCCGGTTTAAGTGGTTAAACAGCAATCCCTAAAGTTATCCCTAAAGTCTCTCCTAATGGAAACAAATATTCTCTCCAGTTTTCCTCATAACATACTGTTTATCTTTGGGGGAAAGATTTACATATTTACGTACCATTAATATGACAAAAGAAAGGTGCTATAAAGTAACAATGTAATTCAGGATGAAAAAGTTATTTACAGGAGTGACCTAGCTGAGATAGAACAGTTTGAGAACCACTGGTCTATATCATAGCATCTAGCGTCTGTTGTCAGTATGCAAATATGCACAAACATCGCAGTGGACGAGCATTAAGCCCTATTCCTTCTTGAGGAATCAAAAAAAAAAAAAAAGTTCTTGTCTCAGATTTCAAGGGCATAACTGGAGGGCAGCACGGTAAAAATCCATTTGTAACTCTGACGGTGTACAAATGTAACCAAATGGGCTGATACGGGTCCATTTGGTTGCATTTGTACACCGTCGGAGTTAAATTAACGCTGAGCACCTTTACGGTGTGGGAGGTAGAGCTGCATATTCCCAGAGGTGCCCTGTTGTGGAAGCTTAGAGGAGGACAAAATGAGGGAAACAAATGAGTCTTTCCTCGTCGCCCCATTCATCAGAAGGCAGCTTTCTGGCATCTCTGCTGGCTGTAGAAATGTGAGGAAAAAAAGGGAAAGAAAATACATGCATTGCTGACAACATTCTGGGCAGAGGCTGAACCAAGTCCTCTGTGCATCAGTCCTAAAGTCATCCCTTTGCAGATTAGAATTCAACCCGAGTACAAGGCCACTCTAGCAAGTCGGTCTTTGTTTCCTCTGGCTATCAAGACTCAGGTGGTTGGGTATACACTGACACACCCACACACACACAAACACACTGACTAACCATAAGCTGGAGAGAATAGGAAGGTCTTAAGCCTTCAATTTAAAAGATGACACTGTTATAGATCTCAGGTCATCATATCGATCTATCTAACGATACAGTAACTGCATCGGTGCATCGATTTTAATTTAAAACGATTCAACTATATTGATATACAAACGGCTAAATATCGTATCGTTTGACTTTGTATCGAATGGTTTTGCAAAGCAAATAATTGATTAGATTGATTCTTGTGCATTGTATTTAGCAATTTTCAGAAGAAGAAAGAGAAAGGGGGATTTAATTACTTTTCCATTCCATATCGCTACTCTTGGTCTGTTGATACATTTTTCACTTCTAGTGATTTTTACTAGTTGACTAGTTTACTAGTCGACTAGTTGTTTAACTAGGCCTACCTATTATGTAAAAAAACTAGTCAACTAGTACCAACAAGGTTGACTAGAAGATTTACTAGTCGACTAGTTGAATAGTCGACTAGTTGCTTAAAGCCCTAGTAGACCATGTAAGATACCTCAAAAGCAAATATGTGTCTTAATGTGCATTAGGAAGTGATTATTGATTGATTTAAAAAATAAAAAAGTATATCCCTGATGCCTTTTATAAGAAAGAAATGCATTCCAAAATTATGTACCAATGAGATAAATTACATGAATTTGATATTTGCTCTGCTTGTGATTAGGCCCAAAATAACAAGTCTTCTAACAGGAACGTATTATTTACATCCCGAATCTGACCAATGCATAAATCATCCCCACCAGGACAAACATAAACCATTATGGGTGTAGTTCATCTCCATCACAAGATCACAAACTATTAAAAACTGGTAATGTATTTGAGTAAACCACTGTTGACATCCCTGCCCATTGTAAAATTTAGGGAAAAAAAGAAGAAAAAAAAGAAACCCTGCACGCTGTGGCTGTATTTAGACGGCTCATTATTTGTTTGGGCATTTGTCTCATTAACGTGACAGATGCATGAGCCACTATTCGTGTGATTAGCCTCACTCCCAGACTTGTCTCTCTGCAAGCCTCACCTGTAGCCATGTTTTCAGTCACATCATATCATCTTTCATATTGGTCACCGCCTCAGCTCTGTTTGGTTACCATGGTTTAATCACAACGGCACACACACACGCAAGATGGTTTCACCCCAGTTCATGCTGGGATACATTCTAGCAGGGAGCAGTAGCATTGAATGCACTAGCCCTGAAACGTGAACCTTGTCTATGAATGCACCAGACTAGACGCCACCAAAGGCCATTGTTCACATTGTCAAACTTGCGTTGTTTTTGAAAATGCAAAGCAAGGGAATAACGGTGCCATTATTGATGACTAACATCCACACCTTTTCCACAATTTCAAGACTGACAGTGGGATGTCGTGGAACATAAAATGACCAATAGCCTATATACAGGAGACAGTTACAGTTACTGGTCTTGCTGTTTGCTAGTGTGACATACAAAGATTTACTATCCCCTCCCTGACATGACTCATCTTTAAGCTGATCAGTGCCTTTAGCTGAGACACACTCTAAAATCAAGTGGAATTTGAAAGCATAGGCTATAGCGTTGCCATTGGGCAACCTATCCAGCTCCACAGAAAAAGTCTCCTCACTTCGTCTGTTAAGTGGATCCTGTCACACATATTAAAAACAAATCTGCCGCAATGTGTGACACATCAAAGGGGAAATGGAAACCAACCCCCTGTTAATGGAGGGAATTGTGGAAGTGGAGGATGTTCGTGCATGGGACATAATGGCACTGGCAATACACCGACTGCACAGAATCATTTTTTTCCCTGCAGGGGGTGAGGGTGGGGGTGCAGACAGTGGTGTACAGTCAGTAACTATAGTACATACACTCAAGTACTGTACTTACATTTTGAGATATTGTTACTTTCTTCTGTATTTATAATTTTCTATAAATTTACTTCTACTACTACATCTCGGAGGCAATTATTGTGCTTTTAAACACTTTGAGGGCTTTACATTTTTTAATCAAACGATAGACCCTGCTTAATACGATATACCCGACATTTCTTTTATGTGTTTAAATCGCCGTATTTTAATAATTAAAAAGAAACTCCATCTTTGCTGCGGAGCTGGTGAAGAGACCTTCATGTTATGATGACGAAACCGGAAATCAACCCATGCGCTGGGCTGCTAGGGCTTCTGGGAAATTGAGGCCAATGCAAGTGAACAGGGTTTGTCTGGACTACAACGCCTCTTGGAGGCGGATCGTGTGCCTTACCATCATGGCCGCTGGTGCGGCCGATCATAACAAACTGACAAACCTTTTTTCGTCGGATTTCCGCGGATCAAAAGCCCAAATACTTCAGCGTATGCTCTAAAGGTAATAAAACAATCTCGGCAGCGTAGAATATTTGATTAAAATGCGGGTAACGCGTAATAAGCAGTAGTCCGCTACAATTATTTTAAAACTTTTGTTACTACTTACTTCGTAGATTTGGATTATTATTACAAACCACTTCAGCCCTATAGTGCATTTCAGCCACTTTACGCATTTCACAATGTGTTGCCATGCGAAGCATTGTGAGCTTGTAGATCTGCTATTTTCAAAATATTCTTTTCTACATAACTGACAGTCTGCACAATGACTACTTTAAGTATATTCTCATGCTGATACTTTTCTACTTTTACTCAAGTAGCCTACATTTTGAATACGGGACATCTACAGTACTTGTAACAGACTATATATCTACATTGCAGTACTGATACTTTTACTCAAGTAAAAGATGTGAGTACCTACTTCTTTCACAGGGTGTATGGGGCCTCTGTATCTTTCTGGCGCTCCACACAACCTGCCATTCAGATAGCACTCCGAACGGATCAGAGATAAGAACCGGAGGGGCGATGTGATTGTGAGACACCAGACCGAGGAGCAATCACCAGGATTTCCCCTTTGACAGATTGATAGATTGATGAGCCAGCTCCCGCGGAGAAAGCCGGCAGATTGGCCCCTTTGACATTGACAGATAAAAACAAGAAAGGTTGTTTTGTTTTTCATGTTAAGCCTCTAAACGGGAGCATCGTGATAAGTTCCAGCGAAGAGGAAAAACCTTTGAAAAATCAATCGTCGTATAGGGAGGGAACGTTCGTTCACCTTGCAACTGTGCTTGTTAGACACACAAGACAGATATTCTTGGTTCGAGCAAAAAATTTCAAATATCGTACTCTCCCTGTTTGATGCTTATACATCGAAATGCAAAAGGGACTTTTAGTGAAAGCATGCCAATCATTTAAGAGGCAAATACATTAACAACAAGGTTAATGTTCTACTTCCTCATCAGCTCATTAATTTATTTTTTCCAGGTTCATGTCAGCACATCTATGTGAAAATATGAACTGTCTGCAGCACTTTATATTCGGTCGTGAAATAATGTACCATTGAGACGGAATCCAAGGCGAGATGTGAAAAAAACCCAGATGAAAACAGATGAAACAGGAATGACTTGCACATGCTTTTAGAGGTGATTAATTAAAGCTCAGGGACATAGTCACATAAAGTGTCACAATAATGTAGCCATTTATTTCTTGAAGCCTCCTGTGCAGTGAGCAATGCTGGATTTTATGTTTATAAACAAAAGTTCCTTTTGGATATTTGAGTTAACTGTCATATAAAAATGGTTAATTGTTTGTTTATTTTAGTAAACAATACATATTTTCTTTTAGCTATACAGCAGGATTTCAGGTTCAGGGGTAGAATATCAGAGATCCCACAGCCACATCGGGGAATTGGGGTTTGTCACTGCTGACATGCATTTCCTTCCATCTTCACACAGGGTCTACACAGCAGCGCTCTCGAGAATTGCAATGAGGAGCTTCCAAGAGTAGAACAGATGCCGTGTAAAAGATTGCCTGTAGCCCTCACACACACACACAAACACGCATGCACGCACAGTCCCGTGCACACACACACACACACACGTGCGCGCACACAGACACACACAAGCACACCACTGGACACATCTGACAGATCTTTCACTGCACACTGACTGATGATGACCACGTCTTTCTCTAAGTGTGTTTCACATGTGTGGCTGCATGCAACCAGAAATCACTATCTCTCACTTGTCTGTATATGGCAGCAGTGGTCCTCAAACGATTTCGTGTCAATGTATTTCGACTGCAGACCCCCATCAGTAACCCATTAAGACCGTAGGCCAATTCTACAAATGCCTTCTAAATCAGATGTTCTCTCACTTTAAAGATTTAGGAAATGTTCGAGGTTGTAGATCTGCTATTTTTTTATACTAAAATGACTCTGTTGCTTCAATGGGCTAAGAGAAGATTTGTGCTGTTTAATTATGTCCAAAATTAAATTATTTTCCCACAAAAGCTGAATAGCTGTACAAAATAGGTTGAACTGAATTAGATACAATAACCTACAGATTTACATATTTAGCTGCATTTAGCTGTGTGTGTGTGTGTGTGTGTGTGCGTGTGTGCGTGCGTGCGTGCGTGCGTGCGTGCGTGCGTGCGTGCGTGCGTGCGTGCGTGCGTGCGTGCGTGTGTGTGTGCGTGTGACAGTGGTGCCATTAAAACACAGAATTATTTTGCTGATTACAATACAGAATCTCAAATCTAAAATGAAATTGCGTATCTAAAAATCTAATAATCTAAAATAAAAATCTAAAATCCACTATCATCTAAGAGTCTGCACATGTATGGGATCGGTGATTTCTTGTATCTCTCAGTTCGGCATGTTGGAGTGTCCAGGTTGTCTCCATTCCTAGTTTGGCATCCAGAGATCTCCTTCCAGAGGGGAGTAGCCAGTTTCTGAAGTTGGACTTGGAACAGCTTCCTGGCGAAGTCAAGGCATAGTTGGGTACGTCTCTCTGCTAGGGTGCACAATGTGAGGGTACGGAGAGCTCATGTGTATCCTGAGTACCTTTGGGCCGGGTATGATTCTGCAAGCCCGTTTCTGAACTCTTTCCAGACTTTTAGTGTGGCCTACAGTGAAGGAACTGTGCCAGACGGGGACTGCATACTCCAGCACCGGGCGCACAAGCCTGTGTAGATCGAAACCAATTCAGGATCTTGGACCCCAAATGTTTTCAGGCGAATGGAACAAAGAGCTTTCTATTGTCAACATATACTAGTCCACCTGGCTGTCCCATTTCAATTCAGCTTGAATGATGACCCCCAGGACCTTTACTGTGTCACACACTTCTAGTAGGTTTTGGCCAATGGAGAGCATTGGCAGGGGCGGTTTCTGTGTCATGCTAGTGACATGTACAACTTTGCATTTTCTTGGATTTAGTTTTTTAGTGCTTGTTTACCCAGATGTCCAGACCATTCAGGGTCTGTTGGAGGGTGCAGGGTACCTTGGGCTTCCATGACTGGCCCATGCATAGATATGAAGAAATAGATGCCTCATTTGCCGCTGCAGTTCATTGGAGCGACGTGTATCGCAATGAAGGCGGAAGTGCAGTGCTGAAGGCTTTTTTTTTTTTTTTTAACAAATCTTTATAACAGTCATGACAATATACATTACAATACAAAACAAGACAAACAAACACAAACAACAAAGTTATTAACAATACAACATCAGAGCCAGGGGGGATTAGATTACTAACAGAAAACATTAAAGAGTGAACACAAAGCAACAGTTCTCCGCAGCTTTCTTATTTAGAAGTGCTGAAGGCATTTGCTGAAGGCGACTGCGTCGCTGCCCATGTGACTCCTCCATGTCTCTCGCTGTCACTCAAGTGACTACTGGCCAATCACAGCGCGTCTTTTCCGGGACTTATGTTACGCACGCGGAAGCTTGACAAGCTTCCGCTTTGCTTCCGCTATTCTTCGCAAGGGATGTCGGGAAAATAGTGCCTTCAATGGTGACACACGCCTCAGAGCCGGAAGGGGCGTCTATGTATATATGTCTATGGGCCCATGGTCATATCATCCACATATTTCCAGTGGTGTGTTCCATCCTGGAGGGTGCTGTTAAAGGGGAATTCCACTTATTTTCAACATTTTATTATGTTACGGCACCCCGGGAGCAGTATGGGTTAGCACCCCAGCCTGCATCTTTCGTGAGGAGGAAGCCCAAAAACCTTCGATGAGGCCTTTAGGAGGACCATTCGAGCCGCAAGTGGAACCTGCGGTACTACCGTTGCTCAGCGGTGGAGCCTGCAGAACCATTGCGGCTCAAGAATTCACCACTCCTGAATGAAGTGTCTGGTGCTGGGAGTCTGGTGCAACGCACATGTCCTCGCGGTACTCCTGGTGAGAGCAGGAGTGGACCTGGTGAGACGTAGGAGGGGCCCGGACAGGAGGCAACCCACAGAGCCTAGTCCATCCACATGCCAGAATTGTACCTCTCAGTCCCGGCATAGTAGTTCCGGAGTGGTTCCAATGGATGGTGCGGCCCTGTCTTTCCCTAGTGGGTCTGATCGAGGGTAGCTACTGGGACGTAAGTCGGGACTTGATCACCCCGGCTGGGTCACCCGAGTGAGGGGTATGATGTTCGCGAGACCCGAAACCCTGATGACCTTAGAGCTGTTAATATACCTTAGAGCTAAAAAAAAAAAAAAAGTCCCCCCATTCTGTGTTTCCTAGAACTGGAGGTCTGAAAAAAATCATTAACATGGTGAAACACATCTTTATGATGTAATCAAGATAGAGTGTATCATTGATGTCTATCAGCTGCTTCAAGAGAATCGTTCGTATTTCACGTCAAACGTATTTGTTGTAATAGATTACTTGCACCTGAATGGTAATGTTTTTCATTCATATCAAACGCCAACAGGTGCAGCAACGTGTTTTCTGTGATTCGATGTGCATCGTGGTGTGCATGCTGTACTCTACAGTCTGATGAGGAGCATGAGCTCCAAACATCACTCGAGCACTAATAATAATAATAATAATAATAATAATAATAATAACTAGAAAAAGTGCCCTTCTGGGCACAGGTCTCCACCAGGAGGATAGGATTGTGTGTGATGTTAGGCTGTCAAGTGGCATTTCTTCCTCAGCCTAGTAGTGGGAATAGGCATGCACAGTTTCACTGCAATCAGACGCTGCGTTGCGGAGTTGTGGCAATTTGTACAAAACGGGTACAAAACGGGCTACTCCTGAAAACTTTAGAAGCCAATCGTAGCCAATCAGGATGGATAATTATGAGAAATCAAACAAATCACATGACTATGGAGAGCATGTGTACCGATTTGCGTGAAATTTGGATAAAATCTGAAGGAGTAATAATATTAGAAAATGTGTTTTATATATGTCGGCCTCCTGGTGACGCTATAAAGAGCAGATGTGAAAAATTCCAGGCAAAGGTTTTTCCTTGGCCTCTAGGGAGTGTGCATACATTTACACAGATCGGTGCAGTTATAGGTAAAAACACAAATCGGTCAGTTATAGCGCCACCATGAGGCTGAGTTGAAAATATTCAAGTGGCATTTCTTCCTCGACCTAGTGGGAATGTGCGTGCAAAATTTCACGGAAATCACACCATGTGTTCATGATTTGCAGCATTTTGTTTGAAACTGAGCACTCCTGCGAACTTTGGAAGCCAATCTTAGCCAATCAGGATGGAGTCTGAAAAATCTGAAAGACCGGTTTCGTTGAATGGCTCTAGAGAGACTGTGTACCAATTTGCGTAATGTTTGGACAAAATCTGTAGGTGTACAGTCAAAACATTTGTTTTGCACAAAGCGGCCTCCTGGTGGCGCTATAACAGGCCAATGTGAAAACTTTGGGGCAGAGATTCAGCTCTGGCATTCAGGGAGTGTGTGTGCAGAGTATGGCTGCGATCAAGCCAACGGTGCCAGAGATTAGCTGTTCACAGACGGACACACGGACGGACACACGGACGGACGGACACACGGACGGACGGACGGAGTGCAAAACATACTCTCTCCCCATGCCTTCGGCCTGGTGGAGACAATAATAATAATAATAATAATGAGGATGATGATGATGATGATAATAATAATAAAGAGTAGGCCTAATGAAAATAATTGAATAAACCATCACCACAAAGTTTATATTTTTGTACGATGATAACTTAAGTACAGTAGTGTTGGTTCAAAATGTCCTGTCAACTTTATCACCCACTGTCCTCCAGGGATCTATCTTTGGTCTCCTATCTATTTCTCTCTCACAATGAATATAATTTGCCTGTTTTCGTCTATTATGACATGCCCAGAATTGGGATGCCATGCAGGGTTCATGTTGTTCAGCACACTTTAACATTACTCATGCATGGGAATCAAGCTCAGGCTCAGGCTCAAGAGGTAGAGCAGGTCGTCCAATGATCCATGGGTCGGCGGTTCGAATCCCGGCTCCTCCTGTCTACATGTCGAAGTGTCCTTGGGCAAGACACTGAACCCCAAATTGCTCCCGATGTGCTGGTTGGTACCTTGCATGGCTTCCGCCGCAATCGGTGTATGAATGTGTGTGAGAATGGGTGAATGTAATGCACAATCTATGTAAAGCGCCTTGGATAAAGGCGCTATATAAATGCACCATTTACCACACACACACACACACACACAATAATTCCATTCTTTCAAAGCCATTTAGCGTTTTGCTACCGTTGAGGCATCATGACAGGGGAATCATAACTGAAATCCATGCAGGTCTCAGAGAATGTTAATTGGAAAATGTCAAAGGGCCTGTTTCCACTTTTTCCACGGTTGCCTTTTGTTCCGTCCTGAAAATGATTTGGACTAAACCCCCCTGCCCCCCTCCTACAGCCCCAGGGGTTGCCTACATTGATAAGGTGAGGTCAACGTAAGCTCGTAATCGACTTCAACAGCTTATTGCCCGCCCTCCCCCCTCCCCCCTAGGTATTTTAGCATAGAAACAAAGCGTTATGTGGTGGAATAATATGGGCCTGTGTGTAGAATTGCTGCTGGAAATGTTCCATTTCATATCCAAGGCTTGTGGAATAATTTCATGTCCATTGTTTCGGCCGCGTAGGCTATTTTATACAAGAAAAGATAAAGGGGGGATAATGCGGCGCTGCAGTTTTCATTAATGCGACTATTACAGATTACAGCCGTACACCCTAGCGTAGAATAATAGAACACTATCAATCTATCAGTTGAATGAGAGACAAAATGTAATTTAAGTAACCAAATCAATCCTAGCGTCCCTATTGGTATGTCATAAATTAGAGGAATACTTTCCATTAACAATAGCAGATCTACAAGATGACAATGAGCCTGGCATGCCAGACCCCTGGGGGACCGGGGGTCCCCCAAGGGGTCTATAGTGTAGTCGTTAAAAGTGATTATGTATTGCAGTCTTGCAGAGTTTTAAATGAAAGGTGTTTCTTTCTGAGTGGATCTCGAGGAGACACTCTTTTGGAATTTATATGTTGTATAGTTGCTGAATCATGACCCAGATATGATGTTGATATCTGCATGCAGGGAGACTTCTCGTAGAGTCGTCCCATTAGTTATTAATATATATTTTTTACCATAAAGTGTGGTGATGTATATAAAACACATTGCATGTTTTATTCAGTCACAAACACTGACTGTATAGGTACTATGAGCAAATGTGACACTCTTCTTAGACTCGTTGCACTTGTTGGCACTCTCTCTGAACGTTATTATTGTGGGATGACGCCGGATGCTTTTCATTTAATTACACACGCCGAGCTATAAACATGACCTTGGCTATCGGCGGGCTGAATCAATAGCTGACACTTCTTGTATGGGGTGGGATGGATCTCTGCGTGGCCTGAGCAACAGCTCCTCTACGCAGTCTTGTCATACAGATCAAATACAACCACCGTGCACTTCACCAGCTGTGAAAGGAAATACATTAGAAGCTAAAGTAAGCGGCCTCTTTATAGATGTCTCTGAGTCTCGTCGGCTACACCACCACCACGATGGCGTCACCTGTCAGAGCAGCATTTATCTGACAGGACGCGCACGTGACACTGAAAGCAATACATCCTATGCGGCAGAAGAGAGCATGCCCATTATTGGTGCAGCGCAGCTCTTTCTAGGCGACATCAATTTTAGATAAAGTAGATTGGCCTTTTGGCTTTTCATTAGTCCTATAGAATGATTCAATTGAGAATGAAAATTAAGTATGTATTGTGATAATAGTGGGGCATGAGGATTGGTATTTGGTCCAAACCCTGCAATCAACAGCAGCACATAAGATCAACGGTACACACAGAATATGAGGGGAAGAGTTGATGAGGGATTTAGTCATGCTGGCTTTCCCTTTAAGACACAACATGGTGCATCCATAAGTCAGTCAAGTCAAGCAATATAAAAAAAGTTGTTTCAGATCAATATATGGAATGAATTCTGTACTGGCCATATATATGGAGCGTGTCCTCCATATATGGCCTGAGTGTACAGGGTTTGATGAGGTCAGATCAACATATGGAATGTCAGAACAGGTCAGCTCCATATATGAAGATCTAAGGGTGGCAGCGGGGGCAGTGTCTTGAGTGTACAGGGTTTGATGAGGGCCCAGGTAGGGCCAGGCCTTAATTTTTAGGCCTGTTGAGAACTCTAGTTTTCGCCGGCTGCTGGGCGCGGGGGCACTAATAACTTTGGGGCCGGCCCGTCTAGAGTCAAAAGGGAGACATTGAAGAGGAAGGACGGGAGGGGAAGGATCAACATATGGAATGTCAGAACAGGTCAGCTCCATATGGAGATCTAATGGTTTGAGCGGCCATATATGGTATGCATGTCGCAATTACTACACTATGATGAGAAAAGTCCAACTAGTAGTAGTGGTTCTCAAAAGTTTTTTGCAAGGACTGAGAGCTACAAATGGAACCAAATGTACCTGTAAGGCCTAGCTCTTTATGTGTTTCTTTTGTATGTCTGTGGCAGAAATGGAATTTTGACAAAAATGGCCTTTACACAAGCCGATGACCCCTGTATACAGACTCTTGTCAACAAGACTCGATCTTCAGGATGAAGCCTGCTGCATGCAGTGGACTTTTTGAATGTGTAGTGTGTACTTTAGGATTCAATATATTATACAGTAAGTCCTTCATCTGGAAACGACCTGTTTATCTCAGTAACATTCAGAGAGAATTAATGAAGCCCCGATTTCCATGAATAATTATGTGTTATGTTGAAAACAAAAACAATTATCAGTGTCAGGATCTTGATAAACCTTATTTCAGCAATCAACTCTTAAGAAAAAAAAGAGTGTTATTTTACTGTTTTGGATTTTACTGACAAAACATATTATTAGTCAAAATGATTAAATATTGTATACTGTCCCAAAACCCAAACAGAGAGTTGAGTGACAGTTTTGTTCAAAACACCCACAACAAAACAACACATACTGTAGCACAGAATAACATCATCAAGACAATAAATAAACACGAGGTCCACACTGTAGGCCTACACAGAACCACATATCGGCAGGGTTTAGCTTATAAAACATATTTGGAAGGTTTTCATCTATACACTGACACCACGCTAGACAGGAACGCCCAAAAACGTCACATCCGGTTTTAGCCTGGGGTAAGAATTTTCTATGGCTGCCAATGCAACTTGTTCCAATCCTTAATCACATACGGACAAACATCTATGCCGATGCTATCTAACTTGTGGAGGTAGCGTGCCTTGTCCACGGGCAACAGATCTTTCAACGTATGGCATTGCAAATATGTTTGATAATCGCTACTCTGCTCAATATTGTTTTGAAAATGCCGCAAATTGCATTGCACGAGCGCAAATCACAACTTCCCCCGGTTGTGGGCGGAGTCACAGTTTGAGGCGCTGTTTACGCGCTGTGGTGTCAGTGTATATACTTGCATACCCATGTGGGCTGCTATACGACGGATAGTGTGTCTGAAAAGCTTACAGGCTTATGAACGATGACAACCACGGACTGTTTCAGATGCTACCAGGTGGCAGGAGTTACAGCCACACAGAGCCACTAGCAGCAGACTGCCAAGCAGCTGGTTCCCCAATCAGGTTTATTATACTGTAAATGCATGCCAGGAAAGAGTGAAAACACTCATTAACTCTACACCAAATCTCTTCACCAAAAATGGCCAACAACGCATCGCATCATAATATTATAGATCTGCTATTTACCCCTGATATTTCCCTCCGCCTTTTGTGACACACCCAGAATATGGAGGCTATGTAACAGAAGTGTTGGCAAAAAAGTGACCACTATAAGGCGATTTTGTACATTAGATTGGCAGAAATAACCAATCTAATGTACAAGCTCACAACACATCGCGATGTGATGCACTGTGACCTTGTAGATCCAATATTTTTGAAGACGCCTATAATAATGGCATGTCCAAAATACAGCCAATTGATTAATGAATGTATGGTTGCAGAAAGTAAGAAAGTGTCTATACTGTACGTACGTATCAATCACAAATAAATAAATCAGCCAAAAAAAAGGAGGAGGAAATACAAATAAAATTCTTTAATTGTAAATGCGAACGGCACTACTAGGGGTGGCAATTCCCACCTCTGGAATCACAAAGTCCCATTTAGATTAGTACAGTATGTGATATCTTAGATGTTGTGTCGCGTGTGTTGGCTGCTGGTGTGAAGTCATTGGGGATGTCTAATTATATGGTGATGACAATTCATTCAATGTATTGAAAGCTGATATAATGACTTGATTGGTTGCACCTTGGAGAGATTCACACAAACTCTAGAAGATACACACAGACAGCTCTTGCTAAACAGGGTCAGAGTCAGACCTTTGGGAAGTTGCAGGGGGTGAAGCGTAAAGGGGACAGCAATGAACCTGTTTTCCATGTCATATTGTCATATTTTCCAAGTAGGTCTATTTTTCGATGCAATGCTTGAATATTTGCCATATTTAGCCATTATAAAATAATGTTTTGTTGTTCTTTATATTCCATATTAGTGATTTGATGATGCTCACACTCACTGTCTGTTGAGTTACTCCTGAAGAAGACATATCGCCTGCAGTCAACTGTATTAGAGGGGCTGGCGGCTGCCGACTGCTAACACTAACAGGTTAGTTTCAATTACATGTTTGTCAATAGGCAATTGTGACTTTGTATACCTGGATGTTAACCAGATCAGTGGCCTTGTGGTTGAGTGTCCGCCCTGGGACTGGGAGGCTGGGGTTCAATCCCCAGTCGGGTCATACCAAAGACTCTACAAAATGGGACCCAGTGCCTCCCTGCTTGGCAGTGCACCCTTGATGCACTCAGCATCAAGGGTTGGATTGGGGGTAAGTCCCTGTGACATACTAGCGTCATGTCCAGGGGGTGTACTTGTACATCAAGCTGCCTCATGCTACAGAAACAGGAGATAGGCTCCTGCCCTATGGGCCTCATGGCTCGGCAAGGCTACTTACTTGGAAATGAACCAAAACTTGAAGTAATGCTAATCAACTGGTGGGGGTGCTGGGCTAAAGAGGCTTCACAAAGGATAGAGCTCGCATACCATATGTAGGTACAAAAATGTCTTTATTCTGCTGACTCAAACTTGAAATGATACCAGAGGTGTTATTGCAAAAATAGTTATTATATTATTTACAGTATGCACCATTTGATACTCAGATTAAAAATACATGCACAGGTCATTTTCCGCTAGTGCCCAAACTGGAACGATCTTCCACCCCATGAATGTCAAATATTGTCAAACCACAGGCAAACCACATTTGAAAACTGTGCCTGGCAATGTGTCCACAGGTGTCCCTGCCTGAGCAACCCCTGCAATCCCCGCGCTGTGAGCTTATCGTACATCTGCTATTTTTGAATAGACAACGCTAACATCTAAAATTACACAGATGCTTTAATTCCTGGTTTTAATGGGTTAAGAGTGTAATTTGTAATTATTTTTGATAGTTTCAAGTGAAGATTGACAGGAAAGAGGGAGATAAATATAGCAAAGGTTGTCATGAACGGGACTCGAACACGTGTCGCGCTGTCAGGCCAGAGCCTATATAGATATGTGGCATGCGCCTCAACCACGACACCCGGAAATTCCCTTTTTCAATTTGAAAACATTGTGTGGGAGATTTTTGAATTCCACTATGAGAGAATCTTGAAATGCATTACATTCAGCCAGTGAATTGTTCTGCAACTACAGGCTAACAAACCAGCATAGCACCTCAATTAACTGTATCTGATCCGCACGACTTGTTTAGTAGAAAGAATGGTTAGCCGTGCAGAGCACACACCTTTAGCGATAATCAACTGTCCCAGAAAAGCCTCCCAATGAGCTGAAGCGGCTGGCTGCTTCCGAGTGAGAAAGCCACAGTTTGACACAGAATGCAGCAGCACACAACTTCCTTGAGGTCTCGGCTCACCCTGAACATCCCCGCATTCTGTTGCGATGCTTGGGTCCCAGCCAGCTGTCAATACAAGGCAAAAAGAAAAGGGAATCACCAACAGATGTCAAGGACTCTTGACACTGCACACAGTCACACTCACATACTATATTGGCGAATAACTTTTCCTCGCCTGTATAAGTGCCCTCATTTCCATCTTGGCTTATCTAGCAGCTGTTTAAACAGCCGAGTGCACTCAGTTACCTGTGCTTGGCTGTGGGGAATTGCTGTGTATTTGAACTCTAACTGTGCACTGCTTTGCATCATTGGACTTTTCTGGCTATCTACAGTAGCCCTTTGTGTTTCCAAATATATAAAGGAAGATAAATGGTGCACTATCCTAGCAGAGAGGCCCAGTGGATATGTGTGTCTTTGGACAAATTAATTAAGCAAATAAGGCCTACATTATAGATAAATGTTGTGATAGAGGCTAGGCAGACAGTCCACCCCTGAAGCGGAAATGGGTAATCTTGAATCTTGAAATCTTAGGCAAGCACGAACAATATTATTTTTTTTAATAGGAAAGGTTGTGCTATTACGTTGGCTTCCCACAGTTGTTTTGTGGTGTTGTGACAGGAAAACAAATTGAAAAATAAAATGGTTGTATGAAACACATTGCGCTGTCCTCCATATACATGCCTTGCATAAGCTTGGAACTGCCCTGTAGAACGTGCACATTCACTGAACTGTTGTGATGTTGCTTGTGTTCATCTCATATTAATCACTGCATAGCATATTATGCAGGGCTCCTGACAGTGCCATTTATTACAACTAGCACCACTCTCAGAAAGCAGCGTGAGGTATGACCAGTGTCTAGAATAGTGACGTGTGTTCAGGTGGCAGAGACAGGCCTGGCAAGCCAAATAGCTGTGACATCTGGCCTGCATGCCATCAGCAGGCCACACTTGCCTAATGAACTAACATGTTCACGTTGGCAGCACTGGGTGTCCCATTTATTAGCAATTTTAGGACACACACAGGGGGGGGGTAATTCTATTTGATAATTACAGCTCAGCTTCCAGGGGCTGGTTGCACCACCTAACATACTGTATAGTCAAACTCAGCCCAGTGACAGTCTATAGGCCTAACGTATCTTTAAAGCGTGGTTCAGACCAAAGATTTGCGATGAGGCAAAACAGTTTTAAGCCCGATTTGGTTTCCCTTATGAATCCTTTGTTATTACTTGCATTTATTGAAGGGACTTCCCATAATTTACATTTGGAAATGTAGTTGATTCTGGTTATTTTTTATTTGACTTCACACTTTTGAATGTGTTTTTCCTGTGAAAAAACAAACGCATGATTAGATTTTTCTTGTTTGTTTAAAGCACTGTGTAGTAGTGTACCGTGGTTATGATAAGTACTCTATATTTAAAGTTTCTTCGTATACTGATCTTTTTTTAAATGTTTTATTATTCTTTATTTAGGGACATCCACAATCATATTATACAACCATTTTTCAAATAGTGTTTATTTGTCCACAGGTTGTTGTTGTTGTTTTTTCAATTTTAGACAGGAACAAAAAATAAATAAAAATATTAGGGAGACATAAGAGAGACATGAGTAAGACAGAATCATTCAATCCTTGCCGCTACAAAATCTGGTCTCAAAGGTATAATATATTCCACCCAGTTGGCAGTTAGACCAAGAAATTCTCCTGCAGTCTGAGAGAGAGAGTCTGAGAGAGAAAGTGATCTGTTCCATATTATAAATATAATTTACTATATCTATCCATTATTTTATGGTGGGGCCTCAGGAAGCAACCAGTGTCGTGTAAATACTTTTCTACATGCCGATATCAGAATACCGAATAGGTATTCATCAGATCTTCCCGTCTGACAATTTGCATGTCCCAATAATAATGTAGTAAACTCTAAGGGCAAATTTGCACCAAATATTGTATTTATTGATCTCTGAAATTCTGTCCAGAAGGTTCTAATCACTGGGCACCCCCAGAAAATATGCCAATGGTTAGCCTCCCGAGACCCACACTGTCTCCAGCATGTTGCCTCCCCATTCGAGAAATGTGCCTTCTGTTTCGGCGTAATGAAGAAACGGAAGACATTTCCACCCAAATTCCCTCCATACATGTGAATTAGTACATTTCCATTGGAACTGACATATATCAGACCACTCATCGTTTGATATAATGATGTTATACTGTATCATATTTATACTGTAAAATACTATACTGTTGTACTGTATATCATTTTAAAATGATTCTGTGGACATGTATGACGAATGAAACGTATGCCCTTAGTGTCTTCTGTACAACTAGTACACCTTAAGGCCACAGTTTGGCCTCATGGGTGGGTGGATAGCCAGCATGGTGCTGTAATTGCCCTGGGCTCACCGACTGTCACTTTCACCTCCAGTTATTATCTGTCAACATGGGTCTGACATCGCGGTATGCAGGTTGCGTGACGGGGGTGAGATGCTGTCAGGAGAAGCGGCTTAGTCAGACAATCAGTGGTGTAAAGTAACTAAGTACATTTACTTAACGGTTTTACTGCTCCTGGCGGAATGTTCCGTCATAAGGAATCCAACCAGCAACTGCTTCTGGCGTAATGTTCCGTCTGATAAGCTTTATTATTGATATCAAACCGGATCGCTGATTTATTTTTTATTATTATTATTTTGGCTTGGCCTTTCGTTCTTTAGCGATCCTAGACCGGATTTCGCAACCGTGCTGCCGTCCACCTCCCTTTATACAGACTGACTAAAAAGCTGAATAACTCGAAATCTACAGAGTTCTCCATGGTTTTGATAAAATGCGCGATCGTTCGGTGGTCTTTGCTGATTATCCGGTGGTTTAGATGGAAACTTTCTAGAGCAAGGATGGCTTCATTTTAGCTCGCTAGCATTGACGCTATTTATTTAGCATTAAAGATGGGACAGACAGGAGTGCACATGCGTGCGCGCGGCGTCATTAAAACGCTGTGGTACCAGTAAAAAAACACCATGACACCACTGCTCTTACCTCTCTTGTGTTTCACTCTTACTGCTGTCGCTGCTATGACAGCTGAATTTCCTTCCAGGGATCACTAATGTTTTATTATCTTATAAATGTTATTTTGTTTAGCTTTTTGCTATCGTGTGAGAGATTTCAGTAGAGGAGGCCACATAAGTTGAACAGGCTTTGGAATTTCATCTATTGCTGAAGCTGTCGGTAGGTTTGTTAAGGAAATGGATTTGATGCCTTTGGCCGAATGCAAGACTGGCACACAAAACTCTTAGACAGCCACACAAATCACTTCAGTCACAGTTACAAACACACAGGTTCCATGAAATTCACTTATGAACAAACTTCCTGAGCCTTTCAGATCAGATTTAGTCAGGGAATTACTTTTTCAATGTGAAGAGCAATGAATAGAATTTACCCCCTGTACTGTATTGATATCAGTATGTAATTGTCCACTAAAGACAAAATTATATAATATTCTTTACATGACTAACTTCTTAACCACAAACTCTCTATAAAGGGCAAACAATCCACGGAAATTGACTGACACCAAATGATATAATCTCTGCATGCATGTATCCTTCAAATGAATTAATGGAATAGTCCATTATCTAAATTATTATACACTTGATGAATGACATGGACAGAATTGTTAGTAAAGGTCACTTGGAAAACAACTTTTAAGTATAATAGTAACAGAATTTGTAATATATTAAGTATTGGTACAGGCGGTTTTCAATTATCAGACCTGTCAACCAGCTAAAGGAGAACCAGTTCCTTGCTGTCAAAGTGGCAAAAACGATATGCCTATGTAACACGAGCCTCAATATTTTCCAGACTATTTGTTTGTAATGTAGATATGAAGTACAGGAATACCCCCCCCCCCCCCTCCCCTCCCTCCACAACAAATGTTCTATACAGCACAACTTGAGATACCTACCGAGCTCATTTGCACAAACGGCTGATTGATGATGTGCGTCCACTATCCTGATCGGTCAACACAACCCTCTGTCCCCGCAGAACGGCTTCATGCACATTCAGCACTGGAAACAAACACATACAGTACGCAACAACTATTACAGTGTACTACACTTTGTACTATACATTCAGTGTACTATACATTCAGCAATGGAAATAAACACATAAGCAACAACTATTACAGTGTACTACACTTTGTGTACTATACATTCAGTGTACTATAGCCTACATTCAGCAATGGAAATAAACACATAAGCAACAACTATTACAGTGTACTACACTTTGTGTACTATACATTCAGTGCACTATACATTCAGCAATGGAAATAAACACATAAGCAACAACTATTACAGTGTACTACACTTTGTGTACTATACATTCAGTGTACTATACATTCAGTGTACTATAGCCTACATTCAGCAATGGAAATAAACACATAAGCAACAACTATTTCAGTGTACTATACAATAAGCGCCATGTGAGCGTGGCAGAATATGAGAGACGAGAGTGCATCAGTGTTGGTTTGGTGACTAAAACTATGACGAAAAATGCTCGACTAAATGTTTTTCACTGACAAACAAACAAAAATAAGCTATGATGTTACCTATCCACTTTGTGCCTTGTGGCACATAAGGCCTCTTTGATGACTAAGACTAAAGACTAAGACTAAATGTAAAATATTATATTGACAATTTCGTCAACAAATAAAAACTTGACTAAAATGTTAGGGAGGGACTATTCCATGGCTATTTTCAGCATGCAACCAAGTTGTAAGATCAGGCATTATGATGCCATCAAGGCCCACTTTATGATATTTACTCGACTAAAACTAGACAAACTATAACATCTCTTTGGATGAAGATGCTAGGCCTATATAATTATATTATATATAGTTATGTATTAACCATTTACCAATGTTTATTCAAACAATAATGTAAACAAATTAAACGATGGTGAAATTGATTGCACAGACTATCATCCACACACGATCTGACAGAAAATATCATCTTATTGTATAATGTTTTGTTTTTTTCAAGCAAAGCAAATGATACCTTGATATTTAATTAGATCTTCCACCTCCGCAACATCGCCCGCCTTCGTCCCATGCTATCCCACACTGCCGTTGAGACACTCATTCATGCCTTCATCACATCCAGACTCGACTACTGCAATAGCCTCCTCTGGTGTCACCACCAAGGTCCTCAAAAAACTACAGTACGTCCAAAACTCCGCCGCCCACCTGCTCACCAGAACCCGATCCAGGGACCACATCACACCTGTCCTTCGTGACCTCCACTGGCTCCCAGTCAAATTCAGAATTGATTTCAAAATACTCACCATCACCTACAAAGCCCTCAACAACCAGGCCCCCCTCTACCTCTCTCAACTCATCCACCGTCATGTCCCCTCTCGCTCCCTCAGGTCAAGCACTGCCAACCAACTGGAACCCCAGTACAAGTCCAACAAACGAACTTGGGGAGACAGGGCCTTCGCAGTGGCCGCCCCTTCTCTGTGGAACTCACTCCCAACACATCAGAGCTGCCCCCACCTTCGAAATGTTCAAAAGCACACTCAAAACCCACATTTTCAGACTTTCAGACTTTCACACACACCCTTCTTGTTTGTCCACTTTTGATTTTGATTTCTAGTTTTTAACCTTTTAAATCTTTTAACTAGTTTTCAATTTTTTATTTTTATTTATGTTCTGTAAAGCGACTTTGGGTACCTTGAAAAGCGCTATATAAATCGTATATATTATTATTATTTTTAGATCTGCATTCCTTAACAGTGCCACCTGTTGGACAGAAAGTGCCAGAAAAAAAGGACAAATAAAATAATAAATAAGCGTGGGCGCGTGCGTCCGTGTGCACGTCGCATGCACGTCGGATTAAAAAAAAATCTAAAAAAATAATAATAAAAAAGTTTACTTTTTTTTTTTAAAATAAAAAGGTAATGTTACGTTCTGGCACAGGAGGGGTGTGCTGCTAAAAACGTATCAATACGTTTTGGCACAGAATGTGTTTTAATTATGCTGTGGTCATTGTAAATGAAAACTGCAAAGTCTGCTTGCAGTCTAGGGTGGTACAGTACATTCTGCATAATTTGACAGAATTACAAAGTAACTGATTACAACCACAACTGATTAATGTGCTTACAGTGTCTGTAAAGTAGATTTAATCACAACGCCACTATTTGGAAGCAATGGGCAGCTCGTTCCTAACTACAGCACATTTGGGTAGCTTGTGAGCATTTGATCTAATTTGAGAATTTAATTACTTTAATCTATATTGATCCTTTCAAAATTAGCAATTACCAGTTTGGCATCCGGGTGAGGGAGAAATTAGATACAGATGGGTACCAAGGACAACACAGCAACTGTTACTAAAATGTAGAATTGTAGAATTTTACATTAAAGCAAAATGTCCGTTTTTATGAAAGGCATAGTACAAACTAGAACAATTCTCAAACCTTTTCACGTCATGAAAATATTATAATATTTGTGATTAGATTTGTGATATTGAAATCTTTCAGAGATATTACAAATGTGTCACAAACGTACGATTTCCTTGAAAATAGCTGATGTATCTAGGTTTAAATTGGTGGTTAAATAGATTTTTATGCTATTTTTTCTGTCTTTACCTTGCTTTACATGTGCAGCCTCTTATAGGTGAGGTACATGCCAATACATCTGGAAGGGAACGGGCTCTTCTAGGACGTCTCCAGCCACAGTTTGATGAGCATGGAATTGAATTAACCATATGCCAGTGTTCACTCCATCTGATCTCCGATCACAGTTGAGAAACTGATGGGAGATTTTGGAACCACCTCTACCCAACCATAAGGTATCTGCCAAAATAAAGCAAAGAAGGCAACTGTCTTCATATCAAAATGTTAGTTTGGTGCTAAATATCATCACCCCACCTACACTGATAAACAACAAGCTGTTGTATTATATAGAAATTTCACGAAATACCTTTCGTTTATGGGTAGGTTTCCTTCAAAACCTAGCTGCAGAACATTATTTTATGTACTCCCAGGACAGAAAATTCTAGAATTTTCGCTGTCCTGGGCTCTAAGGGTGACGTAGGAAGCCACGCCTATCCCGTATAGATACCTGCGTGGCTACGTCAGCCCTCATTCAACTTTTCTTCTGCTAAGCTGCGAGAACGAACTTTAACATTCCAGTGTGTGCAGGGTAATATATCTCGCAAACTCGGCCGAGAGATTAATTCTTTAGGACCGTGAGATCTCTGGTACACTCTCGAAGCAAACAGAAGGATACTTCTCGAGAAAAAAAGCCGAACTTCGACACAAGTGAGTTCTAGGCAACTTGTTGCTACGCTAGCTTGTCGAAAAAACAGCTCGCGCCTCTTTTTCTCTCTCGCTAAAGCTAGCGTTTGTTAGCTTAAAGCTATCCATAGTTAGCTTAGCGCTACTAGGCAGATACGCCTGTGGTCTACTATTACACGCCACGAGGAAGATAAACCTGTGGCTGTTAAGCACTCGGACTCCTCTCTCTACAAGCAACCATGTCGCTGACGAGGGAGACCCAGCCCGGGGAAAGACGCCATCGAGGACAGCCGGTGCCCGCCGACTGTCAAGAAGGCCCCAAACAAAAGACGTGCTCCACCTGGGGATGCGGGAACACGATGTCGGGCAAAGACGGGCATGACGAGTGCATGTATTGTCTCGGCCTCACCCACACCCGTGAGTCCATGGAGGAAATCGGTCCCGTTCGCCTCCATTGTGAGAAAATGGACGACGACGTCCTAAACAACAGGCTCGGACGTGTCCAAAGGTATTATGACAACTTTGCCGCCCACGGACTCCGAGAGAGGAGCCCCACTCCTCCCCCGCGACGAGCTCGCATACAAGTCCCGCCAAAGGGGCTTTGGCCCCGCGTCACCACCGGAGAGGGACAACGAGCTACCCCGAGACAGAGGCTCGACTACTCGGGCAACAGAGCCCCAACCGGAGCCTCTTCTTCAAGAGCAGCACCTGCCGGCGCTAGCCGAGACAGGTACGCTACTTCAGCCTCTGCAACCAGGGCTCACGAGGCCACTGATTACGAGGCTCATGGCGCGAGGCCAAGGGATACCTTCGCACCGCGCCGCTCTTCCCCAGCTCCACGTGCTCGACAACACGTCGTGCAGGCCACCATTGAGTGCCCGCCCAGACATACAGCTAGACGCAGACAGCCTGCCGTTGCACCCAGCTATATGGTGGACCGCCTGGACCCTTCCCCAGACCGCGCAATGTCTCCCGGTGGGGAGCATTGGACTACCAGGGAGGAAGGGGAGCTTCGTGATGACGAGCTCCCTTCCTTCCAGGAGCAACTCCAGGACTACCACGTCCTGGACGAGGCCTACGCGGACGAGCGAGATGGCCATGATGACCTCTCCCCCGGGGACTACGTCAGCACCACTCGTCGCCCCTTCGACGACCTGGATGCCATGGACATACAGGAGCACCAGCAAGCCAGGGCTCCTGTCCCCCCGCCTCCTGTACCCCCCATGGATGACTCCAATATTTACGAGATATACAGGAAGGCTAGTGCACGTTGTAACCACACATGGCCTAAGTCAACTGTCAAGGTACTACCATGGGAAGGCAGGACTGATGAGTCCGCCCCCCCCCCTGCACCTAGAAGACAGAAGCTCCCTATGGCACAGGGCTTCGAGGAGGCCATGATGCACGCCTGGGACGAACCCCTCCTGAAGGTGGATTTTCCCAAGGCCAGCGCCAAGGGGCCCAACGACATACCAGATAAACAAACCCTCGCCATAGACTTCATGCCAGCTATGGACAAGGCTATAGCGGCCTACCTGGCCAACCCTGCAGCTCCTAGAGTGGATCACCACGTAAAGGAACCGCAGCTCCTGTCCAGCAGCGTGAGGGAAGCCTCAAGACTGAACAAGTGGCAGTATGCACACATGTCATTCGTGGCGAAGGCCCTCAATGCAGGAGCACTTCTCCAGGGTTCCATGAAGAGCCTCCTCATTGAGATGGGACAGAAGTCCATTAAAGTCCAGCTAGCGGAACTGCCAGAAGACCTGGCCGAGTTACGCCGCCTGAATCACGAGATGGCCACCCTCCAGAGGGACTCCACTCTCCACAACGCCAAGGCAATGGCATGTTCCATCCTCCAGGAGAGATGGCGTTGGGTCGATCAGACCAGCGCCATCTCCCTGGAGACAAAGAAAGAGTTTGTGGCTGGAAATATCCACCCAGACAGTATGTTTAAGGACGCTCTGGCCAAGATGTCAGAGACCATCCAACAGCTCGAGTCCTCCACCAAGACGATGAAGGCGCTCGAACCGCTGGCCAACCAGGCCGCCCCGGTAGGCCGCCCCAAGGCTAAGAAGGCACCCTGGAAGGCCAAGACCGATGACAAACCCAGGTCCCAGGACCGGAGCGGAGATAGACAGCGACAGCCTGCAGGCCGAGGCAGAGCAGACCGCCGCACCTCTCCGCCGCCCTACAAGGCCAGGAGCGCTCCCAGAGGCCGAGGCCAGGGGAAGCGCAAATGACCTGCCCGGGCCGGGTCATCTTCCCCACCACACTCAGAGTTCAAGGCCAGAGGTGGGGATCACAGATCTCACCTCAGAGCCTGCGCTGAAGCGCTTAAGGGGGCCTGTACACAGTGCTGTGAGCACCGTTGTACAGACCCCGAAAATTGTTATGTGCAATTCACATGTGTATGTTTTTCCACGTTGTTCAATAAAGAAAACAAAAAAACAAAAAACACAAAAAACAATAAAACCAACTCTGAAGGGCATAGGCCCAGTGGGAAAGATAACCCACACTGTGACAGCTTTAGCTGTCACAGGCCAAAAACTCCACGCCAATTTTTTCCAAACTCAATACCGAAAAAATTCACTAGAGGGAGACATTTCACACAAAGTAAGTCTTCCCCTAGGCAGGCCATGCACCACGCTGACAAGCACAGGGAACCCTTTGTCACGTCATCTGTCACAATGGCGGATATCCGGGGCTTCCCCGTGGATAATCCGTACAATTCAGACAGGATACAGGCTACAGTTCGCCTCGAAACCGCCCACTTCCAGGGAAATTATTTTCTCAGAAGCGAGCGGGCAAAAGGCCGCTATTCTGCAAGAGGAAATCAATTCATTAATGCAGAAAGGCGCCATCACAGAGGTGGCCCTCGACCAATCAATGAACGGTTTTTACTCCCGCTATTTCTTGGTAAAGAAAAAGGGGGGCGGACTCCGTCCCATTCTAGACCTGAGGGCATTGAATCGTCACTTAAAAAAGCTGCGATTCAAAATGCTTACTCCACCAGTCCTCCTACGCCTAATTCGCGAAGGGGACTGGTTTACGTCAATAGACCTGCAAGACGCATATTTCCACATTCCGATTTACCCGCCGCACAGAAAATTTCTGCGCTTCGGGTTCAGAGGAAAAGTGTACGAGTACACAGTCCTTCCCTTCGGAATGTCACTGAGTCCCAGAGTCTTCATAAAGTGCACCGCGGCAGCTATCGCTCCGCTCCGACAGCAAGGGATCCGTCTCGCTACATACGTAGACGACTGGATCCTACTTGCAGACTCTCCACGAGAAGCACTGTCGCACACACATCGTGTGCTCAGCCACCTCGACTCGCTTGGGTTTATAATAAACCACGAGAAGAGCATGCTTATGCCAACACAGTCAATAGACTTTATAGGCATAACACTGAACTCAATCTCTTACACGGCCCGCCTGAGCCAAGAGAGAATAGACGCAACACTGCAGTGCGTGGCGTCATTCAAAAGGGGACGCTCGATTCCTTTTCATGCATGCCTCCGGATGGCGGGGTTAATGGCCTCTGCGGTCTATTTAATCCGCCTAGCAAGGCTACATATGAGACCTTTCCAACGATGGATAGGCTCTCTACATGTACCAATGCACCGTCGGCACCAGAAGGTAACAGTAACATCACAATGCATACTAGCCCTTCAATGGTGGTCAGACAGGAAAACCCTCTCAGAGGGCGTCCCCATGGGAAAGCCTCTGATCAGGAAAGTCATCACTACAGACGCCAGCATGACAGGCTGGGGAGCCACGATGGAAGGACTCACAGCCAGAGGTTTATGGTTGGGGCCACTACGTGCCCTTCACATAAATTACTTAGAGCTCATGGCAGTCTTCCTCGCCCTGAAACACTTCGAGCAGCGCATCCTGGGTTGCCATGTCCTAGTCAGGACAGACAACACCACGGCCATGTGCTACATCAACAGACAAGGTGGACTCAGGTCCCCTCGTCTTCATCAACTGGCTCAGCAACTGATCCTGTGGTGCAACACACGCGTCCTCTCAATAGTAGCGTGTCACGTCCCAGGTCTTCTGAACACAGGGGCAGACCTGCTGTCCAGAGGACCTCTCCGCTACTCAGACTGGTCACTACACCCTCATGCAGTGGCCCAGGTCTGGAGCAGGTTTGGGAAATCCAAGGTGGATCTCTTTGCCACAGAGGAGAACACGAAGTGTCCCCTCTTCTTCGCAATCAGGGGACCATCAACGTTGGGGCTAGACGCTCTGTCACACCAATGGCCCAAAACCCTTCTCTACGCCTTTCCCCCGCTATCCCTCATCAGCCCCACTCTGGACAGAGTGAGGACTCAGGGTCTGAAGGTGCTCCTAATAGCCCCGTCGTGGGGGGTCTGGAGGTCGGAAATAACCCCTCTCCTCTACGACCAGCCGTGGAGAATTCCCCTTCGAGCGGATCTCCTCTCTCAAGCGAGGGGGGAGATCTTCCACCCTCACCCCCAGGACCTAGACCTATGGGTCTGGCCCGTCAAAGGGTGATGTTGACTGCCGTGGGTCTACCTCCGAACGTAATCGAAACGATTCAGAAAGGCAGAGCCCAGTCAACAAGGGACCGTTACGACACAGCCTGGCGCGTCTTCGAGCATTGGTGCTCACGAAGACCAGACCAAACAGTCCCCTACCAGGCCTCAGTGATCGACGTCCTGTCATTCCTGCAGGAGCTCCTAGACAACGGTCTAGGCCTCTCCTCAGTCAAGGTCCATTTGGCGGCAATCTCTGCCTGCCACCCAGGCTTTGATAACCAGACGGTGTGGAAGCACCCGCTGGTAAAACAATTCATGAAGGGTGTACGCAGGGAACATAGGACATGCAGATCCCTCGTTCCCTCGTGGGATTTGTCCCTGGTTCTAAAGGCGCTGGCTACAGCACCCTTTGAACCACTACAAACCGTGAGCCTCAAGCTCCTAACCCTGAAGGTGGCTCTCCTGATCGCACTCACGACAGCAAAAAGGGTCAGCGACCTACATGCGCTCTCGATCTCTCCAGACTGCATGAGGTTCGATGAGGGGTCGACCAAGGTCACCCTAAAGGCAAACCCCGCCTTCATTCCCAAAAATGCTCTCTCAGTGTGTGTGCCAGTGAACCTACAGGCTTTCCATCCCCCGCCGTTCTCCTCTGACGAAGACAGCAGGCTTAATTGCCTCTGCCCAGTCAGAGCTTTACGCATATACGCGGATAGACTGGCTCCCTTCAGACAAGGAAGCCAACTCTTTGTGTCCTGGGGTGCCAGGACCAAAGGAAAGCCCGTCACGAAGGTCACTATCTCTAACTGGATAGTGGAAGCCATCCGTCTGGCCTACACTAGCCAAGGCGTGGATTCCCCTCAAGCCCTGAGGGCCCACTCCACAAGAGGTGTGGCAGCTTCCCGGGCACTCTACAAGGGTGTCTCCATTCAGGAAGTCTGCACAGCAGCAAGCTGGTCTACACCCTCGACTTTCGCCACATACTATAACCTAGATGTGGCAGCGCCTTCGCTAGCGCACGCGGTCTTGGGGGCCGCTGCTCAGTAAGGCATCAGGGCAGCATAGCGCTGCCTCCTGCTCTCCACAAGGACTAGGTTCTGGACCCAAAAGGGTCCGAGCCCCTCCCAAAAGGTTTACCTGGGACCCACTGGAAGTTCAGGTCACGGGAGTTCATAAAGTCCCATAAACGAAAGGTATTTCGTGAAATTTCTATATAATACAACGTTAAAGGTTACTTTAGTAACCACGGTTGTATATATAAATTGAACGAAATACCTTTCGTGGAACGCCCTTCTGTTCTCTAAAGCAGAAGAAAAGTTCCGAATGAGGGCTGACGTAGCCACGCAGGTATCTATACGGGATAGGCGTGGCTTCCTACGTCACCCTTAGAGCCCAGGACAGCGAAAATTCTAGAATTTTCTGTCCTGGGAGTACATAAAATAATGTTCTGCAGCTAGGTTTTGAAGGAAACCTACCCATAAACGAAAGGTATTTCGTTCAATTTATATATACAACCGTGGTTACTAAAGTAACCTTTAACGTTTCTCTGCATAAACATTTCCTTCAATGCAGCATGGTTAGAAATCCTTCCATCTCTCATCCGTTACATTTCTTATTTTCTTTATAGAAATGTACTGTATGCCATGCAAAGTCCAGTAATGGGTATTCATGAATTTCCAGTTTCCAGACTAGGGAATAATCTGCATTAATGTAAATATAGAGGGCTCTATGCCTAAAAGCAAGCAGGATACTGCTTTCCACCACTACACAGGCATAAAGCAAAGAATGCAAGAGTCTTAATATAGTATTGGTGCATAAACAGGCTTACTTCGCCATAGAATAAACCTTAACAAAATGTACAGGGTGTGAGAGGGATATGGTCAAATTATTCCACACATCTTTTGGTGTATTCATACTGGTAGCACTTTTTTGATTTTAGCTATTATAATAATAATAATAATGAATGGCATTTTTATAGTGCTTTTCCAAATGCTCAAAGCGCTTTACAATTTTTCATTCATTCATACATTGGGAGAATGGGAGGTGAAGCAGCGAACAGTCAACGCCAGCGTCCTCACTTCCCACATTCACACACCAATGGTGGCAAGCTCACACCGACCGACTCATTGGAGGAAATGTAGGGTTCAGTGTCTTGCCCAAGGACACTTCGACACTTCGAACCGCCGAACCAGAATCTCCAGAGAATCTCCAGAATCTCCAAGAAAGGGGTTATTGTATGTGGGCTTAGTGATCATTTTATGATATTCTGTACCCGCAAAATACAAAAACTTAAGACCGGCTGCCACAAAACAGTCATATCAAGGGACCTCAAAACCTACTCTAGTGAGGTCTTTAACCAAGTATTGGAGAGTCTGGATTGGTCCGATGAGCTTAATAGCACACTTGTCGAAGAAGCTTGGCT
Source organism: Electrona antarctica (assembly GCF_951216825.1). Lineage (NCBI taxonomy): Eukaryota > Metazoa > Chordata > Actinopteri > Myctophiformes > Myctophidae > Electrona > Electrona antarctica. The sequence goes on from NC_136791.1 coordinate 13,176,558, forward strand.
TGGCTTCAAAACCAAATTTACATCAGTACTGAACTACATGGCTCCTTTGAGAACCACCAGGGGCAAAACCCGCTCGGAACCATGGATGAATTCGGACATACTGGCTGCAATGAAAGCCAGAGACAAAAAATGCTCTGAAGTTCTAAAATGCAAGTCAAAGCTAGCCAAGCGCTTCGACAGTGTTCGCCAAGCTCGTTTGAACAACCTAAATACACAACGAATCAAACTACGAAACAGTGTAACTGCCATGACCAAATCAGCTAAAAGTAACTTCATTAATGATAAAGCTCAGGAAAACAAAAACAATCCTCATGAGCTCTGGAAGCTACTAAACAATCAACTAAGCTATGGTCAGAAACTAAAAACCAGATTTTCGAACATAAACATCAAATCTGACAACACTCTCATCACTGACAACCTTGATGTGGCCAACTACTTGAATATCTTCTTTACAAACATAGCAACAACTCTGGTTAACAAACTGCCCTCCCACTCTGGGCTCTTTGGTGTAGAGCACATTACAACCTTCTACAAAAACCTAGGTGTTTGTAAAGACGATTTTAAACTAGTTATGGTAACAACTGATGAGGTAATTAAGAAACTGAGTGCCCTCAAACCCCACAAGGCCACAGGCCATGACAACATTCCCTCCAAATTTCTCAGAGACTCAGCCATCTCTATAGCTCCAATCATCACCCACATAGTAAACCTCTCCATCAAACAGGGACAGGTCCCCCAAGATTTCAAACTGGCCAAAGTAACCCCCTTGCACAAGAAAGGGAGTAAATTAGACCCCGGCAACTACCGCCCTATTTCTATTCTTAGTTCCATCTCGAAAGTGATGGAAAAAATAGTCTATGAACAGGTTGAAAAGTATCTTGCCACTAACAAATTATTGTACGAGTTCCAATCTGGCTTCAGAACATCCCACTCCACTGACACATGCCTTCTCTATTTAAGCGACCACATCAAACAAGAGGTGGACGCTGGCAAATACTGCGGCATGGTCATGCTGGACCTCCAAAAGGCTTTTGACACCGTGAACCACTCCATACTGGTTAACAAGCTAAAAGCAATTGGTTTCGATAGCACATCAGTGAGCTGGATGCAATCCTACCTGGAGGGGAGAGAACAGATGGTGGAAGTGAACGGAACACTGTCCCCCCCCCTCCCAGTGAGCTTTGGCGTTCCACAAGGAAGCATACTAGGACCTCTACTGTTCCTAATATATGTAAACGACATGACTTCAGCCTGTGACTGCAACTTGTTCCTGTTCGCAGATGACTCAGCACTGCTGGTCTCGGACAGGGACAAACTGCAGGTTGAAAATGCCCTCAGCTCTGAACTCGGTAGAATCTGCACCTGGCTCGCTGATAACAAACTATCTTTACACCTGGGAAAAACTGAATCCATTCTCTTTGGCTCTATTAGTAATCTCAGCAAGGCAAATGGCTTCTTGGTTAGAGTGGGTGACAATGTTATCACACGTAAAGATGAAATTACCTACCTAGGTTCCATCCTGGAGGCTAATCTTTCCGGTGATAAAATGGCCACCAACGTAATCAAAAAAGTCAACCATAGAACAAGATTCCTCTACAGGATCTCCTCACTGGTCAACAAAAACACCTTGAAGACCTTAACAGGAGCCCTTGTACAGGGTTTCTTTGACTATGCATGCACCTCCTGGTACCACAGCACCTCAAAGGCCCTTAAAACCAGGCTCCAGACTTCCCAAAACAAACTGGTCAGGCTCCTACTTGATCTAGCCCCCCGAACCCACCTCACCCCTGCCCACTTCGACAGGCTGGAATGGCTTAGGGTCGACGACAGAGTACAGCAACTTGCAATGGGTCTGGTCCACAAGATTCGATACACCACCAAGATACCCATGTACCTGTCTAGATACTTCCTTAATGTTAACGAAGTCCACACCCACAACACCAGAGGGAGTGCAACGAACCATGTACAACCCAGATTCGGCACAAACAAGGGACTAAATTCTTTTCGCTCCTATGCCACCAAAATGTGGAACGCCCTACCAACTGTCATTAAGACATGCGAATCCCTTGACTCCTTCAAAACCGCTCTCAAAGGGCACCTACGGATGGCTGCAATTCGAAACTGGCCCCTGTAAAATCGGAATCCCTCAAACACGAACGCAAGGACAACGGTCGCGGCCACACAGCCAACTCAAGGTATGGCCACTGAGCCAACTTGGGGACCCAACGCAAGGACAACACAAGAGACGGTCACGGCCACACAGCCAACTCAAGGTACGGCCACGGAGCCGACTTGGGGACCCAACGCAGCTCCTCCAAGGAAAACAAACAAATTAACGGAGCTGAACGTGAATCCCCCCCACCGCCCACCCCTTTTTTTCCCCTCACTGTATATGTTTCTTTTCCCTTTTTACCTCCTTTTTGATGAATTCCTGTTCTGTCTATAGAAGTGTCTATTTGTACGTCTCTAAATGTTTTGATGATTTGAACATGGTGGACCCTGTTGGAAACAAGTGTAATGCTTAATTGGGTCGTCCACTCACAGTTAACAGCCTTTGTATTGAGTTTGTGCTTGAAATGTACTGTAATTCTGCAAACTGTTAATAAATTCTTCAATCAATCAATCAAACCATGGATCATTGGACGACCTGTTCTACCTCCTGAGCCACAACCGCCCCATATCCTATAGCTGCTATAGGATATGGGGCTATAGTATAGCACATTGTTTGCCTATTAAAATAGCAGATAAGCTCACAGCGCAAATGATGGCAAGAAATATTTTTGGCATTTTATGCTTTATTTTACAGGCAGATGGAGGAGAGACAAGACTGGAGTCAAACTCATGCTCCCATGGTCCAGTACGCACCAACTGGCTGAGCCACCAGATACAGATGGTAAGAGATTATGTATACACTCGGAAGGCACACAAGACACTAATTACCTCTAACTCTAATTACCTCCAACTCTACTACTCTACTATCTTTAACATTAAGCACTTGAAACCTATATAGAATCCTATGGAACATTAGCTGAAAATTGCACGAGCCGTTGTAGATCCGCTATTTTCGGCAAAGAGGTGTGGTGTACTAAATGGCGGATAAAATGGGGCTAAATGGCACACACAGTACAGAACGAGCGGTCAAGTTTATTAAGTATTGAGGGTTTAAAAGTGGTTAAATGTCTGAATTTAGGCTACACATGGACATGAAACCAACATATTAATAGCAATGTGTAAGCATCGTAACAGACATGGGGAATATACTGACTGAATGTACTGACTTACCTTTATCTGAATTGACCAGATGCAGATCACAGAACATGTTGTATCTGAAAGAAAAAAAAATATATAACATTATTGAAATAGGGCAAATGATGGTGATATGAATTAAGATGAAAGACTGACTTGTTGCAATACATAAACTGCATGCAACGTGTAACAAAGGATGCTTACAATTCATTACTGTAAAAAAGTAAACCAGGTTAAATTTCGGTATTGTGACCGTTTTGATTTCTAGTTATATCGCTCATGTGATGTTTAGTTTGTACTGTAGGGGTGGGACTTTATTGTCTTTTATATAGACGTGTATTATGTCATTTTGCACAATTTAGGTTAATTGTTTTTTGGATTATCTAGTTATAGGGGCCGTTAAATGGGTACTTATTGGGGGGTTAGAAGGTAAAGGTTTACTTTTTTAAGCGTAAGAGGCTATCATCGTAAAATTAGAATTATTATTAGGGTTACCTGCTTATCTTTTTAGCCTTCCTTTGAGTCCTGTGATCTATGCGCTTAATGAATGTCAGCAGTCGGCGGTATACTAGTCACAGAAGAGAATTAAAATAGCTAAAACGGCCTTCAGTCGTTATATTTAAACCATGAACAGTTGACAGTTGATATACAGTTTCCTCATGTTGAATAACAAATAAAGATTAGCAGACACCAGTGGGTTGCAGGTAAAGAAGACTGGCAACTAAGTATATCCGTTTACACTCATTGACAACATACAGTATGAGTGTAAATATCACCAAATACTCACATACGTTTACATTATGCTGCGTGTAGGAACCAGCTCCAAAGTGTCACCGCATTGAACACACTGCTAAAAGAGTACATGGGGACGTCTTACCTCATTAACCGCCATATGAGTCTCAGAGTCAAGCTACCATAGTGCAAACCAGTCAATCAGAATATCTGTTTAATAATGTAAAACTTAAGAGAATGGATTAAGAAAATCAGTTTATTAGTCTTCGAACATTTGCTCTCCACTATCCTTTATAAAGTGAAGCAAGACTCGGTGGGCAAATTGGAATAGTATAAGTTCTTGTAATAAGTTATTCATCAAGTAAAGGTGTTGCTTTTGTTATGGAATATTTTAGCCATCACCTTTATACTTCCTTTACCAGTTAATGGCCACCTATTTAGAGAGGCTTCCACATGGTCCGCAGTATGTTGTTTTTATTAAATGCTTTATGTACAAATACACAGGTTAAACACAGAACAATGCTTAGTATAAATTACACATTGTCATTGTATACAACAAATTGCTTTCAACCCCGCCCCACAAAATAAACTGAAATATAATGCCAAGATCATAGTCTAACATCTTGGAATGTTTAAAATGACGTTATAACCGTGGATTATATGCGTTGCCGTTTATACACTAATGTACACAACCAACCATCAAGAAATCATGGAGCTCTGGAACAGTTTCATGATTTAAAAGCTTTAGTTTAGATTCTTGCACATTAAACCTGTTTATGTTCTTGTAGTAATGGAGACGTGAGGAGACAATGTTTGCTGTTGTATCAAAAACGTTTGTGCCAGTTTCAACAACGGTATGGTTTTATTTAATGGATTTCGTCAGGGCTAGCCACAATGTAAAAAGTATGTCTTCTCTATATGAGTGTTCTGTGTATAAGGAATAATAAGCATTAGTTTTGAAAGATTTCATCCAGTTCGTAAGTGTAATTATCAAATGATACAAAAGTCATGCACTGTACAAAATAGTCTGAAAACATAACTGTTTTCCGGTACAAGAACAGTTTTTGCATTACTCATTGTAATATATTTGTAATGGGTAAATAATATATGTTTACATTATGTATGTTTATGATATTTAGATATGAATAAATTATATAACGGTACATATATAAGGGAAGTAAAAATAAATGCCTCTGTAGAATGCAGGCATGCCAAATGGTGTCGAGACTTGATAATGTTTGTTAACATCAAAGTATCTTCATAACGAACATTACGGTGAACCGTATGAATGACCCGTACGAATCACTTACAACACCAAAGGAATCCATTAAAGCAGTGTTTCACATTATTATTATTATTGTTATTATTATTACAGCTGAGCTATGTGGCAGGCTCATCAAGACACTGCAGGGTGACTGGGAGTGGAGAGCACCAGCATTTCAGTAGCAACAGGGGGGGGATGGCTGTAACATTTGGAGAGCCACTGCATGATGGGGCTGACTAATAAACATCCCAATAGAAGAACATTTCTGTGCGAGTTCCTGTCACCTCGGGTAACTCAAAAGTTTAATTTAAAAAACAAAAATGGAACAAACAAACTTTAAACATTATGAACCCTATTAGCGAGCATCCCTGTTCTGGTGGCGAACACTTTGCATAAAAAATAGCAGATCTACAAGCTGACAACACGTTGTGAGCTTATAGATCGGATATTTCCGAGAAAGATATTTGGTATAGAGGGACAAAAGGAGGGGGCCTAGTATAGACCCCTGGGGGACTCCGCTCAACTAAGTGTATATATGGTTAGTGGTTAATGGGGTTTGGGGTGGGATGGGGTTTAAGATATTTCCTTTGTGCGAAGTTAGTACAAATCGAAATACTGATGTTGAACCACAAGGGAATATTGTGCTAAATGTGCGTTCCTTTGACAAAATGTCCTGAAGGAGGTGATGGTGGACGCAAAAGGAAGGTCTATTACAACATTTTATGAGGAATCTTTTGACGTTGGAGGCCAAAGATTTGGAGCACCTGTCCTTCAGTATCTTCCATAGGGATGCTCTCTGTAGACCGCCCTTGTTGGCCGTGTTGCTGGAGCTTTGAGAATTGAACGGGTGGTCGCCCATTCCTCCTCTGCAAAAACATGAATTTCAGATAAATGTAGTCTCTATTTATTTACCCCATTAAGATCTGAGGCCGAGTCTACAAATGCCCTTCTAAATCAGTAGTTCTCAAACTTTCAAGATTTTTCAAAAATGATCCAAAACAGCAGTTGTACAAGCTCGCAGCGTGGCACGGAGTGACACATTGTGAGCTTGTTAATAACTGCTACTTTTGAATAGCCAATGCAAAAATCTAAAATAACACGGATGCTTTACACACACGCACATGTTCAAAAAACGCTCGCCCCCTTGTTTTACTGTTCAACTGTTTGTCGATTTATCCTTTTTTTCACTTTTTCGTCTAGAATGACATGTCCAAAATGGGGACGGCAGGGAGAAGAGTTTAAAGGATGACACGGTAGTGACAGCTCTCAGATCATCATGGCAGTGAGTTCCAGAGAGTAGGACCATAGTGACCTAATAGTGACATAATGCACCTTCAGTAGATTTAGGAGTGGGCAGTTTTCAATCCATCAAGTAAGTCTAGTGTACCTTCCTATAATTTGATTTCTATCCCAGTGGTTTCCACTTTCCAACCAGTGATCCGGGGACCACCGCAATCGTCCTTGCGGTGGGTTCTAGGTAAATGATGGAAAGTTGATAACCAAGTGGACCATTATAGATCTTTAACTCTTTAAAATGAATCCGTACGGGTCCATTTCGTTTAATGTTATGCTGTCAAGAATTAAATGTCAGCATTATTTAATTTAAAGAAGTCTAACAATTATAGAAGTAGAAGAATTGTTATTTTGATCAACATTTTCACACTGTAGGAGAGACACTGTTGTTTCTCCTATGGCTCTTTTTGTATTGACCTGTACGTGAACTGTACCCACAGTTCACAGTTCTACAAACTGTTAATAACATTTTTAATCAAAATCTTATCTAACGATAACAAAGTAAGTCTTGGGTCTGAGAGGCTAAATCTCATCAAACGGTGGTCCGTGGCTCAAATGCCGAATAAATACTGGACCTTGATATGAAAAGGGTTGTAAACCATTGCTCTATCCCATCAGACCAAGGACATTTAAGAGATTCTCTTTTTCATTTGAGGCACAGCAGGGGTTACTGCTGCTCGCTCCAAAGAAAATTAATTTACTAGGTCCGGAAGCCCCAATTCCTGTACAGCAGTGGTTCTCAATCTTTTCAAAAATAATCGTATTTGAACTGGGGAAACCTCGATCCCCCCACCCTGATAAGCACTTGGAATTGTAAGAGTTGAGTCATTCAATTTAGTTTGCCTCTGTTCCAGATACATATTGAGAAAATAGCCGATCTACAAGCTCACGACTTTCTCATAGTAGAAAATGTAGATCTATTTTCAAATTAAAGTGTATGAAATGTATACGGTATAGGGCAAAGTAACTAGTAACTAAAGTTTTCAAATAAATGTAGTGGAATAAAAGTAGGCCTACAAAATTTGCCTCTGGAGTATTTCCAATTTTCAGTACTTTTACTTCTAATCCGCTACATCTCAGTCAAGTAAAAAATAAATAAAACACCTACAAATTTAACTACATTACTTGAGTAAATGTACTTGGTTACTTTACACCACCATTGGTCATAAGTATATATAAAAAATACTCAAGTAAAATAGATACTCGAAATATGCACATTACTGCCCACCACTGGCTGAGTGCATAAAGCTGTCCAGCTCTGGTACATAGCACACAGCTTTAGGTCCAAGTCACAGTAAGTATTGTACTTACTTCTCCACTATATCTCGGAAGCAAATATTTCATGTACCATCTACTCCACTACATTTATTTTGAAACGTTTAGTTATTGTAGATTTTGATTATTATTACAAAACATACAGTAGGCCTAACCACTTCAGCCCACATTTCAGCTATTTGAAAATAGCCGATCTACAAGCTCACATGTGTCGCGGCGCATTGTGAGCTTGTAGATCGGCTATTTTCAAATGATTTTTATACATTTGAAAACTTGAAATGGGACATTCTGCATAATGAGTACTTTTGGTACTTTTAAGTACATTTTGATGCCAATACTTTGAATTCCGGACGTTTACTTGTAACAGAGTATTTCTGCATTGCAGTATTGATACTTTTACTTATTAAATAAAACATTTGAGTACTTTTCCCACCACTGTCAGTGCCTTCATTTTGGATTCTTCCTCGGTTCTCCAAAACCCTGGTTCACAATTCACTGGATATGAATGAATGAATGAATGAATTAATGAATGAATGAATGACCGAACGAACGAACAAACGAATGAATGAATGGTCTTGCAGGCTGTGAAAACCAGTTTATGTGGAGAGCAAGACAATAATTGTTAAGAGTGCTTCTCTGGTAAACAATCTCGATGTGCAAAAGGAAACTCACTGACTGACTGTCACCTTTTTAAAGTGGCCATCAGCAGTGGTGGAAAAGTATCGATACCATCATGTAGAAGTACTCTGTTACAAGTACAGTAAATTACCAGCATTCAAAAAGTACTTGAGTAAAAGTGTATTGAAATCAAAATATACTTAAAGTGCCAAAAGTAAAAGTGTTCATTATGCAGAATGTCCCATTTCACATGTTTCTTTTTATGTATGAAAATCCTTTGAAAATAGCCGATCTACAAGCTCACAATGCGCGACACGTTGTGATCATGTACTGTAGATCGGCTATTTTCAAATAGCCGAAGTACTGTATAAGGCTGAAGTGGTTAATGTATGTGTTCTAATAATAACTTTAATCCAGTGAGTAGACTACAGTTTTCAAATAAATGTATATATATATTTTTTTCAAATAAATATATATAAATATAAAAAATACTCCAGTATTTAAGTATAGTAAAAATACCTTAAAATTGTACTCTAGTACATGTACGCACCTTCGTTACTTTCCACCCATGAAAATGAAAATATCATATTAAAGATTTCAGGATATATGGTTGACTTTTGGCCAAGTAAGTTCACACTACAGATAATGCTGTGCATCGTTGCATCCCATTCAAACAGCTCTCTCACTAAACCAGTCAGTTAGTTATTTGTAATTTAACAGCATTTAAATAGTGGTTGGAGAGAAGCAGGGCATTTGAGGGATGGACTTGACAACAAATGGGTCAGAATTTGAGCCTCTAAGTTGATGTAAAGTGTCCTCTCACCAAATTAACTTCCCTTACCATAGTTGTCGTAGGTCTCATCATTGGCTCCGTGTCCATATTCGTAATATTCTGAAATACTAAAATATAAAAGTTGGAAACGTCAATGTCAAAACGGGCCTAATGTTATATTATAATTATAAATGATTTTAGAATATGCTGAATTAATTAAATTCTGGGCCAAAAAACTATATAGCTACAGTACAGTAATTGAGTGAGGCGCACAATGCTGTTATGCATGTCATTAATGGTAAATTAGTTGAATATAAATTGGATTACATTTATTGCTCAGTGTTGGTATTATAGATGGGAAACACATGTGCAGGATTAGTACAGAAAATGTAATAACAGTTTAATACATTTTAAGTCCTCCTGTAGAAAACGGTGGTGGAAAAAATATTCCACCACTCAGTGTTGGAAAACATATTGATTTTTTTTACTTAAGTAAAAGTATCAATATTGCAATGTAGAAACACTTTCAGGTGAAAGTCAGGGATTCAAAATATCAAGTACAAAAGTTTTGGTATCAAAATGTACTTAAAAAGTAGGCTACCAAAAGAATAATTATGCAGAATGACCCATTTTACAAGTTCCCAAATGTATACAAATCTTTTGAAAATAGTAGCTCACGTAGCTCACAATGCGTCGCGATGTGGCCGGCATATTGCGAGCTATGTAGATTGGCTATTTTAAAATGTACGAAATCTATATAGGGCTGAAGTGTTTAATGTATGTTTTGTAATAATCAAAATCTACAAAGTAACTCAACTTTTCAAATAATTGTAGTGCATATAAATACCTCAATCATACTTAAATGTACGTATTACTTTATACCACTTACACTGACACAAAAAGTCAGACAACATTCACTGTTGGTAGCCCTTAAAGAATACAATTCATCCGTTGCTTGTCTCGTAAATCACAACGTAGCTAGATGGGATGTCAGATTGACAGAAGCATCATTTGTTTTCACATGGTGATCATTGGAAGAACTTCCTTTTTTAAGCCAAATATCATTAATCAAACTCATTGACTCATTGATTCACCTCTTTGACTGATTGACGTTGTTTTCCTCGTAGCTCTCGTCGTCATATTCTCCATCGTATCCGTCATCGTATGCCTGTGGACAAAGTGAACAGCACGGTTGGCTTCTCTCCTCATTTTGTTTCATATGAAAAGGATGATGAATGATTTACTTCCACAAGAAAGTTCACCCACACCAGGAAAGGAAGGGACGTAAAGTCGTGTCAAACAGGGAGCATTGATTAAGGTTTGCAGGCGAATGGATCGTAATAGTGCAGACCTAATTGACATGATCCTAGCCAACTCACTCATCGATCTAAACCATTGATATGTTGCTGCTAGAGAAATGTGTGCAACTGCTGGTAAAATGTTAAAATATCAATACAAATGGGCTGAATGGTTACCACAATGCAGCAAGGCGAGCAAGCGTACCTTTAACATTAAGTATTTAAATGATGAAATGTGATGGCACCAGTTCAACCTATTTATTGTACAATGAATTGTTATTATATTTTATTACATGGCTTGGTTGAATGCTTGATTCTGATTGGTCAATCGCTGAATTCAGCGGTATGTTATTTCTGGATAATGACCGCTCCGCTCTATAACAGACCGATGCCTAATCAAACCTGATTTACTGCTGTTTCCAACATGACAGGCATGTAAACACACACACAATGTCATTTGCAGCTAAATATTGCTCTCAACAATGTTTTTGAAAACATTTGAGCGAGAAATAGACGAAGCACGGAAGCAGTACCCGAACATGGATTCTATTTGATCAACTCACTGCCTTGTTTTCCGACAGTGCTCCAGCCCTGCAGCTGGGCAGACGCAGCCAGCATGACACTTAATTAATACTTTTTTTTGTTGTGTTTTGGGTCAATTTATGTTAAATGTTAATTCATGTTATTACATGGCTTGGTTGAATGCTTGATTCTGATTGGTCAATCACTTAATTCAGCGGTGAATTATGTGTCGATAATGACCGCTGCCTAATCAAACCCTCTGAGCACCAGCTGCGCTGCTGCGCCCCGCTTGATTTACTGCTGTTTCCAACATGACAGCCATGTAAACACACACACACTAGTGACACACAATGCCATTTACAGCTAAACATTGCTCTTAAAAATGTTTTTGAAAACATTTGTGCGAGAAATAGACGAAGCAGGACCCGAAAATGGATTCTATTTGATCAACTCACTTCCTTGTTTTCCGACAGTGCTGCAGCCCTGCAGCTACAGACGCAGCCAGCGCGAACTTATGGAATACTTTTTTGTTGTGTTTTGGGTCAATGTATTAATTTATGTTAGTTAGCCATGTAATAAGCGGGATAATATCTGGCTAGGTGGTCATTATCGGGAGATAATTCACCGACAGGGAGTTTAACCACCGAGGCGAAGCCGAGGTGGTTACACTCCCTGAAGGTGAATTATCTATATTATCCCTTACTTAAGTAGCCATGTAATAAGCGGGATAATATCTGGCTAGATGGTCATTGTCGGGATATAATTCACCTTCAGGGTGGTTAAAATCCCTGTCGGTGAATTATCTCCCGACAATGACCACCTAGCTAGATTTTTTTGTAGTATACAAAAAAATCAGTTTAGCCTCAAGCTGTCTGATCCACTGTCAGTCACATTTATTTTTGGCTCAAATCAGTGTTCTGTTCAGTTGGGTTTTTACTAAAAGAAACAATACAAATTGTTTTCACTCCACATACATGTACAGTACTTAGACATATTGTATAAGTACATACAGTATGCGCATATTTATGGAGTAAACATGCTACACACAGATTCCGACCGAATTCTCCCCGAATTCTACTAGGGGACATTGGCGATACGCGCGGCAAGTTTGAATTCGAATTTATTGATAGACGTATGCTGATCTGACAGACTTCCCACTCGGCTCCCTCAGGTTCTCTGGGATATGCATGCCAAGTGATTGATTGATTGAATATTTTGTTACACACAATCAGCACTGCCAGCGATGCGAACGATAAAATCTGATTAGAATACATGTCTTCCAATGAGACTGTCCTGACGTACCGCGAGCAGCAACGCTCCGTGCAGCGACATCGCCCACCCCTCTTATATTCGCTCGAGGTCTCTATTCGAGCGAGGTTTCGCTCAAATAATGTTGAGATCTACAGTACGCACTACTATTTATTGGTTCTTTGATTGGTTCAGGCTACGTCGCAACACAATGGCTGAGTCAGGCTGACGCTTGAGGTGTTAGACAGAAATGTAAACAACACAGAGTACAGTCAAGTGAAGTGATAATTTCCTCTCCCTTTGGTCTACTGAAAGGTGGCTTTTCAAGCCTGTTTTAAAGGAAGCCAGTGATCTGCATTTCTTTAGGGAAGGGGTCAGGGCATTCCACTCTTGGGTGGCAGTGCTGAAGGAGAATTTACGTATGTTTTGAAGTCTATCGACATCAACCACCTTATCTTATATACATCTACACGTTTAGGGTTGTAGATCGAAGTAAGACATGTGAGTACTTCTTCCACCAGTGACTGAGCTCAATGTGCACTGGTGTGCACTGCACTTTAACACCAGCTGCACCACCACTGCTGCTGCGCGAGTGTCAAACTTCTGAACGCATCAATTGTGTTTGCATTCACGCCCTCAGACTAGATGCCTTAGTCTTGTTCCAAGATAAATGGGATGTATTCCCTCCCTGTCTTCATTATATTGGATTTTTCTTATAAATCACAACTTTTATCACAAAAAAATAATGACCCTTTCACTATTAAATGTGATCTAGCACACGATGTGCATTGCTTTCAAATCAATGGGTCAGTTTGACCCGACTAACGGCACGTTAACCAATAATACGTGAAAAGTACACAGACAATATACAGAATGTCAAGCAATGGCAATCAACTAAAGCTATATCACATTAGTCAACCATCACTATTAGGGTGTTCATTTAACCATGCATTTCCAACCTGGTGTTCCCATTTTGGGTATGTCATTAAAGACAAAAATGGCAAAAATCCAAAATGTCATAAATTCTGTCAGTTGTCAGAATGTTTTACAAAAGCAAGTTACCCACTCAGCTTTCCAACGTTCCAGTGTGCCTTTATATGAACATGGATTGGACTCAATTAAAAGTTGGGGATTATGTCAGGGATTAAGTTGTTCAAAGGAGCTAACATTATTTCCATTCTGTGCTGAAGGCATTTCATATACTGATGGGATGAGCAGTCTTCTCACTAATTGACCATTTTGTTAGTGTTCCCATGTGAGAAAATGCTCCACATTAACCAGACCAATATACTTTGTTGGATGACCACACCTCTTCTTAAATTTGACAGTTTATTGAAACGAAATGAGATGAATGTGGAACGGGGTGGGGAACCCAAGGACAAATTTGAAAGCAATGAATGGCAGAAATAGCCGGTTTGGTCTGTTGTGAAGCAGAACAAACAAGCCGGCCGAGAGATCACAGGTATATTTGATACTGTGGTGATTGCAGCAAGGATTGGCTGTGGTGAGTGGAATCAGGTGTAGTGCATGGATACAGGCGATTGTGAATGGGGAGTGACTAATGAGTGAGGGCAAATGTGGTAGATAGGAAGCGATTGAGAACGGGGTGTGGCCATGATAAGCAGAGGGTGGTCTCTACTCCTGAACCTACGTTGAACACAGCTACATTAAAACCAGTAAGACGCTATGAGGGCGAAGTCGCATGTGGAGCATGTCTTGAGTGTACAGGGTTTGATGAGGTCAGATCAACATATGAAATTAATTCTGTATTGGACATAACCATAAACAAACCCGATACTTTGACAAGCTGGAATGGCTTAGGGTTGATGACAGAGTACAGCATCTTGCAATGGGTCTGGTCCACTAGATTCGATACACCACCAAGATACCCATGTACCTGTCTAAATACTTCCTTAATGTCAATGAAGTCCACACCCACAACACCAGAGGAAGTGCAACAAACCATGTGCAACCCAGATTCGGCACAAACAAGGGACTAAATTCGTTTCGCTCCTATGCCACCAAAATGTGGAACGCCCTACCAACAGTCATTAAGACATGCAAATCCCTTGACTCCTTCAAAACTGCTCTCAAAGGGCACCTATACGGACAGCTGCAATTCGAAACTGGCCCCCATAAAATCTGAGTGGGTATACTGTATATGTTTCTTTTCCCTTTTTACCTCCTTTATGATGAATTTCTGTTCTGTTCTTTGGCTACACAGAAGTGTATATTTGTACGTCTCTAAATGTTTTGATGAATTGAACAAGGTGGACCCTCTTGTAAAAGTGTAATGCTTTATTGGGTCGTCCTCCCAACTGTTAACTCACAGTTAACAGTTTTTGTATTGAGTTGTGCTTGAAATTGTAATTCTACAAACTGTTAATAAATATTTAAATCAATCAATCAGTCACTATGACTCAGACATAACCATAAACAATATATCATATATGGAGATTCGGTTGTCCAGAGCCACAGATCCAACCTCTATACACATATACAGTATGGTCATGTGCATAATATGGAACTGACCGTAGCCGACTTGTTTGGATATGCGGTGGTTGTACAGAACCGCCGATCTAACCTATATGTCCATTTATGGGTATGTATGGATATATCCAGTTGTACAGAACCGCCGAGCCAACCAATATCTCCAAATATGGGCATGCCAATATACAGGGTATGGGCAAATCAGGGATTTCCATATAAGGGCATAAAAGGGACACAAGTAGACAGATACAGAGCTGTCATTATATGGGTGCAACGTAGGTGTGAGGGCCACACCCACCTTTACATTTCTGTCTAATAAACTATTCAATCAATCAAAGTAAAAATTCCTCAAAATTGTACTTGAGTAAATGTACTTAGTTACTTTATACCACTGCAGAATAGCGACGATAGTGTGTGCGTGCGTGCGTGTGGTGGTTAAAGGGACACTTCACCCTTTGTGTGTGTGTGTGTGTGTGTGTGTGTGTGTGTGTGTGTGTGTGTGTGTGTGTGTGTGTGTGTGTGTGTGTGTGTGTGTGTGTGTGTGTGTGTGTGTGTGTGTGTGTGTGTGTGTGTGTGTGTGTGTGTGTGTGTGTGTGTGTGTGTGTGTGTGTGTGTGTGTGTGTGTGTGTGTGTGTGTGTGGTGCCAATCAGTTTTGTTTTGGGTGAAATGTTGATGGGTTGTAAATTGAATAATGCACAACTGTGTGGATATAGTATTAGGCTACCAGTACTGCAAGCTTGCTAGAGCACTGATATCATATCTGTGTAGTAGAGAATACATCGTTCTGATTATAGAAAACAACCTGAATACATTTATACTGTAAGTGGTTGTTAAATATAATATTATGTCTTGCAGCATGTCTTATTACAAATACCATTGATTTGTCTTCTCGGGCTTCATGCTGCACTTTACTCTGAATGGATCTTTGAAAAGCGACGTACTGCTTGCGTATAAGTGCAGCCCAGATAATGAAGCTTGGTTCTTACAGTCTGACACCTAATTGGAAAGACAATTAAGACTCGTCCTATTGAACAAAAGCAGGGGAAATAAATCACGTCTCTACACCAGTGGTAGGGAGTCTTGGCTCAGTTTAATTAGGACACCAGCATCGTAAAGGTCCTCATGAACAGTGTTCCATTATCTGTTGAAACCCTGCGTGTCAGTGGTTTTCAACCCTTTTCATATCGAGGTCCATTATTTATTCAGCGTTTGAGCCACGCACCACCGTTTGATGAGATTTAGCCTCACAGACCCAAAACTTAGAATATTTTCTAATGCCTTATTGATGAGGTACCATAGCAGAGGGTACAGGGCAGGCACACGTTGATCAAAATAACTATTCTTTTACATTCTCTAATTGTGCGTAGACTTCTTGTAAATTAATGCATATGTTTAAAAATTATTTCACTACTGAGAGAGAGAGAGCATAGAATAAACCAAATGGACCGTTACGGGTCCATTTGGTTTAATTTATTAAGAGTTAAACATCTATAAGGTTCGTTTGGTTACCGTTACCAACTCTCCATCATTTAGCTGGGGACCACCTGGAACCCCCTCGAGGACCACTGGTGGTCCCTGGGCCACTGGCTGAGAACCACTGCTGTTACTGTACAGTATGTGACTGATCTTCATAGAGGCCTGGCTGTGAATACATACAGTACACTATCATCACAAGACAATGGATGGTGCATTTCTTTGTCTCCGTTTCACACCACTTCAGCAAGCTGTACTGTAACACCCAGTGTGCAACGCACGCACGCACGTGCGCGCACGCACGTGCGCGCACGCACGTGCGTGCATGCACGCACTCAAGTACAATTTTGAGGAATTTTTACTTTGAACAGTTTATTAGACAGAAATGTAAATCAGCAACAGAGAGAGAGTACAGTAGAACACTTGGTCTAAAAGGGGTTAAAGGGGTCTTGTTTCTATTCGGGCCCTATATACTGTATGCAATCAATACTTCTACTCCATTATATCTCAGAGGCAAATATTGTACTTTTACCTCACTACAATTATTTGAAAACTTTAGTTACTAGTTACTTTGTCGATTGTGATTATTATTACAAAACGTACAATAACCACTTCACCCAAATACATTGCGTCCATTTAAAAATAGCCGATCTACAAGCTCACATTGTGTCACGATGCGATGCATTGTGAGCTTGTAGATCTGCTATTTTCAAAACATTTGATAACTCGTGAAATAGGACATTCTGCACAATAAGTACATTCTACTTTTGGTACTTTTAAGTACATTTTGATAGCAATACTTTTTGTTTTTACCTCTACTCAAGTACATTTAGAATTCCAGTATTTCTACATTGTAGTATTGAGTACTTGAGTACTTTTTCCACTACTGCTATTCTGGGCATGTAATAGCAGGTGAACATTCAGTGAAGATAACTGATCTACAAGCTCACTGCATCGGAAACATGACTGTGAGCTTGTACTGTAAATAGGCTATTTTTGGTGAGGTGCCCATTTTGACATTTTTACTCAATTACTAAACATGCAAAGTTAATCATTTGGATCCGTCTGACAACTATTGGTGGTGTTTATTTGATTCAATCTCAAACTTAAAAAACACAATTTCACTTCAAACATATGAGCACACCAGAAAATAAATAATCTCAAACTTAAAAAACACAATTTCACTTCAAACATATGAGCACACCAGAAAAGAAATAATCTCAAACTTAAAAAACACAATTTCACTTCAAACATATGCGCACACCAGAAAATAAATATTTTGTTCGTTGGATAAGATTTTCAGGCCTATAATGTCACGAATTGACCACACAATAAGGTATTCTGAACTACAATAAACGCCCCCTAATTCTCTTAGTGAGTCTCATAAAGAACAAAGGGCAAGCTGTGTCTCCATTCAGCATGTTCAAACGCCAGTACAAGAGTACAAGTGAGTTTTCAAACGTAATTTAAACACAGGCAAGGTTTGGGAAGCTCTAACATGAGGTGGAATATCGTTCCACAGTGTGGGCGCACGCTACAACCGAAAATGATCTATGTCCTGACGAGGAATTTCCCATCTGACCAAAAGGTCATTTACATACATTGATAGTTAGTCTATACACCCTGACTTTGAAGCTTTCATCCCTGCTGTGAGAACACAGTGTGTCTGACACTTTGGCTCTGGTGACTTGGAACCCCCTTCTCACCTGTTCCCCCCCCACCCCCCTTCCTTGTAAGCAAATGGTTCTTCCATCTCTGTGAGCTTGTTATTCTGTCTGTGTTCCCGTCTCCGGGGGCCTGTCTGAGACCCATCTCTCGGGGTCCACCTTGTGGGCGGGACTAACGCTATATGAACTGTGCCTCCTGTATTCTGACATTAAGCTTTTGGATACGTGCCTGTGGGGTTGGGGGAACCAGCATCTGTGGTCACGTTAATAAACATCATCTATTAAGACAGTCTTTCGCTCATCTTTGTATTTCTCACGCGTTAGTTCAGTGCAAAAACTGCCACATCAATTTGGTGTCTAGAAGTGGGATCCAGCGATGTCTGAGCTCCGGGAGATCAAGCCACGATTGTCCATCACATCAACGCTCAAAAAGGACAGAGATCAACAGGAAATCCGCGGCTGCGATCTACGGAGTTCAGCGCCTGGATTTAAAAAAACCCGTGGCTAGTTGGCTACACTGAAACGGTGAGACATTTCCAATTTCCAAACATATTCCTGACAATAGAAGTGCTACATTTTTAAAGGGTTTAATTAAGTATGCTAAATTCTAAGACCATATTTTGCCAGCCTATCTATTGTGTAAATCTAGCCTAGTGGACAGAAAACGACCTTGCATTAAATAACACAACGACACCTTGTTACACTGTGGAAACAGCAAAAGATATCTTGTTGCACAAGCAGCATAAAGACATTTTGCTGTCCTCACAGAATAGCACAAAGACAGTTGCATGTTTTGAAAAACAACGACACCTTGTTAATCTGTGGAAACAACAAAGATACCTTGTTGTATAAAACAACATAAAGACATTTGTTGTCCTCACAAAATAGCATAAAGATAGTTGCATGAAGTCAAGTTTGTAACACAACGACACCTTGTTACTCTGTGGGAAAACATAAGATACCTTGTTGTATAAAACAACATAAAGACATTTTGTCCTCACATAGTAGCATAACGATACCGTGTTACATTGCAGTCAAAATTGTAACAAAAAGACACCGTGTTACTTAAGACTAGACAGTCCACATTGCTGTGTACTGAGAGAAAAGTGTGCCGGTCCCAGAGAACAGGGACAGGTGACAGATTAACATGGTGGGAAAATACTAGTAAATAGTCTAGGAGCATTTTACTGTCTCAGTGATTGTGATAAACTATTGAAAAAGTACATAGCAGTAATTAAATATGGGAAATAAAAAAAGTGCAGTCGCACTCCCAGAGGACAGAGAAAGGTGGTCTTCTCTAATGCGCGATATGGTTGCGAAATATGGCCTAGGAGCGTTAGACTGTCTTGATGAGTGGAAACAAATGGGGTTTCCGGAGCAAGGCTCTTTAAGTGTGGGAAAATTGCTTGAATTAGATAAACTACTAAAAAAAGCTGAGAAGAAAATGAGACAGAAAAAGACAGTAAAAACATCCAAACTTGACAAATGTGACCTGAACAAAAAAGTATTTTCAATGTGGATGGAGGAAGCACAGTACAGACAACGGGAGAGTCATATGAAAGAACTGCCAGACATAGATTCTTTAATGGAGGAGGAGAGCCAACCACAGGCTCCTCCTCCATATATCGCTTCAGGGCCCAAATATTCGCAGAATTCTATTTTTTATCCTTCTCTGCAGGCGCCATCCCAAATCGGCCTCGACTGCCCTCCTATGCCAGCCAGTCAACCCCCGACGTCTACCAGCCGAAACGTCACTGCTCTCCTCACACCTTCTGATCTCACCACAAGCCCGCAACCCCCACAGAGCAGTCAACCCCCCTGTCTACAGACTGCTCTCCTCACACCTTCTGATCTCACTGCAAGCTCGCACCCCACCCCCCCCCAGAACATTCAACCCTCCTCTCTGGGAAACCCACAGCCCCCCTCCGCTCCGACGCCATCCCTGGTGTCTGCTATGCTCACCCTATTGGAAGAAGTTCAACGCAAAGAAGGCAACATGAACTCCACTCAAGCCAATGACACCAATAATAACCAACGTCCATCCTACACTGACATTTCTAACCCAGAGCTGGGCAACGGTAACAATACAAACACAGCACAGCCAACAACTCCAGTTCCCGCATCGACAAGACAGAAGACCTTGCCCCCACCAGTATATCGGTCCACCCCTATTCACAACGGGGAGACAGCGGCTCGTCACAAGAATATCGCCATCACCCAGGACAACACACTGTCATATGGGCAGGGAAGAAGAAGGCCTGGGGCAGTAACACGTGCACAGGGGGCGCCACGGTTTTATCATCTGCCAGGCAACACGCCCACCTCAAATGAACTTTATTCTGACCCATGGATGGATGAAGAGGAAGACAACATAATACAGGCAGCTGACATGCAATGTCCAATGGTAGAAGTAGCCAACCCGTACGGCGACGTAATGATGGTACAACGCTTATGGTCCCCAGACGACATATCCCAATATGCCGCTACACTAAAGAAGCCCAATGAAGTGGGAGGACGCCGCTGGACTCAAGAACTACAGGCTTTTTGTCGTACATACAGACCTACCATGAAAGAGGTACTTGACATCTGTGCCAAGAACATGGAACCTTCCGAAATGCAAGCAGTCCTAGATGTTGCCCAAACATATCAAGATGAGAGGCCCGTCCATGTACAATTTGAGAACAATTACAGATACATCACTGCTGTGGATACAGTTTGTGAGAAGATTATGACACTCTTCCCAACGATATTAAATCTGACTGAAGTGCACAACTGTAAGCAGGGCAGAGATGAAACGGTCAGTCAGTTCCACCACCGCCTGGAGGAAGCCATACTCACCCACGGAGGGGGAAAAGATCCGAACGACCCATTTGCCAAAGCCTTCCTGGTCAGTCAGCTAATAAGCAACATGCATGACAAACTCTCTAAGCGTGTGAAACAATCTCTCATTGGCTACAGAACAGCTGATCCGGCCGACATCCTCAGGCACGCAACTCATGCAGAGGAAGTCCAAAACGACATGAACGAAAAAGAGAAGAAACAGGATCAAGAAAAGACCGAAGCCCTCCAACTTGCCATGATTAGTGCTGTCACTACGCTGTCAACAGACAAAGAAGAACGACAGCAGGAGACACCATATGACGACAGTAGAGGCTATTATGACGATCAAGCCTACCATTCATCAGAGCCAGGCTATTATGACGATCAAGCCTACCATTCATCAGAGCCAGGCTATTATGACGATCAAGCCTACCATTCATCAGAGGGAGCCAGCAGAGACCGAAGGGACGAAGAGGATTATGGGCACCGGCTGGCAGGGACTGGTGGACAGGATAACTGGGGCCGATGAGGGACAGCGCTTCCAGACAAGAATACAATCGCCAGTCCAGGTTATGCACCCATTGCACACACACACACACACACACACACACACACACACCCCCCCTGGAGGACTGTCCTACACACACACACACACACACACACACACACACACACACACACACACACACACACACACACACACACACATACACCTCCCCCTATCAGACGGCCCAATTAAAAAAAGAAAAAAAAAAAAAAAAGAAAAAAAAAGTGGGGAGAATCACTTGACGGTGGACTCTTAACGCGTGTTGGACAGTTTGCGTCATGGGAAAATCGTTTCTCATCTGGAAAGAAAATATTGTTTGAAATATATGATTTGTTTTCTGTTTATCTGTTATGTTATATTTTGCTGTGCTAATACATGTCAAATGAATTCAACAGGGTACTGTATTAGTATCATTTTTAGGGTTTTTGGTTTATTTGGTTATATGATTTTGTTTTCTGTTTTATCTGTTGCATTGTCCCTTTAATGAGAAAGTGTGTAAGTCATTTAATCCATGGCCAGTTGGTACAGTACCAACTGATCCAAATTATTGAACCCGGAAATCCAGCCTACGATCCCTTTGATGTGTAGATCATGATGGGTATTGCTGTATGCTTAGGGCTTTGTGTCATTCTTTTGCTTAAACCATTTCACTTACTATGTATTTTCTTCAAATGTGATATTATGATGTATTATTTTGATATTGATGGAAAATTCACAATTATTGTTAAATTAAGTTGTTGTTTAATTAACAAAAGGAGGGATTTGACGAGGAATTTCCCATCTGACCAAAAGGTCATTTACATACATTGATAGTTAGTCTATACACCCTGACTTTGAAGCTTTCATCCCTGCTGTGAGAACACAGTGTGTCTGACACTTTGGCTCTGGTGACTTGGAACCCCCTTCTCACCTGTTCCCCCCCCACCCCCCTTCCTTGTAAGCAAATGGTTCTTCCATCTCTGTGAGCTTGTTATTCTGTCTGTGTTCCCGTCTCCGGGGGCCTGTCTGAGACCCATCTCTCGGGGTCCACCTTGTGGGCGGGACTAACGCTATATGAACTGTGCCTCCTGTATTCTGACATTAAGCTTTTGGATACGTGCCTGTGGGGTTGGGGGAACCAGCATCTGTGGTCACGTTAATAAACATCATCTATTAAGACAGTCTTTCGCTCATCTTTGTATTTCTCACGCGTTAGTTCAGTGCAAAAACTGCCACATCAGTCCCCGGCGGGATTTCAGCATTGTGTTTGGGATCCAACTCATGCTTCTGTTAACCACATGAAGCTCTATAGCATCCCTATTCTGGCGTGAACATTCTGCGACATTAGCAGATCTACAGTCTCGTTGTGAGCTTTTAGAGTGGCTATTTTCGGCTAAGATTTATTGCGGGGGGAGAAGGAGGGGGCCTAGTACAGTATAGAACCCTGGGGACTCCATTCAACAAAGTATGCGTATTTAAGTGATTTAATAACATCTACTGGAGGTAGTATGTTGAAGGTAGTTCTGCATGAAGAATTCTCATCCCCATAATGGGCTAATCTCACAGATGTGGGCTCGGCAGTGTATCCAGCAGATATGCAATGCATCCTTAAAAGTACCCCGAGCACCCTCATGTTCTTTTATTCTCTAGGTATTTTCATACCGTCTGTAAGTACAGTAAATGCTATACACATCTAGAGCACTCACACT
The DNA here is from genome assembly GCF_951216825.1 of Electrona antarctica. NCBI lineage: Eukaryota > Metazoa > Chordata > Actinopteri > Myctophiformes > Myctophidae > Electrona > Electrona antarctica. The sequence goes on from NC_136791.1 coordinate 13,199,512, forward strand.
GGGGTTCACGCAAACTTTTACCTATCTTTTATGTCAATGAAACAGATAATACAGGAAGAATTTCCTCCATTTTCAAAGTATGACCTTGTGCTATTTCGACAGTCAATGGATTAAACTTTTTTTTTCTTCTCCTCAAAGCCTCCCAAAGCCCTGTGTTTAATCACATTACGACACTGACTGCATAGCCTCCGTGCGGTTGCCACACTCACGCTTGAGACCGAGCAATTCATCTTGTTCTGATGCAAGTGATTTGTGGAATTTATGGTTTGCTGTACTGCAATCTTACCCTCCACACCTTTATCAACAGTAAAGAGTAGCCTACACGAAGAATGGATTCAGTCAAAGATGTCACTCTTTAATAGCAATTGTGTTTCACCATTGTACAGCACGGTGCTGCAACCCCATTACTTAACGCTGATTTGATTAAATAACATATTGACCAGAGCCTGAAATCTCCTGTGAATTGTTGAGTTGGATTACTCTAATACGGGATCTTCGAATCTAACACACTGGGTGGAGATCTTTAAAGATGTGTCTAACAAAGCACGGACAACTGAACTTTCCACCTGAACTTTTAAATTCACCAACATGAATTTGAATAAGGCCTCACTCAGACCTTTACAACAGATTGCTGTATGCTTGTTGTATACAAAGGGTGTGACACAGCTTGCCCCAATGCATTTCCAATGGGAGTCACATGGTTTGACACAACATTTGTGTTGTATGAGGGGGAGGGGCGCAGTCGAAACACAGCCGAAAGCCATACAACAGCTTGTAGTCCAAAATGTGGACTACAAACCATGTGACTTCCATTGGAAATGCATTGGGGCGGCCATGACACTCACAACATTCATACAACAAGCATGCATCAATGTTGTATGCTAGATCGAAAGGTGTGAGTGAGGCCTAAGTCCCGCTATAGTGGTAGGGCTCTGAGAATGTCTGTCAGTCCATCTTTCCATCCGTGAACCACTTCAGTCCCAAACAAGAATGCTTTGCTGTGAGCCTTTATCTTCCCCAGATGAGGAATGCTACTGATTTTGATGATTCTGTTACATCATTAAAAAGGCATGCCACTGAATGTTAAATAGCAGATCTTTATATAATAAATTGACTGTTGGAAATAGAATATGATTATCAAACTAGTTTCCCAGGCAGCAACAGAAAGACCTGCATGTGGACTATTATAGAATCGTATGGCCTGGATTACCATTGTATGAGAGTTCAAACAATTATACATTTTAAATGTAAACTATAATTAGGTCTTGACAATACATTAAAAGGCAATAATGTGGCACAGATTTTGCATTAACGGTTCCAGTGGGGTGAAGAAGAAAAAAAATGTGGTTTTGTAAATCCTGTCTAACGTGCCACATTGGATTCCTACACAGGGCATATATTGTACAGAGGCATCATTGAGGGACTTTCTATCATAAATGGTTATGGTGCTGGACTTTCTTTCTCCCACATGACTTCCAGGAAATACTTCCTCACTATTGAAAGGCACTGAGATGTAAGGCACCATATCCAGGCTGTTCCACAATACACACAGTGACCCTATTGTGGTCAATATATTGTATAACACGTACCGTCCGTCACAATCTTTGCACCCATCCAGACATTTTAAATAAAATTCTTATCTTTTGTGACTTGAATTCACTCCAAAAGTGTCTTTGGCCAGTAGCATTATTCCTGCAGCCACAGCTGCGCATGTAACTCAGTGAATTCCAAACCAACCACAGCTTTTTTGCTAGGAATAATTTCCTCTTCTAAAAGAAGAAGAACTAGGACTCGACATCTGCTTGATTCCACGAGAGTTAAAGATAACATTTGATGGCCTGGCTGCTTGTCCGCGCAGCCCCGTTCCCCATGGTGCAATGACACCCTGACACACTCCGAGTCCACAGACTAAAACAAACGCAGAGACACTCCCCCATCTTGCACACAAGCGTTTCAAGAATGGGGGAGTCAGTCATTCAGAATCAGACAGTATAATATACCCACCTCCGCTATAATAGGCTGTTCCGGCTTGTTGGTCTGGCATGAATATTTTCTTTTACACATTGCAATTTTACACCTCATAAGCAACGGAAATGGAGGCAGTGCAGAACTGAGAACATGTGGTCTGTAATTGCAAATCTGCTGGAACGGCCTGCTATCAAGAAACACTGAATAGACTGACCACTGATGCAGTCAGATTTTAAAGCCATATGTTATAAGTAAGGGATAATATAGATCTGGCTAGGTGGAGGCTTCGCCTCAGTGGTTAAACTCCCTGTCGGTGAACAATGACCACCTAGCCAGATATTATCCTGCTTATTACATGGCTACCTAACATAAATTAATAAATTGACCCAAAACACAACAAAACTAGAAAAAGTGCCCTTCTGGGCACAGGTCTCCACCAGGAGGATAGGACTGTGTGAGATGTTTGGCAAAATGTTTAGGAGTAATATAAACATGTTTGCCTTTGATGGCAATTGGATGATTTGAGGCATTTTGTTCCAAAAATGTGTTTTGCAAAAATCAAGCTGTTGGTGGCGCTATAACAGGCCAATGTGAAAAGGGTGGGATATATTCCTCAGTCTAGTAAGAAAATGTGTGAAAGATTTCACGTAAATTGCATGCTGCGTTCATGATTTGAGGCTTTTGTTCAAAATGGGGCAATCTTGCAAACTGTGAAAGCCAATTATAGCCAATTAGGATGGAATATGAAATATCGGACCGATCCGACTTGAGCACATGACCATAGAGATACTGTGTAACGATTTGTGAGATTTTTGGACAGAATCTGGAGGAGTAATATCAAAAAATGTGTTTTACAAAAGTCGGCCTCCTGGTGGCGCTATAAAAGGCAGATGCAGAAAATGCAGGTCAAAGGTTTGTCCTTGGTCTCTAGGGAGTGTGCATGCAACGTTTCACGCAGATCGGTGCAGTTTTAGGTGAAAATGTGAAAAGCTGCCACATGGTGGCGCTATAACAGGCCGTTCTGGAAAATGCGGGGCAGAGGTTCATCGTTGGCATCCAGGGAGTGTGTGTGCAAAGTTTGGCATCGACCGGGTTAACGGTGCCGGAGATTAGCTGGTAACAGACGGACGGAAGGAAGGACGGACGGACACACACACACACACACGGACGGAGTGCAAAACATACTCTCTCCCCATGCCTTCGGCCTGGTGGAGACAAAAAGTATTCCAAGTCTCGCACTGGCTGCGTCTGCCCAGCTGCAGGGCTGGAGCACTGTCGGAAAACAAGGAAGTGAGTTGATCAAATATAGAATCCATTTCCGGGTACTGCTTTGTCTATTTATCGCTCAAATGTTTCCAAAAACATTTTTGAGAGCAATGTTTAGCTGTAAATTACATTGTGTGTCACAGTGTGTGTGTGTTTGTGTTTGTGTGTGTTTACATGGCTGTCATGTTGGAGACAGCAGTAAATCAAGTGGGGCGCAGCCGCGCAGCTGGTGCTCAGAGCGCTTGATTACTTTAGGCAGCGGTCTGTTATAGAGCGGAGCAGTCTGTTATCAAGAAATAACAGACAATTCAGCGATTGACCAATCAGAATCAAGCATTCAAGCAAGCCATGTAATAAGAAGCAATAATGATTCTGGGAAACACACCTCAGACCCACAAAGCTATAGCCATCCAAAGCTTTTGCGTGTCAGACATGCTTTTTGTAGGCATCCTGAAAAGGAATCCAAGTTTGTCAACGAACAAAACAAAACAGTTTTACTCAAATACTGTATGTTATTAAAGTTTGGGGAAATACCTTTCAGGGCTTTGTTATGGTCACCAGTGTTGACAGCACATTTTTATTTAGTTTTCATATTTTGAATACAATTATGTCTGCCGTGAGGAGGAAGCCCAAAAAACCCACGTGAGGCCTTTAGGAGGGCCATTCAAGCCGCAAGTAGAGCCTGCGGCACCACCGTTTCCCTGCCGGTGGAGCCTGCAGAATCCACCACTCCCAAATGAAGTGTCTGGTGCTGGGAATCTGGTGCAACGCACAGGTCCTGGCTGCACCTGGTGAGAGCAGGAGTGGACCTGGTGAGGCCTAGGAGGTGCCCGGCCCCCTACCCCCCCAGTACCCCTAACCCCCCAATACCGGATGGCCCGCCCAATACCGGCAGAGTAGTTCTGGAGCAGCGGATTGTGTGTCCCTGGTTTTTCCCTAATGGGACTGATTGAGGGTAGCTACTGGGACGTAAGTTTGGACTTGATCACGCCGGCTGGGTCACCTGAGTGAGGGGTATGATGTTGTCAGACCCGAAACCCAGAGGACCTTGGGATACATTACTGAGGATACGTCCCAGGTGCATCCATGCGATGTTTTTTAGTTCATCTCTTCTCCACTAGTCCCTCCCTAACATTTTAGTCTGATAAAATTGTCAATATATTTAGTCATGGCCCAGGCGGTGGCGTAACCGTCTGGGCACCCGACTGGTAATCCAGTCGCAGTGTGCCGCGGGTTCGACTCCCGAGCCCGACACGGCCTTTACTGCATGTCTTCCCCCATCTCTCTCCCGTTTCCTGTCAGCCTACTGTCTGTCCCTTCAAAAACCAATAAAAGGCGTAAGCCGCAAAAAAATTATCTTTAAAAAAAAATATATATATTTAGTCATAGTTTTAGTCATCATAGCTTAGTTTTCATTTAATTTCCGTCAGTGAAAAAAAGGTAGTCGACAGACATTTTTCGTCATAGTTTTAGTCAACAAAATCAACACTAATGGGCGCAAGAGTACAGTTAGAAATAATGATGTTATTGCTGTGGTAACAGTCAGACACTATAGGGCGTAGGCACAATGGAGGGCATTCAGTAGCTTTCATCCTCACATAATATGGCGTAACCAAGGGATGGCATGCCCCAGGAAAGAAATGGGGGTCTCATTGCTTTACAAAAGGACACACACACACACACACACACACACACACACACACACACACACACACACACACACACACACACACACACACAGAGACCTTGTGTGGCCTTGTGTTGTGAGTTCAGTCGTTGCGGTTAATGGGAGCTATACAGTACACATGAAAGCTCATATACTGTAGCCTACACATTGCAACAAACAAATACAGTTTGAATTTGACAATACTTGTTTACATGTTTTAACAGGCCTGTTTCCACGACAAGCGAGTTGCTCACAGACCTCCTCTAGTCTAGACCACGGCAACTATATACGTGGAAATTCTGAAACCCTGTACATAACCAGGACATATAACTTATGTGGTGTGAAGGTGAAAATGGCTGTCCCATTTACAGTGAGGAGAGAAAGGCATTCCATTCATTCTTATCATCTAATGGCAAATACATACACCCCACTACTTGGTCAGCTCAGGTGACGATGTGTTGTGCAGAAAAGAGAAGCATTCAGTCCTGCACAAAATTCATATAATACATATTTATTATTCATAAAGGGGAAATAAAACTCAAATTGTTTACAGCATTTTAAAATTGGCCTGAAGCCAAACTTATATTTTGTGTCCAGTATCACTGCAGCCAGCAGCAGCACAAACATCATAGCTCCATGTGAGTTAAACGAAAGTTGTGCTATATGGTAGATCAACAATACAAATTACACTAGTTTTGTGGATTCATTTATTTTAAATGAGTGGCCCCCAGTGCCCCAACCAAATGACCGGAACTACTTAATATAAATAAAACCAGACCAGAACTCCCACCACAGGACTCATCAATTAATACCTTTGCAAACACTATATTAATTGCAAGTATATTTCCTTTATTCATGTCAAGCATTTCCTACAGCTTTAAGTCCAGAAAATCTGAACTAACCATTTAAGTAAAAACAAATCGCTATAAAATATAATATTCAAAGATTTGCACACTTTCATGATTTTTCTAAAATAATTGCAGATCTACAAGCTCATAGCGTGGCACAAGTGACATGATGAGAACTTGTATATCTGCTATTTTTTTGAATAGCCTAAGAAATTGAAGATGACACGGATGCTTTCGTGGTTTTAACGGGTTAAGAGTAAGACTGGATGCCATCCACCCGGCAACCACTACCACTAACAACTAAACGGTCATCTTTCCTTTGTAAAGAACTAGTAGGCTATATCATGCATGTGTATTGTGGCTGATACAACAGGCAGAGACAGAGTATCTAAGGTTTGACAGGCCGCAGCACATTTTATTGTAACCAAAAGCATGCTGCAGGAGATTTCAGCATTTTAATATAACTTCAGCCATATACATTTTCGGCCATTTGATGGCCTCTATTCTATTTTCGATTTTTCTAATGTATTAAAAAAATATTTGTATACATTTTATTAGGGCTGTCAAATGATTTCATATTAATTAATCATGATTAATGACCATTAATCACTAGATAGTGCAGAGTGGATTATGGGATACTGGCATACTGTGGATGGATATATATAAAATCAAACAACTACCATCTGCAGGTGACTGTGGATGTATTTTATACACACCAACACCAACAACATTGAGGAGTTTAATTTCTACACATAAGACCAAAGCTCTGCCAAGTTTACACATACATGGCTATATCTTGCGCCACCCCTTAACCCTTATCCTTAAACTAATTTGCCATTATTTACTATTTAAAAAAACCTTTTAAAATAGTTCAAATAGCCAATCTACAAGCTCACAATGTCTCGATGTAGATCCGCTAGTTGAACTATTTTAAAATGTTTTTCAAAATAGTAAAACATGGCAAATATGTTTAGGGATAAGGGATAAGGGTGGCGCAAGATAGAATGTCAAGATGGTCCCTGAAGAAGACCTACTAGGTCGAAACGTTGGATTCTTGTCAATAAATACAGCAAATACAGCATCGTGGCTACGAGTGTGCAGCCTTTTTCCTCATTTGTACTTATTTACTGCCTTAGGCCAGCACCTCACCAACACTGGTGTGCACCCTTTCCTGTTTTGTCTACCGGCGCAAGATGGAGCCCATAGTCTGTGTGTTTTAAAGCTGATTGAGACTGTGTTGTTGGCTATAACTTCATGTTTGAGAATGATTTCTTTCTGCAGATTAGCTTTGCTGCATGTTGGAACATAGAAGGTACATATAGACAACATCTTTTTGATATAGACTATAGGCCTACCTCCACTGAGAGAGTGCGTGCGTGCGTGCGTGCGTGCGTGCGTGCGCAATCAGGAATGCAATAAAGCCCAGGAATGCAATAAATATAATATAATTTCACTAGAAGAGGTCCTGTCCTAAAATATTACAATACCTGGCAGCCAGCGTTCTCTGACTTATGAGGATAGAATTGATACTACTAGTGTCCTACCTCCATTTTTGAGCGGTGCCTTAACCACTCCATTATGTAGCAATGTGTGTATGTCGCCGTGTCTGTCCCTGTGTCTGTATGTCCAAGCTGCAACACGGTAACTGTCATTTCTCGAACATTTCGGACGCGGGAAGTCCCCCTGTCCCCCTGGGTGCGTTCATGGGGGTCTGGATGTTGCGGGGACCCCCACACACAGTACAGTTGCACCACTCACTTCACACAGGTGTGATCTTTTAACCGTAATGACCGGAGTCCCCTAGGGGTTTATTCTAACTCCTCCCGCCTGTCCCCTTGTCCCACTACACCAATATCTTTGCCAAAAATAGTTAATCTACATGCTCACAACATGGTGCATTACACCAGCTATTTATGCCGACTGCTCAGCCATAATAGTGACACTGGGTTTCATGTGTTTATTCCCTCATGCTCGACGACTAAAACTATGACGGAAAATGTCTGTCAACTAAAAAAACTACGACTAAATATATTGACAATTTCGTCAACAAATAAAATAGGACATTTTTGCTAAACGTTTGCCACAGATTCTTCATCATTCTTTGTCATTTCTCTCTCTCTCTCGCTCTCTCTCTCTCTCGTTGGCCTAGATTGTTAAATTAACAATAGAAGTAATCTATGAATGTACGATTGATGTTATTTTTGAATGTTCAGCATGCTAGCAAGTGAAAAATCAGCCTCTCCATTACGACGCCACCAAGGCCTGCCAAAATACATTTTAGTCATACATTTTTAGAATAAGATCTTATGATATTTAGTCAACTAAAATTAGATTAAAACCAAAACATTTCAGATGAATAAAATATGACTATAACTAAATGGAATTTTATTCAAAAAACTATGACTAGAACTAAATCAAAATGCTGTCAAAATCAACACTACTCTTGGGCCTATGATTTCACACTTTCTCACATTCATTCTGCAACCTGATGCACGTGAATGATCCATTGTTTGTTTCCTTAATTAGACACAATTCATTAAAGGTATATTCAGTGATTTTACTTAATTCAAATATCACTTATTTTTTATTTTTTTCTGGATAATCCTCCCTACTATAGAGTGTGCTGACCATATAAGGAGTTCCTCCCTGTCCCCAGTGAGCCCCTGGGGTCAAAAAACCCTAGTTTCAGTTTTGGTGGCGGGTGGCAAAGCCTTCATCCAATCAGGATGAGAGGGGCCTTCCTCCAATCATGATCGACTGGGGGCGGGCTTTGGTGCACATGCTGTTGGCCTGTTGCACTTCACCCCACTGTAGAGCGTGTGCATGTGCACATTTTGTTACCGGGGCGGACTGGGTGGTTTTCCAAATCACCCAAATCACTGAATGCTCCTTTAACAATAATGTACAAATATTGAACAAAGGCAGATCCTTATCAGCTGTTTATTGACAGCTGAATGTGCCTCAAAAAAGTATTTGTATATGATCACAATTAAAGTTACGGAAAACTGAAAAGGATTTACTCACGAGAAGCAGCTGTTTGAAGAATGCATTAATTAGCTAATAACTATCCACCCATGACTATCAACCATGTGGGAGGAATGGATAAACTGTTAGATTAACCCCACAGTGAAGGAAAAACAAAACACACACACCACCCATGCATACATGTGCACACTGGTTACTCCTGGAACATCTGGAGTTGCTTCACTTCTCTTCACCCCCCCCCCCCCCCCCCCCCCCCCGCCACCTTGTGGTAAAATACTTTTTAATCAATACTATCCTTTAACAGGAACAACAATGGTCAATGCCACTGCATCAGTTTTAAGAGAGACAAAGACAACAAGACAGTGTCCAATAATCACGAGTGTCTCTGGAGAAATCCACAGCATTAAACACTGGTCTAAATTCACCAGGGGTTGTGGCAACATTACCTGCACCTACCAAAGAGGCCGGGCCTGGCTGACTAGTGCACTCCTGGAATGTGAAGGTTATTTACCTATTAAAACCGGGAAAGCATCTGTGTCATTTTAGATTTATAGCGATATAAAAGAAACTTACGTTATTCAGAAAACGTATTATTTAGAACCGTGGTTCTCAAAAGTGGCGTATCTACAAGCACTTCGTGCCGCACTGCGAGCTTGTACATCTGCTGTTTTGGAATATTTTTGAAAAATCTTGAAAGTGTTTTTGGCACAAAACATTTTCAGAATACATATCATTTTGGGGGTCCTTGGCCCCAAACAAAGTTTGAGAACTACTGAACTACTACTACTTAGAATCGGTTTAGAATGAGTTTAGAATGGGTAAAGGGTGGAAGTAGGCCTGACTCACACGGTCGCAACAGATTCCATTTCCATTGGAAATGCATCGGGGCGGCCATGACACAACATTCATACAACAAGCATGCATCAATGTTTTAAAGGTCTGAGTGAGGCCGTACCATGGGAGTGAATGCATAACGATCAACTTGGGGTGTTTTGGTAAAACCTGCAACATCCACAGACACAGTTTGTATTCAGACATCCTTATCAATGTACCCTAATTATCAGAGTTTTAGAATAGTGAACACTAACGCCATATGCTAAAAAAATCACACCTGTGTGAACTGAGCGGTGCAACTATACATTTATTTTTTATAGTTACTGTACTGCACTGTGCTCTGTACTGTATTGTAGTGTACTGTGCTCTGTACTGTACTTATTTTTGGAAAAAATCTTTGAGAAATGACTGAGTTACTGTGTGGGGGTACCCAGGGGGTCCCCGGAACATCCAGACCCCGAGGAACAGGCCCAGGGGGCCGGCCCTGTTCCGGCGAGACTTCCCGCGTCCGAAACGGTCGAGAAAAAGTAGCACTCACCAGCATTCAAGCCAGTATTCAAGACACAGCACATGACTTTTCTTTTTGGTAGCCATTCTGTAAACTTTCTGTAAACCATTCTGTAAACTTTCTATCCGAAGTTAATAAACTATTTGGCATAAAGTAAAAGAGCCTACAGTTGCACTATTCATTAAAAATGAACAAGCCAGCATCATTTACTCAGTCAGAATAAGTTGTTTTAAAATAGGCCAAGTGTGGGAGTGAGTTGAGCGAAAATAATGTCTTGACCATTCTGCACTCCACTTGCTCAACCCCTGAAAATCTAAGGGGCACGCTTGCTCGGTAATCAGTAATGCAATTTGTTTAATGGCTGCCACGTTTAGCTCTCTTGCACTTAAACTGTCTTGGCGTCTGAGTGAAGGCTAATTAACTGTTCAGATTTGTAGCTATCTACGATTTATTTGCTAAGTTCAGATTTGTAGCTATCTACGATTTATTTGCTAAGATGATAGCATCGTTTCATAAACTACCCCTTCTGAAAGGGTTACAACTGCACACCAGAGTATGTCTTTACTCAAACGGTCTAAATAATATAACTCTGTGTCTTTTATAGTTTTTATTGTCGTTTAACAAACATACATTTAAACACATGAACTAGCTTATTTAGTTGGTAGTTAGTAGTGGTTCGTTTAGTTTCGTTTAGTTTCGTTTAGTTACGTTTAGGTAAAAAACCTGTTACAGATGAAAACAGAGATAGACATAGCATTCGTCAATTACAGGCAGGTTACAACACATGGATAACACATTATTCATTGATTATTAATAGTTTGCATTATGTATCAATAATTACCATTGGTCTAATGTGAGTTGTTGTTCATCATGTCCATGTGGTTACATGAGGTGTGGATCCTTCGTAGTTGGTTTGAATCTGACTTATTGAAACTGGCGCAAGGCCATTTAAACCCTCTGTTTCCTTAGACCTGCCCTGTGGGCAGGTTCACATCAGCTAACATTCAATTGGCTGCTGGGCACTGTGGCAACAGTCCTTAACCTTACTATTGGTTTAAAACCAGGAAGTATTACCTGCCATGTGCTAGCACATGGCCGGAGCACCCTGCTGTGAGGTTTACTGTAGCCATGGTATGGTAATTACATGGGCTGGGGAATGGTCTATTTCCCCACTCTACTCTCAACTGGTTTATGAGAGTTTAGGGTTTAACACATTAATCATTTACATTCCTTTTAGGCACTGGACATCTCCACCTTAGATAATGCAGGCATAATGTTTTATAGTTAAACACAGTCATTGGGACATGTTGTTGCTCTTCACCGGCAGTGGGCAACATTACTACCCCCGCAGGGTGTCGGAATTCACACCTTTATCTTGTTCCTCCAGCAGCTGCCAGGGGTCTGACAGGGGTCCTAGGCAGCTTTGAGCTTAGGTGCATGTCACTGTCACTTCCACAACATATTTATTAAACATTAACACATCCCAATATCCTGGATATTTCCACATTAACAGTATCATTTTTTTATATATCGTTATACAAATTTATGCTGTAGAAAAATATCGTACACAAGAAGACCCAACTATAGATACACTCAACTAGGTCAAAGTGGTTTGAACCGACTGACTGAAAATATATGACATGACCAAAATAGGTTTAAAGTTGTTAGATGCCGTACCATATACAGTAACCAGTCCTATACATTTCGGCCATTTGAAAATAGCCGATCTACAAGCTCACTGTGAGCTTGTAGATCTGCTATTTTCAGAAAAACGGGACATTCTGCACAGTGAGTACTTTTCTTGAAGCCAATAAGTTTGTACTTTTACTCAAGTAAAGTACTTTTTCCACCACTGGTTCTCACAAAGACACAGGGGAAGTAACAGCAGAACTCAGAGAAGCGTGCCTGGTTTTATGATCCATGTGTGTTCTCCAGAATTTTAGTGTATGAACAACAAGAGGTGAGCTATCCTGGGGAAAAAATAATAATACCCTGACCCCACAGTACGCAAGTCTCACTACTATACTGTATACTCTGGGAGAAACACTTTCAAAGATAATTGAGAACAGGCGTAGACTCAGAGGATATAGCAAGGTGTGTGTGTGTGTGTGTGTGTGTGTGTGTGTGTGTGTGTGTGTGTGTGTGTGTGTGTGTGTGTGTGTGTGTGTGTGTGTGTGTGTGTGTGTGTGTGTGTGTGTGTGTGTGTGTGTGTGTGTGTGTGTGTGTGTGTGTGTGTGTGTGTCACGTAGGCCTAGGGCTGGGATCAGAATAGCGAGAAAACATTACAATCATAAATTATAAAGAACACATTGACATACAGCCACTCTCATCTTCTCTCTTTTCATATGGGAATGTCCAAAATGCTGTCGAATTTAGAATCAATATCACCCTCTAATTATAATAGATACAATTATTGGATATTGTCACAATGTCACAGTATCAGTTTTAGGAGAGACACTGACAACTAGACAAATTCCATCAATCAAAACGGTCTCCGGAGAAATCCCTGTTACACGATAAACATACACATTGCATGTCCTCGACGAGGCAAATTGGAGAGAGTTAGCGGTGTAGACGCCCTGCGTTTTGCTGATCTGTTTCTGTGCTCCACAAGATGAGAGAAAAACAACCAGCGTTGCAATATCAGGTATACTTCAAGTGACTAGCGGCGTGCGGGGGGGAAGAAATTGTGTGCAGAAAAGTCACTTTTGGAACTCTTTCAAAGAAAATCGAGCACTGATGTACTGTACGCAGATAAATGCACCATGGTGCGATTTGAGGGAGAAAGTGTTCTGGACAAACTCGCCATTCTACAATCCCCTCGTCTCACCCCAGTCCTTCCAACCTCCAATTACACAGAGAAAAAAAATATGTCTAGCTTATTTTTTTTCCTCTTACTCGTCGGAAACACACAGGCTCTCCACCCGAACTCATGCAATTTGGTTTGATAATGAGGCTGTGCTTGTGCATTTCCCCATGCTGTAAAATCCTGAAGTGTTAATTTGACTCTTGAGCGTGTACCAATGGACACTTTGGAGTCCATTCGTACACTCTCGGGGTTAAATTAACACTGGGCACACACAGGCAGACCAATCTGCAATTGCCAGCACACATAGGCAGGGCTTTGCTTCTGCCGGAAAGCTCTGAGGAAATTGACTGGGGAAAGTGTTGCCTTTTTTCTTTTGGATGAAACTTGGTAGCTCACCTTGTGGGGATCTCAACACAACCTTGCAAATCCACACATTCTGAGAACACGCATGCTAATAACTTGAATATTTTCATGCCGAATAAGGATTCCAAAACCATAGCATTTTAATGGCCAAAATGGTTTAGAACATTTTGTCTGTCGGTACTGTATGTCCAACACTTGACTCCCAAACAAGCTGTGCTGTATCTTGACAAGTACTGGCTGGATTACTATGGAAATTGCTATGCAACTTCATGACAGATTATGAACCTACTGATTTGGGTGACCCTTCCTCTAGCACCACCATTAGGGCATAATGTCCTCTTTCACACAAGATACAGTATCTTCAAATCCTAATGGGTGCATTAGGATTAGCAATTAAAATTGCTGATCACATTCATGCTCCCCAGATGATTTTCCCAACCGATATGTCGGTGATGCCATGGCCTTTCCTCTATAGCACCAGCAATGTTAGGTCGAAATGCCACTTCTGCACACAAGATAACTCATAATCCAATAGGCAGATCGCAGGGTGAACTCTTTGTGATTATGGTGATCCCACGTGATTCAAGACACCGATACGGTTCCGTAAAGATCCGCCCCCGTCTGCCTCTATTGGCCTACTGAACGTCCTCCTTCTGTGACGTGCACGGAACTGCTTTGCCTCTAGTCACGTGTCACATTAGCGAGCATGGAAATGGTGTCAGTACCAGTAAATGGTGATGTCCCCCTTGCGGGACTCTGGGGGACTAGGATTTACTATTCTGTGCCTATCGGGTTGCAACTCGAACGGGGCTGAGTCGGCGCAAGCGACTTCGCAACGTTCGACACAGCAACTCGCGCGCTGTAGTATGAATCCATAATAAGTGTTCTAAACAAAGGATAATATATGCCACGTCGGTATAGTTGTTGAGAAATAACGCCCGACAGGCCAAGTTGTTTGATCATCCTGAACACGCAAGACAAAAGAGGTCATTGTTGACTTCAGAAAGAACCAGCGCAGCCACTCACCACTCCTCATAGAGGACACTGCAGTGGAGGTAGTGAGCAGCACTAAGTTCCTGGGGGTACAGATCACAGACAGTCTGTCATGGTCCTCAAACACGTCCTCTCTTGTGAAGAGAGCCCAGAAACGCCTGTTCTTCTGTCTCTCAATGAACTAATGGTGCTTTTTAATGTATTTGTTTTTAAAGTGGATTTTAGATTTTAATAGTATTTTAGCTCTCTTTTAACTAGCATACTAAAAGCCAGTGAAACGACATTTCGTTCTCTTATGCATTTTATGTATCTGCTGAATGACAATAAAGCTATCTATCTGAAGGGGGAAATTTCTAAACAAGTGTATACTGACGCATATAACAAAAAACATCGCATGGATGCACCTGGGACGTATCCTCAGTGATGTATCCCAAGGTCATCAGGGTTTCGGGTCTCTCGAACATCATACCCCTCACTCAGGTGACCCAGCCGGGGTGATCAAGTCCCGACTTACGTCCCAGTAGTAAGTCGGGACTTGATCACCCCGGCTGGGTCGCCTGAGTGAGCATATATTAGGCTTTTCTCCTAATTCCAGAATCTGACTTTTTATTTCACAACATATACCCCCACTTCCACTGGGATTTATGGGGCAAATGAATGAGTGTGGCATTATTTGGTTTGGAACAGACCCATCTTGTCTCTTTCTGTCATAGTGATATTGTCCTGCATCAGATCATGTGTCCCTATCCTGTCAGGTTCTCCAATAGCCTTTTCTGTTTCTGTTTTTTGTCTTTAATATCTTAAAGGACGACTTCACCCATTTTCAATGTATCTTCATATAATTGGTCCTCCCTAATGCTCATTATAATGTCCACAGCGCCCTCCTACAGTATATGAGACACAGACCATATCATGAGCATTAGTGAGGACTGAGGACCAATTATATGACGATGAGTTGAAAATGGGTTCTTTAATAAATACATTTATAAATTGGAGTGTTTCCTTGCTTACGGTAATGAATGTATCTACAGGCCTAAGTGCTGAGCGGACAGTCAGACACAGTCGCCTCGGAAAACAAGGATGTGTTGATCAAATGGAATCAATTGTCGCTTACTGCATTGTCTATTTCTGGCTTAAAAACAAACATTATGGACAGCAATGTTTAGTTGTAACATGTTTGTGTGTTTGTTTACATGGCTGTCATGTTGGATATGGCATAAAAACAAGCAGGGCAAATTGATATGAACAGGTGCTCTGAGCCATTAATTAGATAGCGGTCTATTATAGAGCCAAGCGGTCATTATCAAGAAATAAAATAACACACAGCTGAATTCAGCGATTGACCAATCAGAATCAAGCACTCAACCACGCTGCGTAATAACATGGTGTAACGTGCCCAAAGGGAAGAAAATGTCACAACTCAAGCTTGTTTAAGTCTGAACTGATTATGCTCCATCCTACCTCTCCTGCCCAGAACTCCCTGCAGACAGTTGCCCCCAGCCCATAGGAGTTTGTGAAATGACAAATATCACCCTCCCCGTGACCCTGCCCAGCCCTCCCCTGGAACACCAATTGTGTTCGTATCTATCGAGTCACTCGACAAAGCCTGATGCACCACGGTGGATTTAACGCCGCGGTGGTGAATCATACTCAAATGCATGATTGTAGGAGGTAAATGGTGCATTTATATTGTGCCTTTATCCAAGGCGCTTTATATACTGTAGATTCATTCAAACACAGATGGCGGAGGAAACCATGTGCAAGGCACCAACCTGCTCATCTGAAGCAATTAGGGGTTCAGTGTCTTGCTCAAGGACACTTCGACACTAACTCTGGAGGAGCGCGGGATCGAACTGGGAGCCTTCCGTCTCCCAACTGGCCGCTCTACCTCCTGAGTCACTGCCACCCCCTATACGATACAATTAGTACAATTCAAAGAACATTGCAACCTATCCCACCTATTCCCATTGTGGTCTTAAAGACTTACGTAGTCGTCGTACGTCTCGTGTGTGATTGATAACAGCGGGATCCTGTATCCTAGTGGATTGGCGGATATGGCCCTGGCTCGGGGAACTTTCACCTCCCTGGTTAAACTGGGAAGGGTACTGTGTTTTCCTGCTGCAGCACGGACCACTGCTGCACCCCGTCCTATACCCCCAACATGACTCCTGGGGAAACACACACACACACACACACACACACACACACACACACACACACACACACACACACACACACACACACACACACACACACACACACACACACACACACACACACACTTCACGTACATTTTCTCAAGTGTACAATTTTGAGGTATTTTTGTTTTTACTTTCTTCAGTATTTCCAATTTTCAATTGTTTTATTTACTTCTACTCCGAGAGACATCTCAGGGGCAAATATTGTACTTTTACACTATTTGAAAACTTTAGTTAGTTACAAATATTAGCCACTTCAGCGCTATACAGTATATTTTTCGGCCATTGCTCACAATGTGTCACATTGCTAATCGATAACGGAAGCGATGAGTAAATGCTAATAAGATTGATTTATTATTTAAGTATTTATTTAGCATGATGTCTGTTTCGTTGCTTTGTAAACATGACTTTTGGACACGGCGTAAAGCAGTTGCTTTGATTACCCTGCGACGAAACAACGCTCCTCCTGCACGGAATCATGAACCCCATCTTTCTCACATTTTCTGCCGTGTCTGCACTTATCGGCACTGAGGGCGGCCATCATTTCCAGGAGTTATTATGTGCACAAAATGTGCCTCGGCAGACACACATCAACGGCAAATGGTCCTTATGAGCCCTGGTGCCTGAGCCCCAAATGAGCGTTGTGGGAATGGATACGGTTTTGTATTTTATGCTTTATGTTTTATCTGTCGACCAAACATCTCCAGGATTGCCGGCTGGATTTATAGGGTCACAATGACGTGTATTATTTTGAGGAAGTTACATTTTAACGAATGCAGGGAGGCGAACACTATCTACTCCTAGCAGATATACTTCGCAGTCCAACTGTGAACCGAATATAAACACTCAGAGGAACTACCGGTGCACCGGTGCATCACACCCTTCTGTGCCCAGAAGGGTGTGATGTTTGCCAAAATATTTAGGAGTGTGTGTGTGTGTGTGTGTGTGTGTGTGTGTGTGTGTGTGTGTGTGTGTGTGTGTGTGTGTGTGTGTGTGTGTGTGTGTGTGTGTGTGTGTGTGTGTGTGTGTGTGTGTGTGTGTGTGTGTGTGTGTCGCGGCTTGGCCTGTTGTAGTGCCACCATTAGGCTGATTTTAAAGCCGTCAAGTGGCATTTCTTCCTCAGCCTAGTAGGAATATGCATGCACAGTTTCACTGCAATCGGACGCTGCGTTGAGGAGTTGTGGCACTTTAGAAGCCAATCGTAGCCAATCGGGATGGATTATGAGAGAAATCAAACAAACCCGTCTTGATTACATGACTATGGTATAGATTTGTGTGAAATTTCGATAAAATCTGAAGGAGTAATATTAGAAAATGTGTTTTACAGAAAATTCCAGGCAAAGGTTTTTCCTGCATAAAAGGTTTTACACAGATCGGTGCAGTTATAGGTAAAAACACTAATCGGCCAGTTATAGCGCCACCATGAGGCTGTGTTGAAAATGTTCAAGTGGCATTTCTTCCTCGGCCGAGTGGGAATGTGCATGCAAAGTTCACGGAAATCACACAGTGTTAATGATTTGCAGCATTTTGTTTGAAACGGAGCACTCCTGCGAGCTTTGGAAGCCAATCTTAGCCAATCAGGATGGAGTCTGAGAAATCTGAAAGACCTGTTTCGTTGAATGGCTCTAGAGAGACTGTGTACCAATTTGCGTGATGTTTGGACAAAAACTGTAGGTGTACCGTCAAAAATTTTTTTTTGCACAAAGTGGCTCCCTAGTGGTGCTATAACAGGCCAATTTGAGATTAGCTGGTTACAGACGGACGGACGGACGGACACGCGGACGGACGGACTGAGTGCAAAACATACTCTCTCCCCATGCCTTCGGCCTGGTGGAGACAAAAATGACTTGTAACTTAACTGGCATACACCAGCCTGTTCTACAAACAGTAGGTTAACTGTGCTAGACCTTTTTCAAGATTCAAACCTGTTGAATGAATATATTCTTTTGTGAAAGAATACATTTATTTTCTTATTGTACATAAATGTGCATGAATAGATGTTGTATACTATATATCTATTTTCAGAATGCCCTTTCTTTAAGACATTTAAATTCATCATTTGCTACGCATTGTGAGCTTGTCGATCTAATACTTTCAAAAGACACATTCATTTAGGGATCCTTGACTTGAAAAAAGTTTGAGGACCAGTACTGCTGTAATAAATGTCAGTAGTTTTTCCGTAGCGCTGGAGTACACACAGTGGTGGAAAGTAACTAAGTACATTTACTTAAGTACTGTACTTAACTACAATTTTGAGGTATTTGTACTTTACTGGAGTATTTCCAATTTCCAATACTTTTACTTCTACTCCACTACATCTCGGAGGCAAATATTGTACTTTTACTCCACTACATTTATGTGAAAACCTTAGTTACTACTAGTTACTTCGTACATTTAGATTATTACAAACATACATTACCCATTTCAGCCCTATACAGTATATTTCGGCCATTTGAAAATAGCCGATCTACAACCTCACAATGCGTCACGAATCTCACGATGCAATGCATTGCGAGCTTGTAGATCTGCTATTTTCAAAGAATTCTGCACAATGAGTACTTTTACATTTGGCACTTCAAGTACATTTTGATGCCAATACTTTTGTACTTGACCTGAAGTACATTTTGAATTCCGGACTTTTACTTGTAACAGAGTATTTCTATATTTCAGTATCAATACTAAAGTAAAGTACTTAATTCCACCACTGGTTGTGTTACCTTGTTGTGGATAGGGTGGACGTTGGTCGTAATAAACTCCGTACAGGAGGACCACCACTGGTCCTTATTCGACTGGACTCGTCTGAGCCGTTCAAGTAGGACAGTTCTCTCAGCTGCTGCTGCCTGATCTCATCGTTGTAGTCCTGTGGGAGAACAAAACAGTGGTGGAAAGTAGTGTTGACTTTGACGGCAAATTTTGACACCATTACTCTGAAACTGAAATTCCATTTAGTTTTAGTCATATTTTAGTCATCTGAAATGTTTTAGTTTCAGTCGACTATACATATCGGAAGTATTTTAGTTGACTAAGGCTGAGCTCACACCTTTCATGCAATTCTCTGTGCTCGTTGGGTGTTGTGTCATGGCCGCCCAGCGGCCCAATGCATTTCCAATGGAGGTCACATGGTTTGACCCAACATTGTGTTGTGTGAGGGGGAGGGGCGGACGACTGCGCCCCTCCCCCTCACACAACACAATGTTGGGTCAAACCATGTGACCTCCATTGGAAATGCATTGGGCCGCTGGGCGGCCATGACACAACACCCAACGAGCACAGAGAATTGCATGAAAGGTGTGAGCTCAGCCTAAATCTACAGTTGATTTTGTCGGCTAAAATGTATTTTGGCGGTGCCTCGATGGCGTCGTATAATGGTTGATTTTACACTTGCACTTGGTTGCATGCTGAAAATAGCCTATATCTACAAGCTTGTACTGTAGACCGACTATTCTATCTACCAAATACTTGTAGTGGACTAAAAAGTACTAATTTGCCTCTGAGATGGAATAGAGAAGTATTACTTTATCGAAAAATTGTATTACTGTATCGAAAAATGGAAATACTCAAAGTACTTACACTTATCTTACTGTATCGAAAAATGGAAATAGTACTTAGTACTTACACTTTTCACCTGTTGATTTATCGATCTAGCTTGTAGAATGACTTGTCTATTAGTTCTACTGGATCTCTTCTACTGGATCTCTTCACTAGTCCCTCCCTAACATTTTAGTATAGTTTTTATTTGTTGACAAAATTGTCAAGTCTTAGTTTTAGTCATCATAGCTTAGTTTTTATTTAATTTTGTCATTGAAAAAGGGTAGTTAGTAACTAAGTACTGTACTTGAGTATGTCCATTTTTCGATACTACAGTACATATACTTTTCTATTCCATTACATCTCAGAGGCAAATTAGTACTTTTTTTTGTGTCCACTACATAGTATTTGGCAACCTTAGTTAACTAGTTACCTTACTTTACTTTTACTTCTACTCCATTACATCTCAGGGGCAAATATTGTTATTAGTTAAATTATTACAAAACATACAAATTATTAGACAACAAACCATATTTTCCAAAATATTTGACAAAAGTAAAAAATAAATAACTTTAAGTAGGCTATAATTTGATGCCATTAGTTTAACTCTAATATTGAACACAGTAGCCTACTTTTACTTGTAACAGGTATTTCTATATTGTGGTATTGCTACGATCTACTTCTACCACAGGGAACAAAACACGCGTGGCGTCACATGAGGAAAACAAGGTCATTTGTCTTCAAAACACAACAGGAAAAAAGGCCTATCGAGGTTAAAAATCTCTTTTACAAGAGTGTCTCGGCCAAAAGGCAGGCAGGCAGCACATTAAGCTGCGATCTATAACTTTCATGTCCCACCTGGGGTTTAAGCCCGGGTATATAGGCCAATATGCCACACGTGCACAGAACTTAGTAGTATTGCGCTACGACAGAAAGCCCTGTTTGGTGGAGGATATATTGCGCTTTGAGTTTCATGCTGCTAATACATGATCTTGTCAACCAGGTAGGGACAGTAAATGTCTTTAAATTAAACGTGGTCGCAGCGCAGCCAAACAACAATGTATAACAAAATACAGACATTAAAAGTTATACTTTTTATTATGCACTCAAGTGCATAATATTTAGATCAGCAGAACCAGTAAAATGAGACAAAAACAAAAGTCAGCATAGCGTGCAAGATCAAAAAGCTAAATTAGATTAGTTTGAGAAACATTGACAGCCTGATTTGCCTTGCCTCCCATTCCTCGAGCATCGCTTTTTTAAAGGCATCCAGTGATGCTCGTTCCCCAAGGTTTAAATCCATTCGCAATGAATTCCGAGCTAAGGACACACGCATAAAGCCCCTTTTCTGCTTGCAACAGCAGCAAAATGTCATCAAATTAAAACTCTCGACACACACCGAAAATATGTAGTTTTGCTGAGCACTGATTATTTCATTGAAGAATGACATGGTCAGCCTCGGTTTGAGTGTCCAGCCTGTTGGCAAGTTTTAGAATAATTAACTAGATGAGGGATCGTTAATGAAGGAACAAAATGAGTATCTATAGGATCCAACAAGTGTAAAACCCAGTTCCTAACTTATACAGTGTGTAGTTGGTGAAAGTGTACAAATGAAACCAAATGGACTCACAACGGTCCATTTGGTTACTGTACATTTGTACACTTTGCAGAGTTACAAAATGATATATCTTTTAAAGCGATATTTCACTTTCAAACATGTTTTGTGTCATTTTATCATCTACTCAGGCTTTTGTGAACACCTCACCTCAGTTTTTAAGTTGCTTGATTCAGTATTTAGATATTGGTATTCATTTCACCCCTTCCTTTACAAACCTATTGTAACTTCAATCTCCATTTTAACCATGTTAGATTAATTGAAAACACTCGTCCTTGGTTCTGGTGAGTTTTAAGTTAATAATAGGTTTGTATATAAAAAAGATCAAATATATCTAATAAATATTAAATATCTAAATACTGAATCAAGCGACTTGAAAACTGCCTGTTCAAGTCGCCTGAATTTCTCTTGAGGCGCGCCATGTCTGTCTCACATACTGTAATGAATACATTAAAGCAATTTCATGAATGTGATTTGTGAAGTCACACACATTGACCTTTGACCACCAAATTATAAACAAGTTCATCCTCGAATTCAAGTGGACGTTTGTGTCAGTGAAATTTAAATGAAATTCCCTTCAGGCATTCCTGAGATATTGCATTTTTCATGATAATAGGACGTATAGGCTACGTATTGTGCTGTATGTGTAGCCTACGTATGGACTTACGTTTGTACGGACAACCGGATAACATAATTATTGCCTCTGGCCACAGCTATTGCTGGTGGAGGCATACAGCAACTAGGCTGAAGAGGGAAAATATTTTGTCTACGTTATTGTTACCTTTTTAAGGACAACTTTGCACTATTATGGTTGAAAAATATTTTCCTGAATGTCTCAAACGTGGCATCTTTTGCGACACGTTTAACATATAACATATTCTGTATTGAGACACACCTTGTTGAACTAAAATGTGCTGCTTTTTATGAAATTCAACAAATTACAGTTCGGATTGGAGGATGGTTTCAAAACCGGAGGTTATCATTTTCTACCATGGTCTACTTATAGCACAGGACGTAGTAAGACAATATTTCAAGTTTATAGGCTATAATCAATTTCTATATTCACTAGAAGTCAAAACCATAATATTAAATAAGGGTGCCCTTTCATATAAATTACTACAGGAAAAGCAATTTTCTCTTTTTCTTTATGCACTCGGCGGGCTGATATTTTCAACAATGTTATGTAAAAGATAATTGCAGTCTTCTCATGTTTCTAAAGCATTCTGTCTGTACGAGCCATCTAATATGATATGGATGAGAATCGCATAGCAGATAACAGGCATGGATAACACATTATTCATTGTCTGACAATGAATAATATAAATTGGGGTTATTTCCTGCAGGGGTTATTTGTAAAGCCTGTAATATTGATATAGGCATAATATTTGAGAAATGGAGAATATCAGCCGTGCATAGCAGTTTAACCTTGACTGGCTTTGCAGAGGTCAAAATGTTATAACATTACACTGAAAAAAAGGCAGCCTCTGCACACAGATTTTAAAGCCGAAATAACCGAATAAAAGAAAATAAAGAGTTTTGCACCGTGTAAGAGCACCGTTTCCCAAACAGTGGGTCGAGACCCATATGTGGGTCGTGGACCAAATGTTATGGGTCGCAAATAAATACTCTTTATTTTTTTAGTTTTCTAAATATTCCCCAAAAATTCAAACTTACCCAAAACATTCAAAAGAATTCCATGGGGGGAAAAAAATAAAATCCATTAATTGGAGGGGGGAAAATAGTTTTAAGAAGTAGTGAAAATAGCAGATCTACAAGCTGACAACATGTCGGGATCATCACGAGTGTGTTGTGAGCTTTTAGATCGGCTATTTTCACTAGTTTGGGTCCCGGGGTGACATCACATTTCTCTTTGGGTCTCGAGCTAAAAGGTGTGAGTGGTTCCCTTTCGCTCCATCACCTCACCCGAGTTTACTGGCGGGGTGTTTCTTTTTCACTATGCTGCATACATACACATGTAGTACATTGTGTTAATTTAACTCTGATAGTGTAATTGCAAGGGTCCATTTGATCATATTACAATGGATACATTAATGAGAATTTGACTTTGCATTGTTTTTCTTAGAACAAAAAAAGCTAAAAGGTCGCTAAACAAAATTTCAGTTGGAAATAATTGTCATTTTGTGGCACTAAATGGTTGTGAAATGAAGCATGAATTAGCCCTAATAACATTTAATCATTGGATAGTCTCCAAAGTAACAGTCGCCAATTAGATCTTTTCCCCGGTTGTAAAAGTCTAGCTGTAAACACAGCGGGATGAACAGTGGTGGTAAAAGTACTCACATGTTTTTTTACTTAAGTAAAAGTATCAATACTGCAATATGGAAATCAATATGAAAATATGGTAATCAAAACATATTTTATGTAAAACTACAAAAGTATTGGTGTCAAAATGTACTAAAAGTAACAAGTAGAAATTACTCTTTATGCGGAATGTCCTCATTTCACAGATCTACAAGCTCTCAATGCGTCACATCGCAACGCATTGTGAGCATGTAGATCGACTATTTTCAGATGGCCGAAATGTATATAGGTCTGAAGTGGTTAATGTATTATTTCATCTAGAAAGTAACGAGTATAGTAACTAATGTTTTGAAATAATTGTAGTGGCGTACAATATTTCTCTGGGATATACAGTAGTGGAGTAGAAGTAAAAGTACTGAAAATAGGAAATACTCCAGTAAAGTAAAAAATACCTCAATGTTGTACTTAAGTACATTATTTGAAATTTTACACCACTGGGTATTAATGAATGAATTTAATATACAGAATGAAAGACAGATTTGATATGACCTGGGGAGCCGGTAAATGAGATCCATTATGTTGTTGAGTCTTTGTTGTTGTTTGTTATCCTGCATTCTGTGGATAATCAAGCTGTCTCATGCGTATTCCTCTAAGGCCTTGAATTCCACAAAATGAATAAACACACAAATAACACCAGAAAGGGCAGCTCTGAGGAGAGCATTATTTATCTCCACCAGGCTGGGTGGTCTACGCATGGGGCCCTGCAAGATGCGGGTTGCAGCCGGCAGGAGGACCCGAGGAAGCTGCAGAAGGAAAGTGCATTTCCACCACCACACACGGTTCAACTTTTCACAGTTGTGACCCAACTCTGGTCAGAAGTCAAAGTGGTTTTGGACGTGAGCTCTACAGACAACACTCAATTTACAGTACAATCTGGGAAGCCAATTGATGTTAAAAAAAAGAAAAAGAAATACCCCTTCCACTAATTTTGGAAGTCTATTACAAGCCAATTTACGGTATTGAATATCAAAAAGCTGTGCCTAATTTGGTGAAGATTAGAAAAGAAAGTGGTGCCTCCTATTGGTCTAGGTGAAATGTTCTTTTAGCCCTGCGTGGTGTAGATGTCCCTCATTATGTGATTCAAATTTGGGGTCAGATTATGCGTTCATGATTTTTGTTATTTCTGTTCCTACAAACTTTGGAAGAAAATTATAGCCAATCACTATGAATCATTCGGCATGATACATGTTTATCAGACTCTGTCCAGAGACATACCGGTAGGTGTAGCGATTTGAACAAAATCACACTTAATTCGGACAACAGGAACAAAACCAGACAAACTTCAAGTATGGGCCAAAGCTGAAAGTGCACCACCATGAGGTTAACACAATCTGCTGAAACGAGAAAATCTTGTGAATAGCTATTGTACACCACTGTGCCAAAACGAGATTACGAGATTTGATTAACTGGCCTTAATCTATTATAAAAAAAACACAAAAATACTTTATTTTATTTATTTTTTACTCACATGGTAGAACAGTCTAAATGCGAATCCGACGTACAATCGTGCATGTGCGCGCTTATTACTCCCTTTTCTGCTCAAAATGAGACAAAAAAGGTTATTATTCCCTGTTCTGACATCGTGCGGACCAAAACAACTCCTTTGCGGTCCTCCGCTGCCTACATTGAAGCCAGTGTGGTGGGGGGAGGGGGAGCTGCACTTCCTGGTTGCCCACAAGGTTAATTAAAAGAGGTTAGGGAGCGAAGACCGTACGGTGGACCCCATGTTGCTCCCTGGAAGGAAAGAAACATGCGCAGTTGAGACCAGGAAGTTGTACATGCCCAAATTTGTGCATGTACAACTTCCTGGTCTCAACTGTGCATGTTTCTTTCCTTCCATGGAGCACCATGGAGCAACATGGCGTCGCCCGTACGGTCTTCGCGTCTCGTCCTCTTTAGACAGTCCTTGGTCTCAATTGCGCATGTTTCTTTCCTTCCAGGGAGCAACCAAGGAAGCTTTGAGAAGGAAGATAAGTAGTCACGTGACTGCAGGCTGCGCCATGACACTTTCATGGACACTTTCATGGGAGCCAAACTCACACCGGCAGTGCAATGAATACATGGCAGTGAATGGAGCCGGCTGGACCAGCTCATAACAAACATTATTTATGAACAATTGAGACCTTTGTCATATAATCGGTTCAGGAATATAAAAGAAGACATATCACAGGTTGTTTTCTAATCACTTACTTTTCGATGTGCACAGAGTGCACAGTATATAATTTTATCTGAGGATCTAAACAGCAGCAGGTATCGTTTCTGGCTCCGAAGTATCGCGATATTTGGCTGACAGACAGGAAACGGTGGGAAGTCTCGTGATACTTGGTACGTTCAGAAAGGTACTTTGTGCTCTTTAGATACCATACCTCTATAAAGATTACACAGTGTACACATCAAAAAGCAACACAGCAGACAATAATGTGTTATATGTCTTCTGTTATTTTCCAAAAGTGATTACTTTACAAAAGGTCTCAGTCATTCATAAATAATGTTCATGAGCTGGTCACTGAGCTCTCATTGACTCCAGACAGTGCATTGTGCCAAACCAAATTTTCCTTCTCAAAGCTTCCTTGGGAGCAACATGGAGTCCACCGTACAGTATTCGCTTCCTGTCCTCTTTTTATAGTCCTTGGTTGCCCAGGATCTCTTCTTCTACTTTGGTATTTCGTGCATTTGACTGTCACTGGCCTCACGATCCCACCTAGTGTAACGGGAGAGGAATGTGTTAATCTGAAAGAGTCTTCCTCATCTTATTGGCAGCATGCACAAGAAATGTGCCGTGGATCAGTCCAGTGGTTTGCGTGATGAGCTACAGTACAGATGGACAGACAGATAATCTCCCTCCCTGGCCTTCAGCCAGTCCGAGATAATAATAGACGCCATGGGCGAGGTCGCTTCTCAAAGTTATTAGTGCAGCCACGCCCGGCAGCCGGCGGAAACAACAAGTTCTCAACAGGCCCGAAAATTAAGGCCCTACTTGGGCCCTCATCAAACCCTGTACACTCAAGAGAATGTCCCCGCTACCACCCTTAGATCTCCATATACTGTATGGAGCTCACCTGTTCTGACATTTCATATGTTGATCTGACCTCATCAAACCCTGTAGACCCAAGACATGCTCCATATATGGCCAGTACAGAATTCATTCCATGTTGATCTGACCCCCCATGCCAAAGCACCAGCGCTCACCCAGCAGTCTGCCGTCAACGAGGCGGATGCGTGCACGCAAGGTCGCTTCTCGCCCTCACCAACCTGCACATCGGGAGCAATTAGGGGTTCCGAGCTTGCTCAAGGACACTTCGTCACAAACTCTGGGGGAGCCCGGGATCGAACTGGGAACGTCATGGTTCCCATCCGGCTGTTCTACTGGCCACTCTACAACAGAGCCACTCCCGCCATCAACTCCCATTGCATCAAATTAATAGATCTCATGTCAAGTCACTTGTGTTCCTGTTCTGATGGGACGTGTTTAAGGCAGTGGTTCTCAAAGTGAGGACCCAGGGGTCCTTGAGGGGGTTCCAGGGTGTCCCCTGCTTAAATATTGATAAGAGCCACTGGGTTCAAGGGGCAGAGGTTGTGCTTGTCGCCTCCGTCCTGTGTCCACAGGGAGCGGTACGCAGTCACCTCCAACATGCACCTGGAGCGAGCTCGCTGCTTACCATGAGAAAGATCAAGTACTGGCACTCTGTGACCCACACAGTCCCTCAGCTGGAGCTCGTTGACTGATTGATGAGCAAATGGTTCAAATGGTAGATGCTCCCATTAGAGCAGAGCTTTTCCTTCTTGCCCGGTTTTCTGTTCTACTGACAAATAGCACAGCCTCTGGCTACACCGCTCAGCAGGGAGGCAGAAGTGTGTATATGCCAGCTGTGTACAGAAGATGGATTATTGTATGACCATTGACCACATAGGGTATGTAGGCTACTCTGTACTGCTGCTAAAACGGGAACTGCCCATAGATCCGAAGTCCCGTTAGTCCGAACATGCATTAAGGTTGGCGAACATGCACTGCTCCCATGCTTGCGGTTATGTTTAGGTTAGGGTTAGAGATAGGGATAGTAATTATGTGTATATAAGATACTTTGGCAATTTGAAAATAGCTGATCTACAAGCTCACAACATGTCACATGTAGCTTGTAGATTCAAGCAGATTTCATATGATTTTGATACATTAAAAAAATGTGACCTTCTGCAAACTCTGCAAAATACTACATTTTTAAGTAGTTTTAATTATTTTTATGCCAATATTTTTGTACTTTACTCAAGTACATTTTGAATACAGAATTTGTACTTGTACAGACCATTTGTACAACAGGGTATTGACACTTTTACGTAAGTAAAACATGTGAGGCTCGCCAATTAGGCTATAGAATAGGAAGCGATCGGTAGCAAGTCTGACATATTTTATTGCCTCCTGCTTTACCAAGGCAATATGCAACAGGGCCAAGCGCTAGACAGTAATGAACACGTATTTTTGGACTTGTTCCATCCAGTATGGACTTGAATAGTGAACCAGTGTGGGTATAATTCCGGTAATGAAATGAAACTGAGAAAGAGTATGGAATACAAAATGCTGACCATTAAGTGGGACATGCTGAGGTAGAGTGCAGAGTCCCCATTAGTGAAAAGTGGTCATCTAAGCAAGGCATATTGGCTCTGTTGATAAGATGCATCTATATATAAAGTATTCACGCCGACGTTTTGCTGTTTTGTTTGTTGTTTCGGAAACCTCGATTGACTTCCACTAGACTCAGGGCCACATTTACATTAATCAAAGGTGCAGTCAGTGCAAATTGCCCTGCCTGCGCCTTAAGTGGTTTGCGCTGGTAAGGTACACGGCGGAATTAATGTCTGATTTACGAAGGTAGCAGCTAATTACTCAGTCGCTGAGTGGGACCGCGCCTTCATATAGCCACGCTCTGCATTTGAAGTAGAGCTTAAGGGGAAATTCAGACCGTTTTTTCCCCCTCCGCAACGTTCTAATGCTTAATTTATGCTCTGTTCTACTATGGTGTCACACGCTGAAAATAAATAGCAGAGCCACAAGCTCACAACGCATCACATCCGCCATGCTTAATTGTAGAGCTAGATCATTTTCAGCACAAAATCCGAACTAAAATAATGTGATTAGCTCAACCGTCCAGGCACCTAGGCTGCTGAGCCAGCCTGACGGTGTGCCGTGCGTCCGACTCCCGATCCTGACGGCCTTTGCCGTGTGTCTTCCCCCGCCATCTCTCTCCCCATTTCCTGTCAGTCTACTTTCAACCTATCAATAAAGGCAGAAAAAGCCAAAGATTATTTATCTAAAAAATAATAATAATAAAAAAATAAGATTGACAAATGAAATAGCAGATCATTGAACGTTAAATTCAAACATTTTGGGAGGAACGTGAAAGTTTCCACCGCATCTGCACTGCGTGTGTGAGATGTGTACACATTGTTCTGCGTTTCTCCATATACCTGTAGATATTTTTCATCAGTATCCACTCTCACCCCTTTAATTCTATAGTTAAAAATATCCCAATACATTTCTTAAGTCTAAAGGTCCATGCAGACTGATGCGTTTTTGGGGGGAAAAAACAGCAGGAAAAATTGTGGGAAATCAGTCTGCAAGCACCATAAGTTCATATTTTCACTGCCCCATAAGCTCTACTTCAAATTCAGAATGTGGCTAGATTCCCATAATGCTTTGGTGCACTGCTCCTTCTTGTGGATAGGGGGAGGGCTGTCTTACTGAGACAACATGTAGTCCAGGAAGTAAGTGAGCCCAGTGTCCATCCATGACATCAGAGACACTGGGCTCACTGCTAAAATCTAAAATATCTAAAACCACATATTACACACATAAAGACCCCCAGGAAAGTGTTCTATCTTCTAAATCTTCTAAACGTCATTAACATTATGTATTTATTTGTTGGCAAAAAGGGTGAAGTTTGCCTTTAACATCAGCTCTCAGCACTTACCACAGGAGGCTATTTCCGCCATTTGACGTACAACAAAGTATATAGGGTTTAAGTAATTAAGCATACCATCCTGTTCATGAGTATGGATCATTCCTACAGACAGTGAGTTATGATATTGGCTTGGCAAAACATGTGACTTGGCCATCTGAGATGGGGTCTATACAATAATGAGCTGGGCCAGGCGGGTGCCACAGCTCCAATTGATCAGAGGCTACAATTCTCTGGGATTTTGTATTTTTTATCTCGCACAGCAGTGGTGCATCCAACAATAGACATCAGTCAGTGGCAGTCCTGTGAGAAAACTCTGCTTGTTGATGAACACGGTTGAAGGATAGAAGGCACAAACTTGGAAGCTAATGGGCTGACGATAAACAAACACACAAAAAAGCAGACAGCGACACTGACCAAACTCAAGTTCCTGCAGAATCAAGTGCTGCTGTTTTGACAGCGGCCTGGCTTTGAACTCAATGCTGTACCCATTCTACCCAATAAGCTAAACCACAGAGTTTTACTGCAAGGTATGTGTCCAGAAAAAGAGAAGACCAGGAGCACTCTTTGAGAAATAAGTGAATACACCTCTGGTCTTCCCTTGTCTCACAGATGGCGAGGAGATTTACCGATTTAGAGTCATGGAGGACATGCCTCGGTCTGCACAGTAGCAGTAAGGGAGGTAAGACTTGTTAACCCAATACGACCTGAGGCCGACATTCAGAAAATGTCTTCTAAAATGGTTTTCTGAAATGTTCCTAGTGGTGCTTTTTCATAATGTCAAGGACCCCAAAAATGTATGTATTTTGTAGGGATGCACGATATAATCGGTAGCATAATCGGAATGGGCCATATCGGTATCGGATTGGTCTCAAAATAATAATAATATTATTGATTCGGTTTTCACCAGCAAAAAGCACTCATCTCATTCCGTAGTCATTCAGTTGTGAAAACAGACACTTGGAAAAGAGTATAGGCTATTTATTGATTGATTGAATACTTTATTAATAGGCTTTGGGCCTAGGCTTGTTTCCATTGTGGTCCTCTGTATAATGTCAGAATCGGTATCGGCAGATATGACCCTGCAAACAATCGGAGATCGGATATCGGTCAAAATGTCATAATCGTGCACCCCTAGCATTTTGGCCGTCGACCCCCATATCAAAACACAAAATATTTTTCCCCAGCCAGGAGCAAAGATTTGAGTTAAACATGTTCAATTTGCCCAAATTGTCAGATCTACAAGCTCATAGTGCGGTTCGTGACGCTATGAGCTTGTATATCTGCTAGTTTTGGATATACAATCGATGGTGGAATAAACAGTAAACTAACACTCACAGCACCTCTTCCAGTAGGCATCGCACACTTAAAGCACTATTAATATTTACTGCCTAGACTCGGGGAGGGTACACACTATGCATATTAATTACTGCTAAGTGCTCCGGGCCATACGTTAGAGGAGCCTAGGAGAGGGTTTCCATATACACTACACTTGTTAATTGTGGAATACATTACATTTTCTTGTTAGCAAGAGCATGCGATTTAGAATTGCGCTTGCACAATGTGTCGTGGCAGTGACTCTCTGCGCCTTATAGTTTACTTAACTGTTGTGAGCATTGCTTGGTAAGTTGATTAAGTAATTATCTTCACTTGTGACTGCAACTGTACAAATTAATCGGGTTGTGCATTTGTAGAAATTATCACTTTACTTCAACGGGCCATTAAAAATTTCATTTAAATGAATGTTCAGTGAAAAACACTTTAAAAACACATTTATTTTAAATTCCAATGGCGTACACTTTTTTTCTCTCTCAGTGAAGGACAATTCTTGTCGGCCAAGTCGGCTCAATCCCCCAGCGGGAAAAAAAAAGAAGAAAATACACACTTGACAGAGCAGCTGTCAAGGTGAATATGTGCCGCTTCGAAATAATCATTCCCATTACCTGGACAGAATAAGAAGTTAATGTAAAGATTTAAACCAACTTACTGGAACTAGGAATTTTTTGATCTCCTCCAAGGCCTGACTCATGCGTGAGTAAGCCTCCCCGGGCGGCGCAAAGACTTCAATTAAAACATGAAGATCGTTACTCAAATGGGCATATTTAGCCTCCCCACTTCCCCTCAGCTCTTCTTCCTGTGGATGAAAGAAAACAGATCAAGTATTTAAGACAGACAGACAAACAAACAAACAAACAAACAAACAAACAAAACAATGAGATTAATCAGAAGGTTTTTTTACTAGAAGGTTTTTTTTTTTTTTTTTTTTTTTTTTTTTTTTTTACTGTTTACTATGTTTATTATTGAAGAATTCAGCATACAGAATAATATAAATAAAGTGCAGATCAAGTATTGTTGTAGGACTACACATAAAGATAACTCAAATGACATATCAAAATATTTTATACTGTATTATATCGTATAGGTTTCATTTTGGTACACATTTTTTGTGTACCTTAGTAATACATTCAAGTTAATTTTATTATAGCAATATAAAACATTTTCCTGTACTGTACACGTACATGCCTGACTACGTCTCTATCCTATACCACTTCAAAGGAAACTTCCAAAGTTCTTAAAATGTTCTGCTGATGCTGGAAGAAATGATTATTAATATAAATAGTGATTTTGATGATTAGTACTTTTTCTATAATTAGCCTCAATTCTGGAATTGGGGCATGCATGTGGAATTAGAACACATCAGTCATGGTTTGTGTGCTACCAAAGAAAAAGCATTGTTGACATTTTTTGTTGTATATGATCATTTATTATTGAGGCTTCGCCAGAGCTTGACTAGCTCTTCCAAAATGCCAGGACAGCCCAATATAAGGCACCAGTCATGTGTCAAAGTCTTACAATTGCAGAGGGATGCTAAAAAACTAAAGCATTTCAATAATGAGTTTTGCCAGCATTGCAATTCATTGTCATCTTATTGCTACAAACATCTTTTGGCTTAGCAGACGTTTCAGACATTGCAGGCTTTGATGTGAAAGATTTCCTAGGCTGGCCTGGGCCGTGGCTCAGCGGTCCAGGCACCTTGGCTGGTAATCCAGTTTGGCAGTGTGCCGCGGGTTTGACTCCCGATCCCGACGGCCCTTACTGCATGTCACCCTCCCATCTCTCTCCCCATTTCCTGTCAGCCTACTGTCTGTCCCTCTATAAAAATAATAAAATAAAGGCGAAAGCCGAAAAAAAAAACATTAAAAAAAAGAAAGAAAAAAAAACATAACCATAAGAACCTGAGTGGTATACTGTACGTTCCCAGGCGACCAGTGTTGATTTTGGCAGCAAAAACATTGATCTAGTCTTAGTCCAAGTCTTTTGAGTAAAATACAGTAATTGAGTTTTAGTCATATTTTAGTCATCTGAAATGTTTTAGGTCTTTGTCGACTACATCTACAGTCGATTTTGTCGACAATTACAGTATGTATTTCAACTACTCTCAAGTGATTTGTCTACTCTCAAGTGGAATTTGTCTCTTTAAGGTCAGTGAATACAATTGCTGATTGAAAACATGCAGTTTAGAAATATTTACAAATGATTTACAACAATTTTCCTCAAAAACAAAATAAGCACAAAGAAGCCTATGCCGTTTTAACATGCCGGCAACATTAATTTGTGTAAATTGGAGAAAGATCTTTATGTGGGTTGTTATGTTGTTTAGTCCAATGTCAAAACATGTAGGCAAGACACAACAAAGGGCACATCAGCTCAAAGAAGGGGATTCGACTTTCTAAATTAACTTTGCCCTGTGGGGCGGAATATGTGATGACAATAATGCTTGTGCATTAACATGCATTACGATGCTTCAGTTGTTGTCTCCATTGGCAGTCAATAAAGGCCCCCCCACACACAACTATGAATATGCTCATAATTAAAATCATATGACTCCCTCCCTATATGCCAGATCTCTGTTTTACATTACAATGATTGAGTGATCAATCTCCACTGCCTGCAAGGGAGAAAGGATTAACATTTGAGTAGTCCCATGTGCTGCAGAGGCACTTGTTAATCCTCCTTTACCTTATATGACCCTGTAGGGTGATATGTTTTCAGGGTAGGGACCCCATGTGACATTGCTGCAATTGGAAAAGTCAATCAATCAATAAAGCTAGTTGAAACTGGAATCCATAAGTTTTGTGTTCTCTCCCAGGTACTGGTGACATTATTACAGTCATAATTACAGTACATGAGGTGCTGCAATTACAAATGTAACCTGGGATTTGAACCGGGGTCTACAGGCATACCGCTCATCTACAAAGAAACCCCCACTTGTCTAGTGCAGATATTGGGCCTATGAGCATCAGGCAGAGCTACAGTACTTGTCAACCAGCCAACCAACCTAGTGTCCTACCTGGCACTAGGATCAGAATATCTCAATGGAAGAGTTTAGGGAGACCACCCTCCAACCATTGCAGATGTGTTACTTATGTTGCATTAACATACTCTGCCATACAGTTTGGAATACAGTTTTTATTTTCATTAAACTAAGTCCCGGAGAGCAGCTTTAAAGATGCATGCACCACCACCATTGGTTTTGTTTGTTACAGCAAGTCTATTGTCATATCCTGGTACCTTCAGTAGTGTAACTATGATCGGAGAGCACTGAGGCGGCAGGCCTGTCATGGCCTTGGCTAAGCTCTCAGATCCAGCACTTACCCTGTGTATACACATGGATAAGGCTCTCGCTTCGAGGGGTCCAACAAGTCTGTCAGCAGGATAACAACGATGTGTCGGGTGGAAACCTTCTATGTAAAACGGTCACTTTTTCAGGAAATTGGAATATGAACTTCCAACAGATTTAATGTAGTTATTATTAGTCACGAGCTTAGTCACAATTGCATGCTGTTCTGTAGTTGTCTTTTTCTCTGATGTTTGATTTAACTGTCAGATCAAATACTATTAATTCCATACACTCTGTATCTACGTTAGTTGACGTTCTCGATACCGTACGTTTCACATTGTACAGTTGGGATACTTTATTTGTATGAACAGTGAGCACTGCTATGGGTATTTCTCTCACATATTCCGTTTATTTCCCCCCAAACTATTTCTCTTCACTTGATCACTTCATCATATACTATTAATCTTTCAATCTGGCCTATACCTATTTTGGGCATGGCAAAAAAACGCAACATGTTGCATCACGACACGTTGTGAGCTTGCAGATAAGATTTTGCGTAACTATAGGTCTACTGTACAGTATAAGTGAATTACCGGTACGTGAAGCAATAAAAAGCTCAAATCTTGAATTACCTTGCCTTTATCCCTCATTGAACCTTTACCAAGGATGGACATCTTTGCTCCTGTTTCTTCTTGTAATCTTTTCATGGAATTTCCCCGTGGTCCCAGCAGCTTCCCCACGAAATTGAACTGAAACAGAGGGAATAGAAAAGGATGGTTGAAATGGAATTAACCACTTAAACCCTCTTTAGAAGATCACCGTTTGCTGTCGGGAGGAAACCTCCTAACTCCATTTTTGAGTTTTTTTCCTCCATAAATCAGTGCTATTAAACACCCTTTACGTTGTTTTGAAAATATTGAACCACTGGAAAGTATAGTAAAATACACTTTGGATAAAACCTTATGACTCCATTGGACCCTCAAACTGTCTGCTAAAGCAAATAACTCCACCACCTCTCCCCCTCTCATGCAAGTAATTGACAATATATAAAGTCACAACACCAACTCTGATGAGTCAGTATTGCTTTGTTTTCAAAATATAAGGTTTTCTTAATTTCCTGAAAACTAAAATACATTGCATGGATGCACCTGGGACGTATCCTCAGTAATGTATCCCAATTAAGGTCCTCTGGGTTTCGGGTCTCCCAACATCATACTCAGGTGACCCAGCCGGGGTGATCAAGCCCCGACTTACGTCCCAGTAGCTACCCTCGATCAGTCCCATTAGGGAAAAACCAGGGCCACACAATCCGTTCCTCCTGAACTGCTCTGCCGGGACTGGGAGGCACTATTCCGGCGCGTGGAAGGACTAGGCTCTGTGGGTTGACTCCTGTCTGGGCCCCTCCTACGTCTCACCAGGTCAGCTCCTGCTCTCACCAGGTCCAGCCCCTGTTCCCAGCACCAGGCACTTCATTCAGGAATGGTGGATTCACGAGCTGCAATGGTGGTGCCGCAGGCTCCGCTTGCGGCTTGAATGAACCTACTAAAGGCCTCACGTGGGTTTGTTGGGCTTCTTCCCCTTAAAATACATTTTAAAACAAACAAACAAACAAATCTAAGAAATTCCATGAATTAAAAATAATAATAATTAAGTAGGCTAGTGAAAATAGCTGATCTACAAGCTCACAAGCGCTTGTAGATCTGCTACTTTCACAAAATCGGGAACCACTGATCTAGATCTAGTTTATACCCATGTTGCCTCTGTACTTGGACTGCTTTTTTTCCATCTACACCAAATCTCTTGGCTAAAAATAGCCAATCTTGCGACGCGTTGTGAGCTTGTACACACTGGTTGAAAACCACTGCTGTAAGGCATTTCAGTTTCTCATTTCACATCATCACAAACAGTTCGTTGCTATAGGATGACGTCTGTCCTTCAGAATACTTTTTGGCCCGCTCGCTCAAACACCTGCTCTGGTAAATGTCCTGCAGACACCACAGGGAGATGATGGCTCCCTGCAGTGCGTTCAGCCGCCTCCACCATGCCCCTTCCTTCCACAGTGGAGAGCTCTGTCCATGCCAATGGTCACTCGCTCATGTCCCCCCATATTATACACTTAAACCCCATATGGTTTACTTTAGTGGAGCCTCACACCCAGCGCTCTATATACTTGTGTATTACTGTTGTATTTTCTGTTATTGTGGGGAAAGTCTTTTGAAAATAGCAAATCTACATATCTGTACTTGGACCGCTTTTTTCCGTCTACACCAAATCTCTTGGCTAAAAATAGCCAATCTTGCGACGCGTTGTGAGCTTGTACACAACTCACAACGCTTCCCAGCTTGTAGATCTGCTATTTTCAAATGGTCAAAATGTAACCCTATATATGTTTTGTAATAATAAAGTAACTAGTAACTAAAGTTTTCAAATTAATGTAGTGGAGTAAAAGTACAACATTTGTCTCTGAGATGTAGTGGAGTAGAAGTAAAAGTATTGGAATTGGAAATACTCAAGTATTAAGTACAAATACCTCAACATTGTTATATGTACTTAGTTACTTTCCACCACTGGTGCATGGGCATCCCTGTCTTGACCTGTAAATCCCCAAAGGGCTTAATGGAAACCCATTTGTCCAGGTGTGTTATCTGTTTAGTACTAGGCTACAATTCTACTTTTCAACCACATGGAAAAACTACAATACCTGGACACGCACGCACGCACGCACGCACGCACGCACGCACGCACGCACGCACGCACGCATGCACGCACGCACGCACACGCACACGCACACACACACACACAAACCTTGCCAAAGGCATGATGTGATGATAATGTGATGAAAGCCTGAAGAAGGCAGTTGTCTGCCGAAACGTTGGTTTATTTATTCTCTGTGTTGTCCTTTAATCAATGCTTGGCACTCTGGCTATATCAGTGTATGCGGCCACTTCTTACCCCTCAAGATTACCTTTTAGAATATTCTGCCGTGGACCGACTCCACTACAAGGATTGGTGTGCGTATAGCATCCATTTGCACAATGGTTAATGTGATTATTATTATTTTTAATTGTTAAATTGTGATAGGCTATTATCAAACATAAATATCAAACGTCTACATTTCCCAAAAGGAAATGCATGTATTAACCCATTTTGGGCGGGAAACCCTTTTGGTGTTAGGATTATGTTATGCTTTAGCTATTGAAAAATAGCAGATCTACAAGCTCATATACCGCGCCACCGAGTGGCGTGCTACGAGCTTGTAGGTCTGCTATTTTTGAAAAATCGAA
The DNA here is from genome assembly GCF_951216825.1 of Electrona antarctica. Taxonomy (NCBI): domain Eukaryota; kingdom Metazoa; phylum Chordata; class Actinopteri; order Myctophiformes; family Myctophidae; genus Electrona; species Electrona antarctica. The sequence goes on from NC_136791.1 coordinate 13,237,271, forward strand.
GAACGACTGACATAGAAACAGCTTTTTCAGAAAACTGTCAGGATGTAGAAGACATTTTTAGAATCTGATCTCAGATCAAAAGGGTTAAACCACATAGATACCCTATACCCCCAGGGCTTTCTACTATAGATCCTGTGGTAGTCCCTCTCTTCACCAATACAATGCAGATCTAAAAGCTCAAAATGCATTTCAACGGGATGCACATAATTACACAAAAGCAATTTCAGTTCGACATGAATAAATAATAATTGTAGCGTCCTCCTGAGGACTGGTATTGTAGTGGCTATTTTAGAATGCCAAATAGATTGGTAAAATATATATGCATTATTGTGTATTTCTCTGCCTTCCATTCAGTCAAATTGAAGCATTCTCATCAATGTGCTCAAACTGCAGCTGTCAATCTAACAGCTGACCTGACTCCCCCACACTGTCAGCGAATGTATACCTATTTGTGTGTCGCCCTTATCTTTAGCACAGACCCTTATATGACCATTTAGTATAACATCTCTGTTAAAACAAGACTATAAGAACTGTCTGAGAATGGGGTTGAGGGGGCTTGCGCCCGAAGGGGCTGCTGGAACCGGCAAGGAGGCCTGTTCCTCACTCTTTGTACAGTATGTTGTTACTCTGCTGAATCTTCTAAATACATTCTCAATATACTGTACTTCACCCTGAAGAACTTTGTCAATCCTTCATCTTTGGAAGATTATTTAATCTATAACAGTATCACTGGACAGGAGAAGGACTTCCCAGTAGCATGCCACGCCTCGGGGTGCACACGCGTTTATTGGCTCATTGTCATTTAGGGCTCCATTTTTGTCTCATCTTTCTAAAGCCACTATTTGGGGATTTAGGAGTGGGAAAGGGTGTTCCCCCACTAAAGTTTGGTATTTTGGTTACCTGTCTAAATCCCTTAAACACCTCCGTTACCCGTTATATTATGCATAGGTGTGGTTTGGGCGTTACAATAATTAAACCAAATTTAACCAATCACCAGTCTTGGCTTTAAGAGATCCCTTTAAGAGATCCCTTATCCGTTGCCCGTTAGTGTTATATTGCTTCATAGCCGCTGCTCTGAAGTCTCACAGCTGCTACTGCTTTTTTTCTCCACACGCACAGAGCCAAGAACACTCGCTCTTCATTGAGTCACAACTCGCTCAAATCTTGCTCATTTTTAAAAATTCAAGTTCTATGTAAACTACGAAATTAGGGCTTTAGGTTATATAGATTGTGTGTGTAGGCCGTCTCTACGGAACGGTATGAAGCGAAAAGGAATGTTCGGTCAATAAACCCTATTTGCTGCTATGGGGTGATCATGAACTGAAAGAGCGAAATGGAATCACGCACAAATAACTTCTTTGACTATACAATTATATATAAACACAATGGACACAAGGAAGTAGCAGGCACTCGACTTCTGCTGATTATAGGAAAATTACAAAGAGATAGGAGAATAAGGAGAGATGAGGCAGCCTACTCTCTCCATTGAGGCGCGCGCGGCGTGCCGTGCGCCGCTCTACCAAATTTGGCACGGCTTACGGGTGCTTTTAAACTCCACTATCGACTTCCCAAATGTATGTGACCAAAATAGCAATTTAGGGGAAAGCATGGCAACACGCCCTTGACCGCACCTCTAGGTGCAAATACCGGTGTCGTCAAAAAAGATAGCGGGTGACGCGGGACGAAAATACCATTAAGGGACAGAGAAAGCTCCTATATTTGTAATTTTCGGGCAGCGGAAATTGGAGCCCTTAGAGTGTGTTATTGAGTTGGTATTTGGCATGGGAATGCTTATTATTATATAATTTATGGTATGTGGTAATAGTAGAAACCATGGGTGATGACACGCTGGTCAAGACCTATGCTGTAGAGTGCATGGAATTTGGCAGAAGTATCGGGAGTGTTGTGATTGGTCGAAAAATATCTTATCCGGTGGAAATCCATCTGACGGATATTCCAGACCGACACTTCCGTCTATGCAATCTCTGCCTTATATTGTGACCGGGCTTTTCTCTTTGCAGATGAGTAAGGCTGGAACCGAGGCTAGGGTGATGATGAGGTTAGGGGAGGTGATGCCCTTCTTCTTAGCTTGTTTTTGGAGCCAATTTGTGTGTTTACTAGGCCAGAAATAAAAGAGTTCCCTGTTGAAGGCACATGACATGTCATGGATTTATCCTGGGAGTCAGCAACCCCGCTTGGTCATAACAATATTTCCTCATGGAGAATGGGAAATGCATTTGTCTGATCTGTAACAATATAACTGTGTAGCGAGAGCGAAGGAAGGGAACCTGCACATACATTTTTGGACAAACCACAAACAACTTGACATTAAAAACAACTAACTGAACTCATATATTGTGTGTTTACAGAACTAACTAAAATTAACTGTGGTAGACAAAATGCCCTTATTTTTCATTCTTTTTTTGGCAATTTATACGATTCTTGCAATGATATGACTTAATCTATTTATTTCGCTGTACCAGTTTTACACCAGCTGTCAGCACCACCGTATGGCACCTTTCAATCCTACGGCTGACAAATAACCAAAAGTATAAAAAAAACTAAAACTAACGCTAAAACTAACTAAAACTATAAAAAAAATTCAAAAATAGAAACTAGCAAATCTGCTCCGGATCTGATTTAAAAAATATAATAAAATAAAATAAAAATGAAAAATCCCAAACTATTTTAACCTTGGTTCTCATTAAGTTTTTTCAATTCAATAAAGATCTGCTATTTGTGTCCTTCACATGAAAACGTTTTTCTTTATTCTTTAGAATCGGCCTCAGGTCTTAACCACATAACCCCATGCAGCATCACTATTGTGGGGAAGGTTTTTCGCTATTTGACCTGACTATTTTCATCCAAAGATTTCCCCACAATAACAGAAAACTGTAAAGAAGATTTGAAACGTTTCCACATTATTTACAGTACATGCCATGCCTGTTTGAGAATTGCAATGAACCAAGCCTGACTTTAAGGGTGAGAGTCATGGCCACAGAAGAGTTTTGTCTGGCTGCAATAGACCTTTTCACACCTGACTACATAAAGATTATAAATGGGACCACGTTTATTACCTGTTGCAGTGTTTGTGGATATCAGCGAGCTATACAGGAAATAAACTTGGACACAATAAGCTGTATCCTAGCAACGCAAATCCACCCACAAGGTCTACATTCTAACAGATGTGAAATTGGATTCCATGTGATTCCTTTCTGCAGGATCAAGTCTGCATGTTAAATTCTGTGGTATTGTGTTGTCACCTTTTGATAACTGAGAAGCTGTCTTCTTTTGTTCTTTACTTATTATATGTTTGTATTATTCTATTATTCTAATTAGCAGCCTATAGGAAAAGAAAGCCTTTGAAAAGTCCATCTCTGGTCTTAGCCCGGCAGCTTAAGGCCATATTTTAGCAAAATGTGGACGCGGCGGACAAAAACGCCAAAACTTTTCCACATGCTCTCCATAACCATACGTTTCATTTTGGAAGGGGGGCCACGTCATCAAGATGTCAGAAGGCGGCCATCTTGGCGTTCAAAGATGGCCGGCATGTAATATCTATAAGTGCCGCTATCTCGGCTTCTAAGCCACTTAGAAGGTCAATCTTGGTGTCAAAATATACATTATCTGGGTCAAGGAATGCAATAAGGTCATTGAGAATATCACTAGATGTTTATTTGTGCCAATATCAAATAAATACGGTCATTCTAGCAACATATTTACATAATCTTCAACTTTAAATTATCTGTCAAAATTACAACTGCAAAGAGCTGTGCAATTCCAGTGTGCCTTCTGACATGAGCATCTTGCACCACAACCCTTTTTACAACCGCACTTTACCAGTTCATTGCAGGCTTTTGACGAGTGCTCCACACAGGAAGCCAGACCTGGTTGTCGACATCCAATGTCCATCCCCATCCTTCTGGACTGGGTGTTGGCTGCTGGGCCAGTTCAGACGTGGCCCAGATCCCAGACTGGTATACAACTCGCTTCACGTGCTGCAGCAGTGAATCTTGTGTTGGTGGAATGTGTTCCATCGTTTTGTTCTTCTGGCAGAACCATTCTCGCCGTGCTTCATTGACAGATTCCAAATCACTTGTTTTGTCATACATGATGACTGTAAAGCGCTCAAGAAGCTGAAAGTGTTGGGCATCTATGGTCACATTAGTGTATGGATTTTCTGTCATGTAGGTGAAGGCCTGGGTGACCTCAGGGTAGGAATTCCAAGCCACCCATGCTGACTTCTTCCCTTTCCCACCGAATGCTGTTGTGTCACAGCCTGTGTAACAGTGGAAGACCGGAAGTGCTGTGGACTTGTCTTTGCCCAGAGCATGGCAGATGGTGTTTATATGAACATTGGTGTAGTTTTTGGTCTTCATTACATCTGGCATCACAGTGGTTGGCACAGACATTAGCCACTACATGCTGCCATGTAACCATGAAGAGGCAGACACCAGGATAGTGATTCACCTGCTTGATGCCCTGGTACATGGCTGTTCTACCTGCTTGATACGCACTGTGGATACGGATGTTGTTGTTATCCTCATCGGTAAGTTCCATGCCCTGTTCACCAAGTATCCAGCTGCAGACATCTGGGTCGCTTTTGGCACTGGCAAAAACTACACCAATGTTCATATAAACACCATCTGCCATGCTCTGGGCAAAGACAAGTCCACAGCACTTCCGGTCTTCCACTGTTACACAGGCTGTGACACAACATCAGCATTCGATGGGAAAGGGAAGAAGTCAGCATGGGCGGCTTGGAATTCCTACCCTGAGGTCACCCAGGCCTTCACCTACATGACAGAAAATCCATACACTAATGTGACCATAGATGCCCAACACTTTCAGCTTCTTGAGCGCTTTACAGTCATCATGTATGACGAAACAAGTGATTTGGAATCTGTCAATGAAGCACGGCGAGAATGGTTCTGCCAGAAGAACAAAACGATGGAACACATTCCACCAACACAAGATTCACTGCTGCAGCACGTGAAGCAAGTTTTATACCAGTCTGGGATCTGGGCCACGTCTGAACTGGCCCAGCAGCCAACACCCAGTCCAGAAGGATGGGGATGGACATTGGATGTCGACAACCAGGTCTGGCTTCCTGTGTGGAGCACTCTACCTATGGCGTCAAAAGCCTGCAATGAACTGGTAAAGTGCAGTTGTAAAAAGGGTTGTGGTGCAAGATGCTCATGTCAGAAGGCACACTGGAATTGCACAGCTCTTTGCAGTTGTAACTGTGACAGATAATTTGAAGTTGAAGATTATGTAAATATGTTGCTAGAATGACCGTATTTATTTGATATTGGCACAAATAAACATCTAGTGATATTCTCAATGACCTTAATGCATTCCTTGACCCAGATAATGTATATTTTGACAACAAGATTGACCTTCTAAGTGGCTTAGAAGCCGAGATAGCGGCACTTATAGATATTACATGGCGTCCATCTTTGAACGCCAAGATGGCCGCCTTCTGACATCTTGATGACGTGGCCCCCCTTTCAAAATGAAACGTATGGTTATGGAGAGCATGTGGAAAAAATTTGGCGCTTTTGTCCGCCGCATCCACATAATTTCGCTAAGCTACCGGACTATCTATATTGTATTGTTAATACCTTGCATAATATGCATAAATGCCTTTTGTAATATGCATTAGCCTACTTAATGAAGGGAATATGAAGAGCAATTCCCCTTTGTCTTACTTTCTGTAATCACAACCGCAGAAAGGAAAATAAAGTATATTTGAACAAGAGTTTAATGAAAAGGATTGATTGTTGGATCAACAATATTATAGTCTTGCATTCCGTTCGCAGTATCTCGAGTGAGGGAGGGAAAAACGCATAATAAATCAAAAATAATTGTTCCCAATACAGCACATTACAGGAGAGGAGAATAGGTTTCTTATTCATGGCACAGTATAGTTTATGGTCCTCTGTCTGTGTTGAACAATACCCTGTGCACTGGTGCTCCGGTCATCCATGTGGTATAGAGATTAGAGAACTATACAGTATTTACAGACATAAAATCATGTTCCTGGGAATGCACCAATGCACCAAGAGGAAGTGAAAAATAACCAGTTCCTTCTCAATGGGAAAGTAACTGTGTCCCATAGCCGAATCAGTAGCCTCACTACTACAGTAAGCTCATAACGCAAGCTGTGGATCGTCTATTTTCTAAAACCTTAGAGATCTGTTATTTTCTACAAGCTCACACTGCGTCGTATTGGGACTCATTGTGAGCTTGAAGATCTGCTATTTTCAGTAAATATAAAGTATGAATTAACCATCAGCTATATTATCCAGATAAACTATCACATACTTGCTTCAGGGCTTTGACAACCCTTTCCCACTCAGCGTATAGCTATTCATACAGTAAAAAGTATATTATACAGTATATTTTATACATGCTAATAAAATAAAAGGGTTGTATAGTACCACACACTGTTCAATTACTGTACATGACCTCCAAAATGTTCTTTGATCAGCTGCTAAACAGATGTTCAGATGCCCATGGCAACATAACCTGGTTGAAATGATGATATTAATCTTTTAGCGAAGTGTGGCGGAGAAGATCGTAAGTCCTCAACTGTGCTGTGCTGTTGCAGATCACATAATACGGTATTCAGGTTATTTTCAGTAAGTAATTAACACAAAAATCTTGAGATGCTTAACTCTAAGTCGCTCTTACAGAGCAACATTTTTGGCAAGTTTTCTGACAGTGTGCGGGACCCTTCTTTGTTTTTCAAAGATAACCTTATACTCTATACACAACCTGTGTAGAATTGATTTTTAAGATTTTATTGCATGTTTTAAAATCATTGAATGGTTTCCTTCAAGGGCATTGCGGTCCACTGATCAGCTAAAACTTGTCCCAAAGACCGTTTTAAAAACCAGAGGTCACCGAGCCTTTTCAGTATAGCCTCCAAGGCTCCAACTGATGTAATGAGCTACCCTCCTCACTAATGTTCATGATAAAATGCCACAATTTTGTTCTACTTGGTCTGTGTCTCATAGGAGGGCTGTGGGCAGTTCAGAAACCTGTCCACATCATCGATGGGGAATCCAAGCCAACTGCAGGCTTTCTATTCCTTGAAAAGTTGCAATGCCATCGATCTCACGATAATACAAATCTTAATATTTTTTGAAAAAAATCTGCCTAACGATGATGTGGACGGGTTTCTGAACTGCCCACAGCCCTCCTATGAGACACAGACTGAGGACTGAGTACTGAGTACACACTGAGTACTGAGCTTTTAAGAGTGCTGTGGTCTCAGATTCACTGGCTGTTGCAGAAGGAGTGTACATTTTTGCCCAACTACTCTCCTAACACTGCTGCGTGTCTGCTAGTTTGTTCGGTACATGCCGTTGTTAGATCGGTGAGTTGAGGAAAACACAAACAGGCATCGCTAGACTTGATCTTGATCTGCAGAAGAGTGGACCTAAACCGTCTGGAACAAACTGGGCAGTGTGTGACACTTTTGGGGACAAAAGTGGGGGCGATCAAAAATAACGTAACTAGTTACTTTTGGAATGGAGTAATATGTAAAGTAATAAAATATGTTTAAGTAACTGTAATAGTTACAGTTTTTGAGTAACTTTTCCAACACTGAACATATGGTTTGGGTTTAAAGCTGGTACTGGCACACGATGAACCCGGCATTACAAACGCACAGCCCTGTCCTTGCCCCTCCTCCTCCTCCTCTAATGTAAATGAAGAAGGCATACAGCAGGCCTGTGGCTGTCTATACTTCACAGGAGCTGCTCTGACAGGAATGTCCTACCGCTGGCAGGGAAGCTGCAGAGCAGATGGCCGCTGTGGCTGCAGCGACGAAGCCCTCTCTGCAGGCCGTACAGAAGGAGAGCGCTCTGCTAATGAACGTTACGCCGGGAACCACTCTGAAGCTCCGTGGTGGGCTATTTGTGCATTATGAAGAGGCATGGTTCGGTGTTAAATGTGGTGTTGGCAATGTGCCTCCTATGGTCTAAACACAGATAAGCATGCGGACATTGGGACATAGTGGTGCTAATGCACCTTGGTTACTCAGAAGAAACATGTTGAGAAACGAAACACACAAACTAAAAATGCCTTTGTAACCTTTTTAGATCACTTCTCTTTGTATTCTTATGTCAAAATTCAATCGGGTGAAATCTTTGCGCAAGATCCATCATCCGATCGCGGGAAAGAGAACTCATACAGCATACAGGATTTAAGTGACGAAACAAATAATTGGTTTTGTCAGGTTCTTAATCCTGATTGGATGAAAAGTGTAACCCACCTGAAAATGTATTGTGTTCTGTTTAATAAGAGACAGGGAGACCTGTCACTGAACAAACACTCTCAGATTGTACTGCTTAACCTTTTAAGAATACATGTTTTCTTTTAGAAACACGTAAACACACACACACAAACACACACACATGTGCGTGCGTGCAATTGTTGATACACCTGGTTGCTTGGCGGAGAAAGCTGTCCAGTGGAGCCATGCTGCTCCGAGCCTTGAGGCTGCCGTACCGTACCGTATGCTAGCAGACAGTAGCAGCTGAAACAGCCCATGGTTGGGGTGGTTGGCGGGGGTCTTTGATAATCCCACAGGATTTACTGACACAACACAGAGCTCAGTGTGAAGCCCATCCTCTGTCAACAACACATTTTACACGTCTGCGCTCGCTCAGCACCTCAGCCCCAGAGACAAACGTGTTCCTTCTGGCGTCCCCTGCCCAATGTTATCTCTGGAGGACACACCGGCACAGAGCAGTGGCCTGGTCTCTACGGACTGTTAGAGCATGGTTCTCAAACTTTTCAGGTCGAGACCCAAAAGAGAGATTAAACGTATGCCCGGGAGCCAAACTAGTAAAAATAGCAGATCTACAAGCACGCAACTCGTCGCTTTTCGCCACATATTGCGAGCTTGCAGATCAGATATTTTCACTACTCCTTAATATTTATTTTCTTTTCTTTTCTATATTCTTGAAAAATATTTATCTTTTGAAATAAATGATATATTTTTTTAGAAATGTACAAAAGAAAATGAGATTTTCACTCCAGTCGTGACCCATAAAAATTGGCCCCTGTTGGGGAAACAGTGCTTTTTAAGTGTGTCCCAGTTTGAGTTTTGTTGTTTATCCGGTCAGATCCCCCAACGGGCTGTGCTGCGCCCTAGCTCATGTATAGGAGATTATTATCTTCCTGGATGCTAAACAGAGTGGACTAGTTGTGTTGGAGGTCAACGGCCTGCTCCTTTTTGACTTGCAGGTGGTTTGACTTCACCCGACAAATCTCTCCTCCAGACTCGCGTATTCCTCCTCATCCCAGAGGTGAGTCATCTGAGAACCTCAGACACTACACAGAATGGGGCCACGGAATGTGCCCCTTACTGTGCCCCCTCTGGTGGAGGCTTAGCCCCCATACCTCCCCCCCCCCCCCCCCCCCCCTTAGCCCCCCGCCCCAGAAACCCAACTGACTGACTTCTATGTAAACCAAATTCATTAGCCCCCGCTCTAAAATGTATATCCAGCCCCCCATAGTCCCTCCAGTCACCATCTCGCTGCATGGGCACTGGCAGCTCAACAGCATGCTTTCCGTGGACATAAATCCTCTATGTACATTAATATGAAATCCACATGCATCGGCCTAAGTGCCACAAAAACCTCCTAAATAACCTTTGAAGTGATGGAGAAGTCAAAGAACACAACGTTTCACAGCGCGGTTCCAGCCTGGCCCAGAGGGAGTAAAAGATATGATAACGCCTTCCACCCCTGTGTGATCTGATCCCGCTGTGAAGATGTGTGTCCTTCAGTGGAGGTCAGAGGTCACGCAAGACCAGATTCAGGATGTAGTGTTGATTTTGACAGCTAATTTTGATTTAGTTTTAGTCATAGTCTTTTGAATAAAATTTTAGTCATCTGAAATGTTTGTGTTGTATAGTAGTTTTAGTCTAAAATCTTATGATATTTAGTCGACTAAATCTACAGTTGATTTTGTCGACTAAAATTGTATTTTGGCGGGCCTTGATGGCGTCATAATGGTTGATTTTACACTTGGTTACATGCTGAAAATAGCCAAGCTATACAAACAAAACATACAATGACTTGTCTTTTAGATCTCTACTCCACTAGTCCCTCCCTAACCTTTTAATTTAGTTTTTATTTGTTGACGAAATTGTCAATATATTTACTCTTAGTTTTAGTCATCATATATTAGTTTTTTTAATAATCTAAACCTAGACACAGGATCTGACACAAATTTTGACAAGATTACATTTATCCCCTGAGCAAGCAGGCAGGCTCTATTAGCTATAAAAAAGTTAAAAAACTTTAGCAGGGAACTGGGTTCAAATCCGGGGTAGAAGAGGAAAGTTGTTACTGTATATGCAGCTGTAAAGAAAGTGTTGAGCTCTAAACAAATTGATTGAAGGGAAGCTGTTAACCATGAGTAATATCTGGAAAGTAATGGGAATAAAGACTGGCACTGTTAATGTCTTCAGTGGTCATAAATCCTTTAGATAACTGGGTTTGTTGCATACTTTCATGTCTTCTAGTAATCTAGTTGACAATATGCTGTCCTTGATCTGTCAGTCAAAAGACTTGGCACCGTAACATCAAATATCATCATGGCAGCCTCGTAAAACGAGGATCCGTTCTGACCTCAGCCATTCATTTCTTCTCCTTCTGGACTAGCTGACCTAGCTGGACTCTCCGTCTGTGTACATCTAAGTACCAACTTTCCATTGTTGGGACAAATATGCAGTGGTGGAAAAAGTACTTACTTTACTTAGTATTTACTTGAATAAAAGTCCTCAAAATGTACTTACCAAAAGTAAAACGTTTCAGTATGTATAAAAGGTATAAACATCTTTTGAAAATAGCTGATCTACAAGCTCACAATGCGTTGATGCGACACGCTGTGTAGATTGGCTATTTTAAAATAGCCGACGTTTAGTCAAATGTCAAATGTATGTTACTAGAATTTCGCGGCCCTTCGGCCCGCTCATCCCAGAGTTGCGTTGCCCCGCGTTGCGATACAGAAGTCCACAGATACAGAAGTCCACAGTGACACGCGTTTTATGCAGCTGTTTTGTGTTGCAGCGCGTGCGCGCGCGCGCGTGTAGTGTTGTTGTTCTTATCCATATATGCGCCTCGGTTCGTCCCGTTTGTTCCACGCCAGGTGTCGACGCAGTCGTTTGCGCAATTGTCGTGTTTGCATTATTGTAACTGTGTAGGCATACCATATTTTGAATTACCAAAAAGAGGACACATGCGCGCGTGCATGTGGATGTGGATGTGCACATGCGCGTGCACGTCGTGCATGTGCATGTGGCGTGCGTGGGCGGTTCTGTTAAATTCAGATGTCAAAATAATCTATAGCCTAACAATAAATGGATCAAATATGCTCTATATTAGTTATGTATTTATTTAAAGCAGTGGCTCTCAAAGGTGTGATCCAGGGACCCTCATGGTTCCTTGAGGGGGTTCCAAATGGACCCATTATAGGTCTGTAACTCTGAGAGTGTAACACATGGACCCTTACAGGTCTGTAACTCTGAGAGTGTACAAATGGAACCAAATGGACTGTTTTCTAACATTTAACTCTGATACTGTACAAATGGAATCAAATGGGACTCTTATGGGTCCATTTGGTTTTACTCTCAGAGTTATGGGGGTCCTTGAAATTAAAAAGTTTGAGAACCTGTATGCAATGGCTTATGTCTTGTAAAAAGAGAGACCAGCCTATTCTCCCAACCATCATATCTTATGGTTTGCTAGGTTGTACAAAATAATATTGGGTCAATATAATTTGCAGGACTCACCGCGCGCGCAGCTGGCTTGTCTGTGTTGACATGACATGGGCTTGCAGGACAGAACTTTTATTTGTGACAGACACATAGTTCCTTTGCAGACAATACAATGTGCTTGTCATTGGTCAGTCACAAAGCTAAGAAAACAGCAGCCTACTTTTTCTGCATGTCAATGATGAGATAGTTCTCCGCTGTCTGTCTATCTGCAGACAGCGGAGCAGCCAGCGAGCCTGCAGAGTTATGAAGAATACACATTCCGGGGTTCGGGCTGAAAGTCCACCTCTCACAATGTTTTTCCACTACGAACCATTGAACGTGCATTGTAATACACATTGGTCTGAATGGTCTGTGAGCGTAGCGATACACTACAGGCGATACGTGTAAAACCCCGGACATTTGAAGGAATTTATAAAACCACCCGGAGTGGCCGGACAGGCCCCCAAAAGAGGACGTATGGTAAACTGTGTATGTAATCGCGGCGCTGTCCATCCAAGTTACAATGAGTGTGTGTGTGTGTGTGTGTTGTGCTGTGCTTACAATGTTGCCAGGTTCGCGAGTTGTAGTGTGTGTAAGTAGGGTGTTGAGTGGCAGTTTTTGTGGGCTTCGTTTTCATAGACCTGGCAACCCGTGTGTGTGTGTGTGTGCGTGTAGTGTTGTGTTCGTCTTGTTCGTGTAATGTGTGTGTAGTGTGTAAGTTCCGGTTGTCTTTTCGGAAGTGCGCAATGTAACATGGAAGCTGGTGTTGGGGATAGAGCCAATGGAAGAGGGCATGTTAGTGTTGCCAGGTCCGTGTATTGTAAGCGAGTGGTAGTGTGTGTAAGTAGCCTGTAGGAAGTCAGGGTTTGCGGGCTTGGTTTTCTTAGATGTGGCAATAAATTAGCAGTGGCAAAATGGTAGCCAATGGATGCAGGATGCAGTGTTGCCAGGTGCGCGAGTTGTAAGCGAGTTGTAGTGTGTGTAAGTAGCGTGTTGAGTGGCATTTTTTGTGGGCTTGGTTTTCATAGACCTGGCAACAGTGTTCAGGGGGTGTGGGTGGTTGGGACGATTGTGGCGTGAGTGTGGAAGGGAGGCGAGTTGGTGAGTGTGGAAGTGAGGCAACATTGGTGTCAGTGCAATGAGTAATGTTCCGCGGGTGGTTTTGAGGGTCGGCGTTGGGCGCGATATGAGGAGATAGCGGCCGAACGACGCGGAGGGTAAGTGTGTGACGTCACTGCCGTGTGAGTGTAGTGTGTTGCAGTGTGTCAGTGACGTGTCAGTGGCGTATGCAGTGTGTGACTTTGGGTCCCTTTTCCTGGGTTGGGTACAACTTCTCACTTGTATATATAGATATAATGATAATCAAAATAATTGTAGTGGGGTAAAAAGTACAACATTAATTTTGTCTTTAAGATGTAGTGGAGTAAAAGTAAAAGTACTGAAAATTGGGAATACTCCAGTAAAGTAAAAAATCCTAAAATGTGTACAGTATTGAGTATATGTACTTTGTTTACTAGCCTACTTCACGCCACTGCAAATACGCCATGATGGCTGAATTGAAAAGGCTTTTGCTGCTTTTCCATGTTGACAAATAGTTCTAAATATTTTTGGTTGCAAGCATGGAATCCCAAAATGAAGGGATTAGTGTGAGGTTATGAACTGAGTGTGGACACTACTGATGCCATTGTGAATAATAAAGCGGAATTAAATGGCAAAGAATGTTGAAGGGAAGCCAAATAATTCTCATTTACACTGAACTGTGGTGCAGATGGTCTAATCACATAGAGGCTGAGTAAACAAATACGATAGAAATACTTCCTATTAATTCTAGAGCAGTGGTCTTCAACTGGGGGTCCGGGACCCCTATGGGGTACTCAGAGTTACTACAGGGGGGCCGTGGGCGGACGCTAAAAGTTTGTGTGATGGGAACCTTTTATTATTATTTTTTACATTAACCTCAGCATCTCTATTCAGGGGGAGATTCGCCGAAAATAGCCGATCTACACTACAAGCTCACGCTTGGCAGCATGAGCTTGCCTTGTAGATCGGCTATTTTCGACGAAGAGCAGAAAAAAGAGCAGACTAAATACCAGGCCAACAGTCAAGTTTACTAAGTACCACTAAAGGTTTAAGTGGTTAAATGTCTGAAAATACACATTAACACAAATACAACATATTAATAGCAATATGTAAACAAATTAATAACATTAATTTACACAACACAAGCTATCTACAAAATCTATGACAATGGCTCAACAGTGCCATTTTAGGTCACCCAGCGGTATTGCAGCTGTTCAGACTCCATTATGTCCCCAAACATACATAGGGACACACGCCGCCAGTCATTGGACCGCTCAAAAATACCCCTGTTCTAGAGCCATACATCATATGGAATGTCCACTACTACTATACTAATTGAACACAGTACACAATAAGGTTGTGTAGCACCATTACAATGGATATTTGGAGGCAGAACATCAGTAATACAGCCTTTTAGGTAGAGAAAATAAAGAATTCACAAGTCACTGTCCATCTCTTGCTATCCCCTGACAAGCAACCAGCATCCGTAAATGAATGACAGGTAGTCAATATCAGCCTTGGCACAATGCTCTTTTTTCTGTTGTTTCTCATAATCAATAGCCTTTGGTGGGAGACTTGTTACATAGTGCGGAGAGATAATATTGTATCTAGGGTGGTCTCAGGTAAAGTAGGCCATCAGGTAAAATGAGCCAGCTATAAGGTTTCAGCCTCCTAGCGATCTAGTAGCCTATATCATAAACAACTTTGTGTAAAACAAAGTCGTGCCACAAACACTAAGTGCAGCTGTGATTGTATTGTATACAGTTCAAGTACTTAATGTGTATCCACATTCTGAAGCTTCTACAGCATTCAGCTCTTATGTAACTACAACACCTTAGGCCTTTCTGTTTGGACACTACAATTATTTCCTATGAAGAGAATACAGCAGTATACCACTATGCAAAGGTCACAATAACTGAAGAGTGATAAGCTGAATTTTATTGGACCCATGGGGCAAAATAAGATTCATGAGCCTTTACAGTACCTGGTCAATATCTTTTAAATGTCTCATATTTTTTACAGCGTACGGTGCGGAAGTGCATGACCTAGCTGTCTAGCACAGTTTGTCTGTCTCTATCTCTGTCCCACACAAAGGTAGACCAATCATAGCTCAGCTCTTACTATACAGCAATGTTCATACACACGCACACACGCACACACACACACACACACACACACACACACACACACACACACACACACACACACACACACACACACACACACACACACACACACATATATATATTGTTTTGGCTCTTCTATTAAACATTTATCAACCCCCCCCCACACCCACCCTCTCTCACTCTGGTGTATGCAGCGAAAAGCAAGTCACCCCTTATTGACTGATAAACATATTTGGCATGAAGAAATGAACAATCAGTCATAGCAGATTACAGAGAATGTTTGACAGAAATCAATTTAGTATTAAGTGGCTATTGGCGCACAGCAGCCCGTCAGACTATAAAACACATTTTTTAAACAGGCCTGTTTTCTTCTGTTCTCTTACACCCAGTCCCATTATTATGTATATGCCTAACAGATTTATTTTGCATCAATATTCATTCATTCATTCATTCATTCATTCATTGTCAACCTTCTGTGGTTTGGGCAAAATGAGGGGGCACCCCTAGTTCCCGCGGCTGTGTCCATAGTATACAGGTCAACTCACACTGCATCACCAGGTTCAGCTTATGCAGTGGTGGAAAATGTACTCACATTTAAGTATTGGCATCAAAATGTACTTAAAGTACCAAAAGTAGAAAGTACTTGTTATGCAGAATGCCCCATTTCATGTTTTCAAATTCATTTGAAAATAGTAGATCTACAAGCTCACAATGCGTCGCATCGCAACACATTGTGAGTGTGTAGATCGGTTATTTTCAAATGGCTGAAATGTGGCTGAAGTGGTTAATGTATGATTTTGTAATAGGCTAAATCTACAAAGTCACTAAAGTTGTCAAAGAATTGTAGTGGAGTAAAAGTACAATATTTGGCCCTGAAATATAGCTCAGTATAAGTAAAAGTACAGAACATTTGACATATTCAAAGTTCAAATACTTCAAAATTGTACTTAAGTACAGTACTTAGTTACTTGCCACCACTGAGCTTACTGAGCTTACGCTATACAGCATTCACAGTCCCGCCCCCTTTCATGACGACGACTGGCCCAGGAAATAATTCCCCATGCATTTTTCCCATTGACATTTCAAAAAGTATTTATTTAAAGACTTTTAAAGCCGTGGACAAAGCCAACTCGGATCGTGACAAATCATGACAACAAACACAATATTCTGGGCTGAACAAATTATTAAGAACATAAGAAGAAAAACCAAAAAAATGTATACCCTGCCCTTTTTTTTCTTCTTTCTAATTATTTGTTCAGCCCAAAAAATTGGGCCGAACCGATCCGGGTTGGCTTTGTTTGAGGCTTACAGATCTTTAAATAAATACTTTTTGAAATGTCTATGGGAAAAATGCATGGGAATTATTTCCTGGGCCAGTCGTCGTCATGAAATGGGGCGGGACTGCGACACTCTATACATGCATACACTGAACAAGAACAACAAGTCCACTTTCTAAACATTAGCACACAAATCATTGGTGAAGTGCAGGCATTGTTTATTTAAAGGGACACTTCACCCTTTTTGCAAAACAAATATATGTTAATGACGTTTAGAGGATTTAGAACTCTTTCCGGGCGTCTTTATGTGTGTAATATGTGATTTTAGATATTTTAGATTTTAGCAGATCCCACTGAGAGGAGACGCCCTCTGGCAGACCAAGGACCAAATAGGAGGGATAATATCTCCACACTGGCCTTGGAATGCCTCGGGTTCCCCCAGGATGAAGTGGCTAATGTTGCCTGGAGTCTGGAGCTCTCTGCTAGAACTGTTGTCCCCGCGACCCAGCTCCGGATAATATAAGCGACTGAAGATAGATGAATGGATCTCTTGGATAAATTGAAGGAATTCCCATTCACCCAATCTCTATTCACACTGCTGGACCCTGCACAGGTTGACGGTATCAAGTACTGAAAATCCATTTCATGCCTTTCAGGTCATAAGATGGTAATCGGTAATCAGTCAGTGTCGGTAAACAGCAGAGGGAAAAACAAACATCATCCAGCAATGTTGAAAATAAATATGCTCATAATCTTAATAGGGCTTTAGGCTGAGTAAATAATGATCTCACAAACAATTTGAACAATCTCAAACGTGCTCTAGCTGTGAATATATAATTGGTTTACGTAACTGCAGCACCTGCTCTCCCCATTTATGTATGGAACAGATGAACCTTTTGATTTGGAATGTGCCTCTTGTTGGAAATGATTATAATAAGCTTTAATCATACAGTGCTGTGTTAAGGGGAGTCTTCCATTCTTGGCAAAGTGTTAAAAGAGAGAGAGAGAGAGAGAGATAGAGAGAGAGGGAGAGAGGGAGAGAGAGATGAAAGGAAGTATCATCTCTGATTTCCAACTTGTTACATGTCACATGATGTTTACCATGCTACGGCCAAAGGTTGGCATGCATTTTTTGTCATCCTGCGATCGGCTGACTTGGCATTATAATCGTTTTCCGTTTGTGTTTTAAAGAACAAAATGGCCAATTTCAACAATCAATACTGAAGCACCCTGATACTGATCAGCATGAGCTATATACAGCCACTTACGCCTACGTTCGGGCACCTGAGAAAATTGCATTAAGATAATGAGCACATTTATATGCATGCAACACTCCAGTTGCTGTGAAAATGGTTTGAACTTGTTTCGATAAGAAAACAAATCATTTGCATCATTCAGAGGAACTTTTCCATCACATAACAAGAGATGTATAGGGATGTATTTGATAACGACATCCAGCAATGGGTTGGATTTTCTGTTTTTGTTTGTTCTTCACATTGACGATCAAAGCAAGCCTTTCACGTAAACCTCTACAGTAACAATATTGTTTAAATTAGACTGTGGTTAGAGTTTTAGTGTCCATCCATGTAAATTAACCCACTGGCAGGTATAGTTTTGGTGAAGAGTATACAATCAATCCAAACTATTTGCTTTAAAGCTTTTATGATTGACCGGAATGAAAAACAAATAAGGCTTTTTTGTTTTTCAGCTAGAAGCTAGAAATGGAATTATCCATAAGCACCCGGACCATTAAGGAAGTCTCTGCATGTTATTGTGGAACTGTAGAAAAATAGGCACAGAAATGTTTCAGTGGATCATAACTGCACATCCACAAGTAATGGATGGAAACATTGCATGTCCAAAACTGTTCCTTAATTATTATTTTAAAAACATTTAAAAACAAATAGTGAAAATAGCCAATCTACAAGTTCATAACACGTCGCATCGCGGATGTATGATGAAGTATTCATTTACATAAAAGAAACAAGAAACATAAAACGTTTCTGCCCGACAGCAACAATATTGAATTTCATATAGGCCTACTGTATGTGTGTGTGGCACAATGTCACAAATACTAGCACAATATACTGTACAGTTCAAACCACATGAGAACAGCATGTGTAGGTCTACATATAGTGCACACACTGTATAATCCAACAGGGGGTAGACCACCAATTATTTAACCCCCAGGGGTCTATACTAGGCATCCTCCTCTTTTCCCTCTAGTGCCAAATAAGCCGATCTACAAGCTCGCAATGCATTGAGTTGTGGCGTGCTGTGAACCTGTTAGATCTACTATTTTCCCTGAGCGTTTGCTGAAAGAGAAGGGACTCATGTGGTTAAATTGTGCTCTGAGTGATGTAGCATGTTTGACAGTAATCAAATAATCCTCAGAAGTGGAAGCATGTGGCCACTGGTAAAATAATGTTGGGATTTTCACCAAGCTGTCACAGCATTGCAACAGCACGAGGAACCATGCAGACTGAATCCTATTTTGAGACCTCTCGACAGCTCAGCAGCAAAATACCTAACAATAGTAAGAGTTCTGATGCGCAACAGCCGGATTGTCCAGCGGGGGGAGGGAGAGTGGAGTTGGAGTCCACTATCAAGTGGATGATAAATCAGTGTTTCCCAAACACAGGGTCGCCGACACATTTGCGGATCGTGGACATGTTTGTATGGGTCGCAAGTAAATACCCTCTTTAGGTTTTCTTCGTTTCCAACCATTACAAAAAAAATAATACCGTATATATATATTTCAAAAGATTAACAAAAGAAAAATACAAAATCTGAAATAAAAACTAATTCAAACCTTTTTCGAAGTAACTATTACTATTAAATGCTAAGTAATCAAAGGAATTCCATTAACAAAAAAAAAAAAAGTATAATGCTGTACATTTATACAAAGCTGGTTAAATGTAGGTCAGG